>NW_015622545.1:0-349162 GCF_000835495.1 Cladophialophora immunda
CAATGAAGACCCAGTGGTCATAGATCTCTGCCTTAGTCTTGATCATCCAAAGCCATTTAGTCCAGGTATCAGGACCTGTGAGAACAACGGCATTCCGCTTGATCGAGGACTGAGGGTCCATGGCGTTGCAGGAGGTCTTCAGGTAGGCGTCGACGAGGTCAGAGAGGCAGTGTGTGCCTATACAACAGGTGCAGTTGTATACAAGGAATGCAACGTAAATGGCTATCGGCGCGATCTAGAATCGCCCCGGGCTCATAACTGTTGGATTGGCAGGGTCGTGAATAGGTCATGGATTGGTCTGTCTGCCTGTACCTGCCCTCAGGCCAGGTCTGATCGTCTATATACAAAATGCTAGGTGCCAGGAAGACCTCTCCTGAGTCCTGCCATGTCGCAAGACCTCCTGGCACTAGGCGCAATCAGGTAACGCCTGAAGCGCACGTAAAACGGCAACTGTCTCAGGCGCAACAAAATCCAAGTAATATGAAAGATTTGCCTGGGAGTAGGGTTCAGGCCGTTCATACTAAGATTTCGCACTAGCCACGGCGTAACTCTGCTATGCAGTCCGTAAATATGCATTTGCTCGACCACGATGGTCGCGCTCTTAGGTGCATCGTACAGATCTGGGGGTGCACTTAGTATCTCGGCTGACGGGTAAGAGCAATCCGTAATGCCTCTTGCGATACTGATGGATACGTACCAGAATCCGTAACATTTGACACGAAGCCAGTTGGCTCCATATCCGGTGCCGACATTACCGGAGCCAGGATGATTTTAGGTCACCCGGTATGGGGAAACATGAATACCTCGCTCATCTTTCGGCATTCCCATTGTTTAGCTCTTACCCCAACAACTATTAGTTCTTTGAATCCTTACGACTACCTTTGTTGACCTTGGCAAGCTCACTGATCTCCTTTTTTTTTTCATAGTCACTACCAGAATGTCCAGCCTCAACCTCAAAACCACAAACGGCGCGTTAAGCGGCACATTACGGTATGGCTTCGTTGGGCTTGGGGTCATGGGTCATGGAATGGTACGCAATATACATGCTAAGATGCCAGCCACGGCGAAATTGGTCGTGTGCGAAATCAATCAAGCAAGGCTTGAACAGTTTCTCCAGGAGAGCCATTCTTCATACCCTGAGAAGACTGTCGAGGTAGCGAACACACCCATCGAAGTTTGTAACCGGGCAGATATCATCATCACGATGCTTCCCAAGTCGATACATGTGGTTGAAACGTTCACGGATGGGACTAGTGGATTTCTCTCTTCAGCATCTCCAGATTCGACAACAAAACACCCATCGACAACAGCCGAATCAGTGACCCCTCGCCCACCGTTGGACAAACTCTTTCTCGACTGCTCATCGATAGATGTTGCAACTTCAACAAAAATTGGGAACTTGGTCGCTTCATATAGTAAAGGATCTTGGAAGTTCGTTGATGCTCCAGTGTCAGGGGGGCCGGCAGGCTCTGAAGCTGGGAACTTGACGTTTATGGTTGGTCTTGAGCAAGCCGAGAATCCTGAATTGCTTAAGAACACCATATATCCAACCCTTTCAATGATGGGGCCCGTCAATCACATCTATCTGTGTGGTCAGGCCGGCGCTGGACTCGCTACCAAACAACTTAACAACTACCTCGCCTACGTTGGATACCTTGGACTCTGCGAAGTCATGAATACAGGCACTCGATATGGTTTGGACCCTGCCACGTTATCTGCGGTCCTCAACGCCAGTTCGGGAATGAATTGGAACTCGCTTCATCACAATCCTGTCAAAGGTGTGAATCCTACAGCGTCTTCGGCGAACGACTTCAAAACAGGTTTCACTGTGGAATTAGCCGGAGGTGTTATTGATGATGCTGTGACGTTAATGGAACAGGTTGGTGCCGTGACTGTACTCGCGAAACCTACAAAGGATGTTTTTACGAAAGCCAGAAACAGTGCGAAGTGCAAAGGTATGGAGGCGAGAAGCGTTTGGAGGCTGTTTTCCGAGAACGAAGGGAAGGATTTAGTCAACAATACATACTGAAAAATGTTGAAACTGGTTCCTATAGTAATGACAGAAGGAGGAAAACCTCCTCACTTTATTCAATCAAGAGGATATTGTATTGTACTATACATATTGAATAAATGAACGTTGAGTAGGTATGAAGCTTTTCTATGCTTTCACACAACCCGGGCCAAGGCGCTAGACTTTTTAGCCCCTTTAATGCGTGAGCATAGGGCGGCATCACCCTTAGCCTAGAGGGGGGTGAGCTGGGCGTCGATTTCCCTCGTCTTGGCAAGCATCGCATGGAGTGGTGTGGCGCCTAAGGGTCTTGGTTACGGGTACTTAGACATCCCGCCCTGCACCACCCGCCATCTCATCGCCGTAAATGTAAACATGTTACTCCCACCGACCAGACCTCTCGATAACAGGCTTTAAGCATGTTCTCGCCAACCCATGCAAAAGTACTCAGGAGAAAATCTCAATAACGTCTCTCTGAGGGCGGCCTGATCCGCAGACGGAGCCGTGATGGCTCACAAGAAGGCCCAACAGCAGGCAAGTCCCTGATCTGAGACGACATCGAGTCTCTACTAACATATAGCAGGAGATGGTCCAGGTTGGTTCGTGTCCCCTCCATTTCGAATAACCCTCTTGCGTTCTCTGAATTAAGAGTGCTAGCTGACGCGGAGGTGCGCCGTAGATAGATCAGAGTATGGATGCGCCATGCACTGAAATTCCGAATGGAACCTTGCTAACGTTCTGAAGACGACCATCTTCGCCGTTCTGGCGAGGAAGGCCATCCACGCCTCGTCAGACCTCGGGACAGCCAACCAAGGTGTTTGGCGCCTCATATTCCCACGCCGACATGCTCAAGTTTGAGTCATTGTAAGACATTCACGGACAACGAAATCGCGTGACTGATCGAGTGCGCAGAAACCTGGGACCACATTCGAGGCCAAGGACACCTCCGGCGACATCGGCCCGACGAACATCGCAAACTCCTCCGTCAGACAGGCCGCACTTCCAGTCCCCAGAACGAAAACCTTACTCAGGCTACACCTCATCCGCATTGGGAGAGAGCTGGGACTTAGCTGGTGGAGGAGACCTTGAAGGAGACGACGACGATCTGGTTTATGAGGACGATGAAGATGAGTTTGGGCTGCCTAGCCTTGCAAGCATGCGTCGAAAGAGGAGTATAAAGAACAAGGCGCTGAAAGCCGAGCAAATCGCGTATCCGAGTCTGTCACAAACTACGTCTGCTCCAGCCCTGGCACCATCCCCATTCCCACGCACTGTCAGATCGAACAGTTTCGATATTGCGGAAGAGCGGAACCCGCTCTCGTATCCAAGCACAAAGAAAGGAGAAGGCAAGATCTTGAGGCCTCAATACAAAGACATTCTGAGGGACCCAGCAAACTCGCTTCACCTCATCAACTTCCCTTCCCTGCCGTTGAATGCGACCCCGAAAGAAGCAGAGGCCCATAGCACGCGGATCTCCCGAATCAACAAGTTCAAGCGAATATTACAAGCGAGTTCTGTGTCTTTGCCAGATTTGCGAGCTGCGGCTTGGTCAGGGATACCCGAAGAGGTGCGCGCTATTACGTGGCAGATTCTTCTTGGTCATCTGCCAACCAACAGTGAACGACGGGTCGCAACCCTCGAGCGAAAGCGGAAGGAATATCTTGATGCCGTGCAACAAGCTTTCAGTTCAGGGACAATGGCAAGCAGGAATGCATCGAGCACAGGACTCGCGGGGCTTGCTTCACAGCCATCAGTCAGCACAGGTCGCGGGAGAGGATTGGACGAGGCGATTTGGCATCAGATCAGCATTGATGTGCCTCGGACGAACCCTCATATACCGCTGTATGGGTTCGAAGCCACACAACGCTCCCTCGAACGCATTCTTTATGTGTGGGCTATCCGGCATCCAGCAAGCGGATATGTGCAAGGGATCAACGACCTAGCTACGCCCTTCTGGCAAGTCTTTCTCGGCACCTATATCACGGACCTGAATATTGAAAGCGGAATGGATCCCGGCCAATTACCGAGGCCGGTCCTCGACGCCGTCGAGGCAGACACGTTTTGGTGCCTGACGAAGCTGCTGGATGGCATCCAGGACAACTACATCGTCGCGCAGCCTGGCATTCATCGGCAAGTTGCTGCTCTGCGAGACTTGACCACCAGAATCGATTCAGGCCTGGCGAAGCATTTTGAAAATGAGCACGTGGAATACATGCAATTCAGTTTCAGGTGGATGAACTGCCTGTTAATGCGAGAATTGAGTATCAAGAGCGTTGTTCGCATGTGGGATACGTACATGGTAAGATTGGCTCGCTTGATATCACCCAATTTCTGCTGATCCGGATACTCTAGGCCGAAGAGAATGGCTTTTCTCAGTTTCACCTCTATGTGTGCGCAGCATTTCTCGTTAAGTGGTCCGACAAGTTGATGAAGATGAATTTTCAAGAAATCTTGATGTTCTTGCAAGCATTGCCGACTCGCGAATGGACGGAAAAGGATATTGAGCTCCTTTTGAGCGAAGCTTTCATTTGGCAGAGCCTGTTCCGCGGCTCAAGGGCGCATCTGCGGACCCAAAATAGCACCGTTCCGATGGGTTCGCTTGGTCCTTCCACTTAACCATTTATCCTGCGATCGACTATCCTCTCTTCCTCCATCGGGAATCCGGCCCTCCAGTCGATGTGTCTCCACCAAATCGTTTGTCCAGAGGACTTGGGATCCTCATATAGTCACTTCGGATCTCCCTGATCCCGATCTGACAAGACTAGAAGTGGACGCTCGACGTTTCTATAACGCACCCCCTTGAGCACGAGCTGACGGCAGGTGGAATATCAGGTCGACGACTCCAGTATTTCAGATTCGCGTCGTCTACGCTGATGACAAAGGAGAGGGCCGACAAAAATGTGATCGTCTCTACAGTTATCGCGACTTGCCTTTTCGTCAATGCAAAGTGGACACGAGTGCTGTCCCCTCCGCTAGATGGAGCAAGCCATCCTCGTCATTCAAGGGCCTTATTGGACGGTCTTGCCATTCTCCTCCATGTCAAACAGGGTCTGTCCGAACAGCTGTGTCAAAGTTGCTTGTGGTGTCAGAAAGTAAGCGCTCGGCTTTACAGATGCTGCGCTTGGATAGCTGTGAGATAAGTCGGCTGGTCCGGGACATTGCGAGATCGGCGTCTGCCGCAAGAGTTCGGAAAGATAGTGGTACGTAAGAAAAGGAGGGTTGAGATCGCGAGCCCAGGGAAATTCGAAGCCAGACCCAGCCCTCATGCACGGGGCTTGTTTCTTGCCACGCGGCGCCTATCGCGAGTTTACCAGCATATTGATCGCCAATCTCAGCGCGAATGCCGATGATACTGCTTGCTGTGTCAAGCCTTCAAGGGTTGAGGGGCGACCTGCTCCAAGGGGACAAAGAGTTCTATGCGGTTTCAGTACATCTGACGTATAAGCCTCGTTCTCCAAGGCACCCTGAGCGGCGCATTGCGGCCAATTTCTCGAGTCATCTTTTGGTTATCGTGAAGAGCTGACCATGATTCTCATGCATAGAGCTGATTCACCTCTGCCGTAACGTGACGAGGGAAAGAGCATGTTGGTATCGCAGACTCATTCGGCGTCCGTTGAAATGTCGGAGTTGAACTCGTCACTGGCCATTCCTTTCCGGAACCCTGGCTAGGGTGGTCTTGAAGTTCTGCAAGAAAAGGAGAAATACAGCATTAATGGACAACACTATCAATTGGCAACTAGCCAAGAGAGCTTCTAGGATCAACTGACATTCGGTGAATCGTTCCACTTCAACAAACGGATGTAGCGTGTTCGATGTTGGCACTGCATAGATTTTTCAACGTAGAAATCGTTGTTCCATAGATGTCGAGATGTGACAACTTGGGAATGTGCTACAATGAAGGAGCAGAGCTGGGAAATAGGGGTGCAGGTTGACAAATACTCCCTCGATGCCCTCTATCCCATGCACGAGGCTGACAACTCTACGACAACTTCGACAAGGCTAAGTAATTCTGGGCACGGTCACGTGGTACGTGAGCAGATCATGTGATCTCCCACTGGGCGCAGTTTTCCGCCAGGCCGAATAAAAAGGCTGCCTGCGCCTCTTTCTGATTCCGACCACTTCTTCCCCCCATCATCGCCGTCAGCCAGGCGCCTCTGATTCCATCAACCATTCATCCCGACTTCATCCTCGCCTTCCACATCCACAAGTTCCATGCATTTCACCATAGGATCGGACTGGGTTTGACTGGGCATTTCATTGTGTTCGCTTTATCATCGCTCTCCGCAAACGGCCGCTTCGACCACGTGCCGGCCCTTCAGACAGGAGTCCTGGAAGGGTTTAAAATCATCGTGACGGAGACTGTCTCCCTGCAATCAGCACTTCTTGTAAAGTGAAAAGAAAGGAATTTTCCCTGTCAAGAGCTGGCATCATATTCAGGAAAGTGGGACTTTTTGCGTGTCATTGTCGCGAGTGGCAGATCTGCGTTGGCAGTGCAGTGCAAGAACGACTGGTGAAGGGAACAGGCTCGCCTGAGTTGGACCTCAGTTCTCTCAAGCTGGACTTATTATTCGTTTACTTACAATAACATCTCCCTTTTGCCCCCCTGTCGCTTTTGACTCTGTATCCCTTGGAATCTATCTACGCCAAAAGTTACCGCACCCTCAACCTGTTGCTCACCTTCAGCTTCATACGACAAGCACACACACACTTCCTACTCCGCTGGTCCTGAGCCGCTGCCAGGCGTTGCCACCATGGCCTCTTACGTATATTTCAAGTTCAAATCACAAAAAGAACCTCAGCGTGTAACCATCGATGGCCCTCATACCGATGTCTGGAACCTGAAACGTGAAATCATCAACATTTCGCGGCTAGGCGATGGCACAGACTTTGACCTGAAGATCTACAAGGAGAACAGCAATGAAGGTAAGCTCGCATAGGTCACACAATGCCGACCTGAACTGTCGCTGACGGTTATCTAGAATATACGGATGATACCGAGATAATTCCTAAAGATTCGACTGTCCTCGCCCGAAGATTACCTGCCTCAGCGCCCGGGAAAGGGCGTGCTGCTCGTTATGTGTCTGGCAAGCCCCCAGTCAGTGCAAAGCCCACGACCTCAAGTATCGCGAGCAAGCCTCGCAAGACGGTGGATATGGCCAAGGCAATGACGGAACAAGAGAAGCTGCAAGCTATGCTTCAATTCACCGATGCGCAGTGGCAGCAAAAGCAAGAGGAAATGTCACACGAGACCCGTGTCCCGATGCAGGGAAAACCGTTCAATAAAAAAACCAATATTCCCGAGGGCGAACCTCCCCACGGCTACATCTGTTATCGCTGTGGCAAAAAAGGTAAGAACTCATCCGTCCATCGTTTGTAGGCTTCGGTCGCTAACAGTCCCAGGGCACTGGATTCAGGCCTGTCCCACCAATGACGACGCTTCCTACGACAACAAGAACCGGATCAAACGGACAACTGGAATTCCTCGGTCGATGCTGAAGAAGATCGACCAAGCAGATATTGACAAGCTCGACGATGCTCAAAGACAAAATCTTATGGTGAACGCCGAGGGAGAGTACGTCTTTGCGCAAGCGGATGAGAAGGCATGGAGAAAACACCTGGAACAGGTCAAGGCTGCCGAAGCGGCCCAGAAGAAAGAGCAAATTGGCGACAAGGAGCTGCAAGATCGAGGCTTGGAATGCTCGATCGACAAGCGCTTGTTTGTAGACCCAATGAAGACACCTTGTTGTGGGAAGACATATTGTCACGTTTGTATCGAAAATGCATTACTTGAAAACGATCTCACATGCCCTGGCTGTGAGACCGAGAATATCAGCCTCGAGCGTCTTGAGCCAGACGAGGACATGAAGAAGAAAATCAAAGAGTATGAAGCAGAAAAGGCTGCTGAGAAGCAACGGTCTAGAAGTCCCACGGTGGGTGTCGATTCACCAAAGGCCAAAGACACTCCACGTTCACGTCCAGAGTCTCGAGATGGCTCTGCAACGCCTCAGTCAGCCACTGGCTCGGCGAGAAAGCGCAGTGCCAGTGAAGTCGACGGAGCAACACCTTCAGGTAGCCTTGCAGCACCAGCCATGAAGCGACAGAAGTCTGGAGACGCAGTGTCGTCCACACCAAAGGCGGCCGATGCAGAGGTCAACGCCACCAAGGAGAAGACGGAGACTCCGGAGAGTAATAGCGTGCTGCCTACGGACATGATGCCACCCGACTTGTCTCAAATGCAATCGAGCAACAACATGACCTTGCCCATGATGCCTGGCTTCAACCCGATGATGATGAATCCGATGATGATGGGGATGGGCATGCCGGGCATGAGTGGAATGAATGGAATGAATGGAATGAATGGAATGAACGGCATGAACCCGATGAATTTCATGAACCCCATGATGATGAATGGCATGAATGGCATGACTCCGGAGAATATGGGTAACATGAACATGGGCATGGGCATGAACTTCGCCAATCCAGGTCAAATGCCCAACTGGAACATGAATATGAACATGAACATGAACCAGAACCAGAATCCCAACACCAACTTGAGCCAGAACCGGCCCAACAACTTCCAATACAACAACAATCGCCCCAATCGCAACCCAAACTTCAACCAGCAGTCCAAACCATCGCCACCCCAACAGCCGGCTGGAATGACAGGAGTTCCCACCGGTCCCAAGGCACTGATGAACCAGAACCAGAGCCAAAGCCAGAGCCAGGGTTTCTATCCGCCGTCTGGCCCAGCAGGCAATAGGTTTTCCAATCAACAACGGCATGTAGGAAATGAAGAAGACAATGCGTATATGCGGCAGCCTGTCAATCCGCACCGGCACATCAACCGGAACCGCAAGCCTCGACAGGCAGACTATAGGGAATTATGAAGTCAAATACCGGAAAACAATAAGCTACGACGATTCTCAAAAGTGAATGAAACGTGCCTGAGTTGAAGGACTCGACATATTCGTCCCTTCATTGAGGGTGGCGTTTGTACACAGAGATTTGGTATTGACTCAAACCTGGGCTACGGCTTCGAAGAGTAAAGGGTCCCATCTTTGAGGACGCCATTCGATTGATGGCCTTGAGGGGGGGACAGGTTCAATCGTCAAGACGGCGGTATGAGTGACAATCATTGTGTTTTCTGTCGGCTTACTTCGTCCGAAGTCAGCATCATCAACGGAGTGTATATCAGTGGCATATGGCGGCTGATCAGCCTTGCCTTCATTCTATGGCAACGAGGCGAGCACTTGCACATAGCCAAATAGTTCTAAGAGAATCCAACTCGCCATCTCAGATTTCCTTTTGCCATTCGCTGGTACCGTTTTACCTGCTCTGTTCTGTTTCCCATACCATTGTCCCTGTGATGCCCTGCCTTTTGCCCTCCAGTGTCTCTATTTCTTCGCCCTCCAGTGCCGATGAGGAGCCATTCTCAGATTATATACTCAGTCTTCTCTCCGGTCCTGAGGATCCTGTTCGCTACCCGAATAGCTCGCTCCAAGCCTTTCGCGTCTCCAAGGCGGCGTCATACCCATAACACCAGTCCCTCGTCTCCCGGTCGGCGATCCCATACACGTATTGTCTATCTTCCTCACTCTCCGTTTTTCCGTCGACTTGCAACATGGCGTCCCTCGTCTCCTGCGCGGCACTGGGTGGAAGGTGCAAAATGTTCCCGGCGCGAAGACTGGCGGCTTGGACTGCCTCAGCACGGGGTTTGCGGACCGATTCGAAGAGACCGAGGGCGGATGAGAGAGATGGTCTTGGTTTGGATCTGGCTGCACAATCGCCTTTCGTATCGGTGCTGCATGTCGTCGTTGCTGATTCCAGCAGCGAAAGACACTCTGCCAACGCAACCGCGTCTTCCACGGCCATGGAGATGCCCATGGACAGATAGAACGCCATTGCATGCGCGGCATCGCCCATGAGCACGAACTTGCCGGACTTTGACACCCAGCTGGGGAGTGGCTCGACCTGATACACGGGCCAATTGTTGATGGTGTCCGCACGCACCATGTCGATCAGACTCGTGAGCTTGCCGTCCCACCCGTGGAAGAGGGACTTGATTGTGCCGTGGTATTGCGAGGGTGTCCAGGCCGTGGTGTCGACGTCGTCCCGGTGCGAGAGCACCATGTTGAGCTTGGTGGACTCGTAGATCATGTAGGTCATGGCTGAGCAGTTTTCGCCGATCCTACCCAGCGACACAACATCGTTAGATTCCACTGGGATGAGTCCATGGTGCGAGGGGAGCAGCGTAGGGCTCTTTTGTACGTACCAAAGGTGGTTGTTGTGTTGCTCGACCAAGTCGGCCGTCGCAGGGTTCGCCTGGATGCTCGCGACGTCTACCATCGTGCGGTATGCCGCCCAGCCGGTTCGTTGAGCGCCTCGGTCCTGCTCCCTGAGGAACTGCGTCCGGGCAAAGGAATTGATGCCTTTGACTCACTCACGTCCTTTCCAGTGAGACGGTGTCCGCGATCATCAAGGTAAAATGGAAAAAAAAGAAGGGGGTAAAGACGTGCGGTGGTGGACTGACTAACTCACCGTCACAGGCAACGACCAAATCCGCATCCATCCTCTTGCCATCCTTCAACACCACGGCGCCGCCCTCGAAATCATACTCGACCACCCTCGACGCGACCCTCACCTGCGCCCCCGCCCTGACGGCATGGCGGTGCAGGATCTCGTGCAACACGCCACGGTGCACGACGACATACGGCGCGCCGTACTCGACCTCCAACGCTTTTACGTCGACGCTCCCTAGCACCCGCCCGTCCTTCCAGCCGTGGATGAAGAACGTGCCTGGGAACGCGGCCCTGGCCACGATATCGTCGCGCAGCCCCCAGCGGAAGAAGAACTTGATGGCGTCGGGCGTCAGCTGCACGCCCGCGCCGATCTCTGCCAGCTGCGGCGCCGATTCCAGCACCGTCACGCTATGCTGGGGTGGCCTTTGCAGCGCAAGAGCCAGTGCCGCTGAGAGCCCGCCGATCCCGGCGCCGACGATGATGATCTTCATATCGTGGGATGTGCTGCTGCTCCTGCTGCTGCACCGGATGGGGGGATGGGGAGGTGAGAGAGGGATGGGCTCAACAACATATATTACTGAGTTTCCTGTAAAGTTTCTCAGGCTGACTCTGATGCATTTAGGTTTCTATTCGAGTGCAATGCGTGCCCACGGATATCTATATCTGCCATGCCAGATGTCCTCTATGGTCAGAGAAGTTCGGATGTTACGGAGATGGTTCGAGGATCAGAGGAGCAACGTCCAACTTCACAATTTTGGAAAACTGCAACCTATGTGACTACCGCGGATGATCGGTAGCTCTACATTGCATATGCTGAACCTTTTCTTTTTCGACTGAAACCGTGGAATCCCAAACCACTCATTCCCCGAGCCTTTCACATCGGTTGACCGCAATAATCACACATCATCAACGGATGAACGCCATTGACACCACGCTACAAGACCCGAGCCTTTCTACACGTCTGAAGAGGTCCTCGGCTCGATTTCAGTTTGCCCAGCCCTTGCTCATCTCCACGGCCTTCTGCCATCGCGCAAACTGCTGGTCACTCTCCTGCTTGCTCATGGCAGGCTTGAAGACCGAGGAGCCCTCGATGTTGACATCCTTCAACTCGTCAATGCTGTCCCAGACACCAACAGCCAAACCAGCTGCGATCGCTGCGCCCAGGGCTGTGGTCTCGCGCATCGCGGGTCTCTTAACGGGGATGCCAATGAGGTCGGATTGCGTCTGCATGCACAAATCCGAGTTGCACATGCCGCCGTCGACGGCTAGTTCGCTAAGTTTGTGGCCCGAATCCTTTTCCATAGCCACCAGGATGGCTTTGGTTTGGAAGCACGTCGCTTCCAATGTTGCGCGAGCGATGTGCCCACGCTTCGTGTAAGCTGTGATACCGAAGATGGTTCCGCGAGCGTCGTCAATCCAATAGGGCGCAAAGAGGCCGCTAAATGCAGTCACGAATGTGACACCACCGTTGTCCTCGACAGTCTCGGCCAGTTGGCTGATCTCCGAGGATTTGTCGATGAATCCAAAGTTGTCAACAAGGAATTTGACGCTCGAGCCGGCCACTGCAATGGACCCTTCAAGCGCGTACATGGGCTTGGTATTGCCACCGAAATCAAACGCCACGGTGGTCAAGAGGCCGTGGGTGGAAATAACGGGCTTGTCGCCCACGTTGTAAAGGATAAAGCTACCAGTTCCATACGTGTTCTTGCCGAGGCCTGGTGTGAAGCCCTTCTGACCGACCAGAGCAGCCGACTGATCTCCTAAACAGCCAGTGATTGGGACACCCTTAAGGACGGTTGAGGTGAGGGAGCCATATGCTGAGGAGTCGGAGGAATGGACGATCTTAGGGAGATGGATTTTTGAGGTGTCGATGCGGAAGAAGTCGAGAAGGGAGTCGTCGTACTCGAGGGTGTTCAGGTTCATGAACATCGTTCGCGATGCATTTGAAGGGTCAGAGACGAAGATGTTTCTCTTCGGGCCTTTGGTTCTCGACATCAGTACATGGTGGTTGCAAAGCCATCCAGAAATAGCTCACCTCCATTGAGTTTATACACAAGCCACGCATCGATTGTGCCAAAAGCCAGAACACCCTTCTCATAAGCATCTTTAACCTTGGGCTCGTTCTCGAGCAGCCAAAGCAACTTGCCCACTGAAGGATAGGTGGAAAGCGGAAGTCCGCAGATGTCAGTGAGCTTGTCAGCCCCGAGTCGGTGCTTCAGCTTTCGCACCAGAGCCTGTGTCCTTAGGTCGGTCCAGACTATGGCGTTGTACAGGGGCTCTCCGGTCTCCTTGTTCCATAGAACAGTGGTTTCACGCTGGTTGGTTATACCAACGGCCTTGATGGTGTTGATGTTGTGGCCTTGGTCTTGGAATTGTTGGACTGCGCCATCGATACACTTCTCCACTGAGGAAACAATCTCCAGCGGGTCATGCTCATGCCAGCTGTGTTCTGCGGTTAGCACAGGAGTCCTGTCTTGAGGGAAACAGCACCACTCACCCAGGATGCGGGTAAATCTGCTTGAACTCAAGCTGGTGCGAGGCAACGGGCTCGCCTCGCTTGTTGAAGATCAGGAACCTTGAACTGGTGGTTCCTTGATCGATGGAACCGACAAAGACTTCTTGAGTACTGCCCATGGTGACCTTTCGCAGGAAATTCATAAAGTTTCAAAGATATGTGAGCAAGTCTTGGGACCAATGTCTGGATCTGGGGATGGACTGGAACACTGGAGGCCTGGAGAGATTCTGTGGAGGGGAGGGGGCTGTGTTATATAGAACAACAGCGGGGGAACACCGAAGTATGTGGACTTGCAGAAAACGTGTCGAAGGCACACGGTCGCATGACCCTTGGCCCTGGGAGCTGTACCACATTGAAGCGGGTCGCTGGTCCTCGTAAAGGTCGAATCTTACGCGAGCTCAAGGCACAGCATGCTGGAGTCCCCAGTTGGTGTTTGTTCGGTCTTCAGCGCACGTTTTTGCGAGCTCTCCCGGACAATGCAACCCCGAACTCCACAGCCAAACCTCCTCTTCCATTCCACGCGGCTGGTAAAGCTCGGTCAGGGACAGGCGACGGGCATGGGGAAGGGCGGGCGGATTGCAAGAAGGTGCGGGAAAGATCAGGGGTACAGCGCGTGGCGGGGGAGGAGTGGAAAGTGACATAATAGCTGCTGTGGACTGCAGCTGAGCCGGCCTAGGAAACCGTTTGCGACGTGATACTGAAAGCAGCTGTTTGCGGGGGTGAGCGGAAGCAACGAAGAGGAGCGAGGAGGGAGGATGGAGAGGCCAAGAAGTTGAGTAAGAGAAGTTCGGGGACGTGCAACCGACGTGCATTTGCCGAGGCTCCCCCGCCTGCCCCCGCAATATGGAAGTCGGCGAAACTGTTTCTCCGTTCGGTACCGGTCCCGCTGTCAGCCGACGTGCCTCCTGGTTTCGCCCCGCTTGTTCTTACGCCTCCTCTGCCTTTGCTACGTCGCATTTGCTGGCAAGAACTCGTGTCCACCCGGGGGTAAACCTGTGCCACCCTGAAAAGGCAATGTGAACGTGACTGAGGAGCAGAAGATGACATTTGTGTGGTCAATTTTGTCTTACATTATTGATTGACAGCTGACTGCCAACCGCCACCGCTCGATGAACCTTTTGACAGCTCATGAAATTGCAAGGTATCGATATTGGTATCAGCCTTGTGCATGCCAAAGACCCTTTGAAAGGAGAGCAACTCTCCCAGACCCTTATGCAGGTCGGTATGTGGCGTCCGAGAGAGTTTCAAGGGCATCCGGGTCCGGTCGTGCGAAGTTCGGCGATATCAGCTAAAGGAAAAGCATCTGAGTGGAAGGATTTTCTTGGCCGTCATACTGCATCATTGGTCGCGTACAAGCCACGAGCTTGTGAATTATGCAGGACAAACGTGCGGGTGTTCCGGCCCCATGCACAGTTTGGTTCTAGATTTGACACAACGGGCTCGTGTCGGCCACAGCACCTTGTCTCCTAGGCTAACTCTGTTTCTACGTTTTCGGTATCACTTGCAACGGCGCTCGAGATTACACATAGTGGAGTTCGAGGGAGAGAAGGCGGGATCATGGAGTTTATACCATGGTGGTATCCGTCTATATAACGCAGGTCCTCTCCCCATGGGCAACCTCTCATTCTTCCCAATCCCCACAAACCCGTGCAACATCTCGCTGTCCAGATTGCCACCTTCTTCTCTTTCATGTCAACGTCCTCCTCCTCTCTATCTTTGGAGAAACAGCCAGCGACAATGGGCAACATCACCCACCAAGAACACCTCAATGTCCCTCAGGAGCAGAGACGACGAACCTCTGTTCAAGACGTCCCTGCTTTTGCTGAGCATGGCCCTCTTGTCGACCACAAGATTCCTCAAGCGGATGCGGTGCAACAAGAACCAGATCTAGCTTGGAGTCGAATCCGACATTTCCTTCGAGAACCCCTGTCGGAATTCTTTGGCGTTTTCATCCTCATCCTCTTCGGTGATGGTGTCGTCGCTCAGGTAGTCCTCAGTGGAGGCACAAAGGGTGACTACCAATCAATTTCCTGGGGCTGGGGGTATGCACATCTGCCCTATATGCTTTTCAATGGCCCAAATCGCTAACAGTTATATAGTCTTGGTGTCATGCTGGGAGTTTACACCTCTGGCATCTCAGGGGCGCATTTAAATCCGGCAGTAACATTATCGAATTGCATTTATAGGAAGTTTCCCTGGAGAAAATTTCCTATCTACATGCTTGCGCAGACCCTTGGCGCTATGGTGGCGTCTGCGATTGTCTATGCCAACTACAAGTCCGCAATCGATGTTTTCGAAGGAGGTGCCGGCATCCGTACTGTCGGTGGCGAGACCTCGACCGCGGGCATCTTTTGCACCTATCCGGCACCGTTCATGACAAAGACCGGCCAGTTTTTCTCGGAATTCATTGCCAGCGCTATCCTGATGTTCTTGATCTACGCCTTGAAGGACGACGGAAACATCGGTGCAGGAAATCTGACGCCTCTGGCTCTCTTCTTCGTTATCTTTGGTATTGGTGCTTGCTTCGGCTGGGAAACTGGCTATGCCATCAACCTTGCTCGAGACTTCGGTCCTCGTCTGGTCAGCTATATGATCGGTTATGGCCACGAGGTGTGGAGCGCTGGCGGCTACTACTTCTGGGTAAGTTCACACACAAGTAGTCCGAGAATGTGGACGATCTGAAGCTAACAATCCATGAAAAGGTCCCAATGGTTGCCCCTTTCTGCGGATGCGCATTTGGTGGCTGGCTCTATGATATGTTCCTCTTTACTGGCGAGAGCCCGATCAATACTCCTTATATGGGCTTGAAACGTTTTGTGCAGCCGAAGCGATCGGTCTGGTCGAACACCTACACTGCCAACACCGAGAGCCAGGTGTGATTCAGCACATGGTTGTTATTTTGGGTGCTCCAAGAGAAAGACTCTATACCGGGACGGCTACATTTGTACGGGTTTGGGGAGAGCCGTAAGCGCAGGCGTTGACCATTTCTGTACATATTTATCGAGGACAATGATGGCAGACCAATCAATTATGTTGAAGAAATGTATATTTCCTTCAATTTATGGTGTTTCCTCCAAATGCAAACTGCGCTCTAGACATGGTAACTAATGTATGAGTCAACGTAGCTGCAAACTCATCTATTCATAATTCGAATTGTGATAGACTCAGTCGATAGGCCCATCTGTGATTTATACATTGGCATTTTGCAGTCAACAGGTGCTGGGCTGGCATTTCAGGGGAACAACGTTATCTTCTGGAGGCTAACCAAGGTCTTTGGGGGTGGATACAGCATCTCTGGGAGATCTCGGATCATAGTACAGTGCTACAAGTGGCATGATCCATCTACATAAAACTGAGAAAGCCGCACGTCGTGTCTGCTGAGGAAAACGTCCTTCCTTCAGAGCGGAGATGGCCGAAGTTGGCCACATAAGAAGCACTGAATCGAGGACGTCCAAGCTGAGCGAATCAAACCATGTCAGCTGAGTCTCAAGTCGTCGATATCCATGGGCCGATCTCTCGGTACGTCGGTGGTGGCAAGATACGGCCGATGTCTTGTTCTTCAGGGACAAAGTTTTTTGTGCGGTTCCTGAGATCCATCCGCAATACGACGCTGGTGAAAAGGAAGGCGGCACAAATGCCCGATCGGGAAACCTGTATAAAGAGGTCTATTGCGCCCTGCTGTACCTCGGGGAACCAACCCCGACGCCTCAATTTCCGGAATCTAGTCGGAACAATCAGCCCGAGCCACTGCGTCCCTCACTAATTTCTCCGCAATGGCCAAGGTTCCCTGCGTACGAGCCACAAAGTTCAATACTCAGCATCACGCGAGATGCCTAGCAGATCCGGGGTCGTCCAAAGCTCGTGTTGCGGGCTGGGCTCAGTTTGCCTCTCGAGCTCGGTCATGCAAATCCCCCGAGTGCAGTCAATGGCAGAAATGCGTCTCCGCCATGTTGCGTTCCCTCTCGACTGCTTGTCGATCCAGAGCCATTTACGACTCCTTCAAATATCGCAGCTGGCATCCTCCTTGACATAGCTCTATCACTCTGTTGATTGCCAGAGACTTCAGCTTGCTCACCTTCCCTACCGTATTGGTAACCTCGGGGTATTGCAAGTGTATGCTCACAAGGTCCTTGTTTCTCACCTGACGACCTCCTTGCCGGCCGCTACTCGGTGCACTCCTCCTACGATGGCCTCCCGATTCTCCATGCGCCGGCTACTCAAGCCGTTGGCGTACGGCACAGGTCTGGCTGCGGCGGGTACCGCAGGCATGTATATTATCTACCGTCCTCGAAACGTCCCGGGAGCAGAAACGCTCGCGCCGAAACCGCCCAGGAGAGACGAGCACGGAAACATCATCCCACCCAAGTTCCCCTACATCAAGACGAGAGCCGAACAGATTGCCGACCTCAAGAAATCCTCCTCGACGCCGTCCTCCGAGATTTACGACCTTCTCGTTATTGGCGGCGGAGCTACGGGCACAGGCATCGCCCTCGATGCAGCCACCAGAGGCTTGAAAGTGGCAATCGTGGAAAGAGACGATTTCAGCAGCGGTACAAGCAGCAAATCCACCAAACTTGTCCATGGCGGAGTTCGATATCTCGAAAAAGCAGTGTGGAATCTGGACTACAATCAATACCAGCTTGTCAGAGAGGCTTTGAGAGAGCGAAAGAGTTTCCTGTACACGGCGCCGCATCTGTCGTCCTGGCTACCGATTATGCTGCCCCTGCAGGCGTGGTGGCAGGCACCATACTTCTGGGCGGGAACCAAATTCTACGATTTCCTGGCTGGCTCGGAGGGAATCGAAAGCTCTTACTTTCTACCTAGAAGCAAGGCTCTAGAAGCATTTCCCATGCTGAAGAAGGAGAATCTCATCGGTGCTCTCGTGTACTACGATGGCCAGCACAACGATTCAAGGATGAATATTTCCCTGGCCATGACCGCGACATTGTACGGGGCCACGACAGTCAACCATTTGGAAGTGACAGGCCTGGAGAAGGATGCGAACGGCAAATTGACGGGTGCCAAGGTACGAGATCTGATTGCAGACAAGGATGGAAAACGCAACGGCGAAGAGTTTGTTGTCAAAGCGAAAGGCATCATCAACGCGACAGGACCATTTTCCGACGCCATCCGGCAAATGGACTCTCCCAGTGACAAGGAGATTGTTGCACCGAGCTTGGGTGTGCATGTTGTTCTGCCCGGATACCTCAGTCCTGAAAATATGGGCCTCATCGACCCCTCTACATCTGATGGGCGTGTCATTTTCTTCCTCCCATGGCAAGGTAATACCATCGCCGGGACGACAGACGCTCCTTGTGCCATCTCCCAGAACCCAGTGGCTGGAGAGAAAGATATTGAATGGATATTGAACGAGATTCGGACGTATCTTACTCCAGACATTGACGTCCGGAGGTCGGACATTCTTGCCGCCTGGTCAGGTGAGTTTTCCTTGATTTTTGTGAAGTGAAAATCTATACTGACACTCGTCGTCTAGGTATACGTCCCCTTGTCCGTGATCCCAACTCGAGAAAGACGGAATCGCTTGTCCGGAGCCATCTTGTTACTGTCTCAGACTCAGGGCTGCTGACCTGCGCCGGTGGCAAATGGACGACATACCGACAAATGGCTGAGGATGCGGTTGATAAAGCGATTGAAACATTCAAGCTACAACCGAAGCCAACCGCCTACGTTCCGGACATCAGCGGTGTCAATGGGATTGATCCTTCGGTTGGACTTCTCAATGGAACGTGTCAAACGCATCATATCCGACTAATTGGAGCTCACGGGTACTCGACAACTCTTTTCATCAACCTTATCCAGCATTTTGGCCTCGACCCAGATGTTGCCAAGCATTTGGCCAGCGACTACGGCGACCGAGCCTGGGATGTTGCGGCGCTGGCTTCTCCCACCGACAACACCGAACACTATCCCCTTCGTGGTCAGCGACTATCATCGTTGTATCCATTCATTGACGGTGAGGTCCGCTATGCCGTGCGCAGCGAATACGCGCAAACCGCAGTCGATGTCCTCGCAAGACGTACCAGATTGAGTTTCCTGAATGCACAGGCAGCGTTACATGCTCTGCCCAAAGTGATTGACATCATGGCTGAAGAATTGAAGTGGAGTGAGAAGAGAAAGCAGGCGGAGTGGAAAGATACTGTTGCGTTTTTGGCCAGCATGGGATTGCCTAGCGATATGCTCCAGATCACCCGTGAACAGGTCTTGCAGGGAGAAGTGCCTTCGCGGATTCTCGCGCCCTTGAAAGGTAGCTCAGCAGGTCCTGTGCCTCTGAGACCGACGCTTGAGCCTGCATCGGAGGCACACGGGCCTTTACCATGAGCGTCTTTTGGTTTAGTATGTGATGATCTGGTGGCCGGGTCGGCTGGAGCACAACAAAAGTGAGAACAATTAAGATTGATACCCGCAGGACAAAAGCAAGGCGCTTGGAGTCAGTGGTTAGTTGTGCAGGAAAAGGGCTATGGCTAAATTGAACGTCAGATGACTGAGGGTAATGCAATATCCAAATACCTACTTATATTTTGTACAGAATCTTGGAAACCGGTTCAACTTGAAAAGTTCTCCCGTGACATCGCTTTCCGGGAACAGAGCGTCACAATACATAGAATATCAGTCAAGGTGCCGTCGCTCTGCCTTTTAAAGCGCCAACATATGTAACGAGACCAAAAATATTTCCACCGTACTCACGACGTCAATATGTTTATACCTACCTCGTACATGTTGCCGCAGAACATCCTAGATCTTGACGCGAACTCATGAGAGCCTTTGCTGCTTGGAGTCTCCCAACAAAAGAGATTGCATTGTCCACTGCTGAGGCTGTGTGAGCTCGCGGGCATTCACGCTTTCAATCGTAGATGCTTCGTTGAGATCACTTGTATCGTCCGGGCACTTCACTGGATGCTGCTGCAAGGCTGTCTTTATACAATCTCTTCTTGTCGTCACATCGTCCACATCGTCCATGCCGCCTCGTAACCGGACTCGGCGACAGAACTCTAGCCTATTGGACCTGCAGCAATTCGGAGAATGGCACTATTCAACATTTTGGAGAGCATCATATCGAGGCGCGGAGCGTGGGCATCCGGCCAACAAGAGATGGATAACCCCTGGCAAGAGAGAGAAACACATGGCAGAGACAATCTTGGATCAAGATGCATCTGGGCTGTCTAGCCACGTAAGGAAGTTGGAGTACCCCACGTCTCTTCCCTCCCTTGACGCGGACATATTTCTGTCGTCCGTATACTCAAAAGGACTCCGCATATTAAGACGGCGACCCCAGACAGCTCTCCAGATTCATCCGCAAATGGAAAAGCGGCGGGCGGTTGGAGAAGGTGGGGCGCATGGGGCGGTGGAGGCTTCTGGCCATTCATTGGCTGGCGATGGTCGACTTGGGAGCCTTGATGTCGGGGAATCTCTTCTCGCTTGACTGAAGGCTTGCACCGCGTGTGGCAGGGAGCTCTCTGAGTCATGGGTCTGCAGGGAATTTATTATTCTTCGACATCCTCAGAAAGATCCAAGTTATAAGAGACGGCCGAACTCCGCGCCCTCCCTCCGCCCTCGAGCTCCATCTCCCTCTCAACTTCGTGTCATCCTTCCATCCTTACAGGGCGATCCGGATCACCATATCCAGCCACTCAAGATGCCGTTTCTCGGCATTATCGACGACACCAAGCTCCCGCACGTCCCCGGCACCGTCATCCTCGAAGAAGACGCCGCGCACTCACAGGATGTGACCGGCGGCCTCAAGCATGGCACGGGGCGCAACGCGCACATTGTGCTAGTACCGCAGCCGTCTAACGATCCCAACGACCCGCTCAACTGGCCCTACACGAAAAAACTCACAGCCTTGGGCATCACCTGCTGGGGATCGATCCTCTACGCCGCCGTCGTGAGCGCCATGCTGAACTCGGCCTTCTACGAGATGTCCATCGAGATCGACACCACAATCCCCAAGCTCGTGCTGAGCTCGGGCTACCAGACACTGGTCATCGGCGTGACGGGTCCGCTGTTCTCGGCCCTGTCGAGGAAATGGGGCACGAGGCCGATTTTCCTGTTTGCCTCGGTTTTCTGTCTCATCGCCGACATTGTGGGCTCCTGCGTCGACACCTACGAGGGAGTGCTCACCTCGCGGATTCTGCAAGGGTTCGCGATTGCACCCTACGAATCTCTGATCTTTACTCTGATCAGTGACATGTTTTTCGTCCACGAGCGTGGCATCTACGCATCCTGCATCAACTTCATCCTGGCTGGGATCTCGAATCTGACGGGCGTGGTTGCTGGCCCAATCGCATCGAATATCGGATGGCGATGGCTGTAAGTTTTTGGCCCTCTTTCTGTGACCATTGCCATTTTAGAATTTGGGAACTGGTCGTGCTGATCGACTTTTTGGCCAGCTATTACCTTCTGGTCCTGTTCGGCGGGATCCAGACCATCCTCCAATTCTTTTTCGTCCCGGAGACAAGCTACGTGCGCGACCGGCGCTACGAGATCGACGAGATCAAGAACGACAACCTCCAGGACCTCGCGGCGCTCGAGTACCAGGAGAAGCTGAACATGGAGAAGCCCGGCGTGGCCACGCACACCGAGGAAACCGCCGCCTCTTCGACGCCTCCCCTGGACGGAGCGCCAGTCTACCACAAGAAGACGTTCGCGCAGGAGCTGGCCATCTTCAGCGGCACGTACTCGCACGAGAACTTCTTCCAGCTGCTCCTCGCGCCCTTCGCCGTGGTCCTCAACCTGGCGGTGCTGTGGATCCTGGTCATCAACTCCATGTACGTGGTGCTGTACGTGGTGATTGCGTTCTGCCTGGCCCAGCTGTTCGCGCCGCCGCCGTACCTCCTCAGCCCGGCCAGCATCGGCTACCTGTCCCTGGGCCCGTTCGTGGGCGGGGTGCTGGGCTCCGTGATCATGGGCGCGCTCTCGGACCCGTTCATCAAGTGGTGCGCGCGCCGCAACCGCGGCGTCTACGAGCCCGAGTACCGCCTGATCCCGTGCGTCCTGGGCGTGTGCTCGGGCGTGGGGCTGATGCTGTTCGGGCACCTGGTGTCGGAGGGGGCATCCCCGTACGCGTGCGCGACCGTGCACGGCCTGATGCTGTTCGGGGTCATGTTCCTGTGCATCGGCACGTCCAACTACGCGCTGGACGCGTACCGGGGCATGGCCAACGAAATCTTCATCGCCAGCATGGCCGTCAAGAACCTCATCCTCTACGGCTTCAGCTACTTTGTCAACAACTGGACCGCCCAGGTCGGGGCCCAGCACGCCTTCTACGTCTGGGGCGGCGTCGCCTTTGCCCTGATCGCCACCGTGCCCGCCATGTTCTTCCTGGGCAAGAAATACCGCAGCTACTGGGCCCGGAATAACCTGCTCGAGAAGATGCACATCCGGACGCATGAGGAGTAGTTTCTGGGTGTGATTCTAGAATCTTTGGGTTGCCCAGAGAGCGTCTAGTCGTCATGAATGCTGCAGAATGAGACTGGCCTCTCCACAATAATATTCTTCAAGAGCACCGCAGGGAGAGTAGGAGGATCCATCACCACTCTGCCTACCCAGCCGCCAGATCCAAGACCATTTTGGGCGGAACATGTATGTATCTAGATTCTACATAGTAACACATAACGAGCACCTGATGGTTCAAACTTGTTCAACACCAGCCTGCTTTCATCTTCGATACCTACCACGAGCACTTCCACCCGAACAAAGCATCTGACCGCCTCCCTGGAAGGAAAGTGGTGATTTTCGATGACACCGAAACACGCACTTGTATGCACAATAACTCGAGCCGAGATAGATACAGCCGTGAAAACGCACACGCTCCCTTTCTCAACTAAAGAGATGCGATGCCTGTGAGTTTCATGGCCAAAGACGATGCTCCTCGAATGCACCCGTGGCAGTATCTCACGAGTCCTCGGGGAGAGCAGGTCCTCGATTCCACATAGCGGCGGTCGTGGACAAACCCGCCGCCTCGGGCGCCGCTGCAAAGCACAAGTCCATGGAGGTGACTACAAGCACAAGCAAGTTCCCCTGAAGTGGGACTACCCTAGCGAGCGAGGTACGGCACTCCATCTAGCAGGGCTAGTAGTATTGGGAGCAATCCACGTGGGGTTCTGTCTGTATGTGTATGTGTATGTGTCTCTGGTTTTTGTGTGTCTCCCCCAACCTTCCCCAACCACGACGAGGCTGAGACCCATGAACACAAAGGGGGGGAAGGACACATTCTGGGCCTACCCCTATACGCGCCACGCGCAAGGCTATTTCCACACTGTGCCATGCTACATGCCCCTCAGAGACCCATTCTGAACCTCGCAACCGTCCCATTCAACTTGTCGAACCCGACCTTCTCCGCAATCTCCAGGATCGCCTTGCTTCTCCCCGTCTCCACTGACTCGGCATCCTCAATGACCATAGCATTCGCCTTTGCCTCGTCGTCGCCGGTGGACGGGCCGAATATCTTGGCGGCCCTCATCTCAGGCGTGTACCCTTGCCACGGCCTCTGTCCGGCCACGAACCTGACCACGTCCATGCCGAACGCCTCAGCGGCGGCTCTTTGCGCGGGCGGCAGGTTGTGGTTGTGGTTCTGGAACAGGAACACGACGTCGAGGACATGGGTTGCCCGGCCCCGGTAAGCGCCGGGCCAGGGATTGGGCTCGTTGAAGACGAAGGTGAAGATCTTGGGCTCGGAGGGCGGCGAGAGCGGCCAGCCTCGGGCAAAGCAGGTCGTCGCGCCGAAGAAGCTGACGTCGTTGACGAACTCGAGGAATTTGGTGAAGGCGTCTCCATCGTTCAGCGTCGAATCTTTGAAGCCGTACGAGTCGAGGAGGGCTTCTGCGACGTCGGGTGTCGCCGAGAGAGAGGATCGTATCGACGCTGGGAATTTCTCCCGTATGCCTGGTTTCAGGTGTCCGAGCATGAACCCAAGGACGGAGGCCTAGATTCAGGTCAGTTCTGGCGCGAGAAACCCTCTTACGACCACCAGGTCGGCCACGTTATGGCTTATTCGAACTTACATCAAATACGCTGTGCCCGATCATGAAAGCTTCTGCCCATTGCTTGCCAGGCATGCTTCGATCAGATGGATCGGCTACGCCCGCAAAGGACGGCTGTACAGGGATGACGTCTCCATCGATTGTGGGCAAGAATGCAACGGATGGGGGAAGTTTTGCAATGACCTCGTCCATCGGCAATGTCAAAAGTTTCTGGATCCGTTGTTCGGCGTCAAGTTTCTCCAGGCCCAGGATGGATAGAACCTGCTGATACGTGCGTTCTTGGTCCTCGGGGGCGAAAACCGGTACGAGAAGGCAAGATCCACCTGTAGCCACTGCGCGGTTGAAGAGTCGCTCTTTGGAATACAGGTGTAGCGTGGTAGCAACTTGCGATTTCTGATCAGCTGCAGATCTGAGGGGTTTTGTTTTTGAATCATGGCTTTTCACATACCCGCGCCAGCACTCTCGCCAATCACTGTGATTTGATCCGGGTCGCCACCAAACCCGGCGATGTGCTGCTTGACCCAACGGAACGCCGCGCTCTGATCACGAAGTCCGTTGTTGGGTTTGTACCCTCTTTGGAGCAGTTCTTCCGAAGTCAACATGCCTGGAAGACCGAGACGAAAGCTAATCTGTCCTCAGCAGTGTCCAGATCTGGTTCCCGGTCTCTCTAGGAGTTGCTGAACAGGGGGGTTAGACG
The DNA here is from genome assembly GCF_000835495.1 of Cladophialophora immunda. Classification (NCBI taxonomy): domain Eukaryota; kingdom Fungi; phylum Ascomycota; class Eurotiomycetes; order Chaetothyriales; family Herpotrichiellaceae; genus Cladophialophora; species Cladophialophora immunda. Next base: position 24,740 of record NW_015622545.1, read on the forward strand.
TACTTGATGCCCACACCAATGACCGGAACCCCATTGTCACTGGCCAGCTTGACGAGTTTGGCGTGGTCATAATGCGGCCAGGAGTTCGCTCCGACCACGAAGCCTCCTCCGTGCATCCAGATGAAGACGGGGAGCTTTTGCTTCGTGAGATCAACGCCACCCAGGCCTTTCGGTACCGTGATGTTTAGATTCAAGCATTCCAAATCCGCGTGGACAATGGGTGGTTTGGGCATAGATTGCTGAATAAACAGCATCTCATTGTCGTATCCATTCGGCGGAGAGAATGAAGAGGGTCTGAAAATGTTGTCAACACCCCCGATTGCTCTGTGGGAAGAGTCAACTTACCCGTGACTCGTTGCATCGACTGGACTGTCGTATGTTGATTTGACCTGAGCTTCAGCCAGCCGGTCTTCGAGGGTGGCATATTGGACCCCTAGGAATTGATACACGCCGTCGCCCTCGAGCCCCCTGACTGGCCCTATTGAAGGATGTTCCACTGTGACTGTCGACATGGTGATAGAGCTGAGCGATGCAGGGTGTCTCAACTTTCGCACCAATGGTCTAAAAGCCCAACAAACAGACTTTCTTGGTGCCAGCCTCGTCAGGGGTCGGAAGGTTGTATACTTTACCCCAATCCATATACTCTCAGTATCAATATCGATCCCACAATGTGGAGGGCCCCACATTTCCTATCTGGTCCATTGGAGGAACGTCAGCACCACTTCTCGTATATGCGCTGTTGGGCCTTGCAGACTATCGTATCAATGCTCCATGTTTTTGTTGGCGTATGTCCTGCGTAGTGGTGTGGCCACTCTCAAGGCGATATGTGCCGACATGGTGCTCCATTGTAAGCTGCGAGAAGGATTTCAGTCAGAGATGAACGAGGAGCAATGGTCCTGATCTCACCGGAGGGGTCTCGATCCGCGCTGTGAACGATGTCTCGCCGTGATCTTTTGGGGTGAAAGGTGCCGACCGCGTTGACGTGGATCGCGGGAAATGATGCCTTGCTCACTCAAATCGATATATTCTTCGGCTCGGGATATTGGGTGTGTATGAGCAACGCCCAGACACCGCGGCTGGTGAATTAGTTGGTGGAAGCATCCTCTTAGTATATTGATTCCTCATCATTGCTGACTCCCAGAGACTGGGATCTCGACGCCTTCTCATCTTTTGATCCAGCCTCGGCGATATGCAAGAAATCAGAAAATGACAGAAGGTAGCTCAATGAGCAACTCTCGAATCGTCATAGGCTATCGACCTTGGCAAGGAATCGTTGTCATCGGATGTCGTTCTTCTCCGCAAACAACTTTGGGCGGCTGCATGATGCTGGCATTAAGATCCTTTGCGACGCTGCATTTTCCGAAACCCATCTGCCTTTGACTGTCTTGAAGACGAAATCAAAAACATCATGTCGAGCCTACTCCGCTTGTCTCTATTGCTCCCCCTGATCTCAGTCATCCTGTACAACCAGTCGTCCCAGCTGGGCAGACTGGTCGGGCGCGTGGAGATCGACAAGACCCGACTCGTGCGCTGGGAGAACAGCTCGGCGCTCAACAACCACGACTGCCAGGTCGTCCGGGCCGCCAACGCGTGCGAGGACGTCAAGATCCATTTCCCGTCACACACGGCCTTCTTGTCCTGCGGCGACCCCGTCGAGAGGACGCATTGGTACCCCTGCGCCGGCGTGCGGACGGTGTCACGCCGCGCCGAGTCGTCCTTTCGTGAGCAGCTGTTCAAGCATGATCTGGAGACCGGCGAGACCACGGAGCTGCGGATCCAAGGCCTCGAAGGCGACTTCATCACGCACGGCATCGACATATTTCCCCTTCCTGGAGATCCTTCTCGGGTCGGCCCTTTCTCTTCCCCCCAAGCACTGCATCCAGGTTTCGGCTGACTAGATATTGGGGGGTTAGATCCATCTCTTTGCCGTCAACCATGCGCGCAGCGGAGACTCGATTGCCATATTCGCGCACACGCTCGGGTCCGACGTGGTCGAGCTGGTGAAGAACGTCAAGCATCCCAATATCAAGACTGCCAACGGCGTTGCCGCAACGGGCCCATTGTAACATGACACAGGTCGACTGTCACCCCCTCGATCGCACGAAGCTGACCGCACTCTGGCAGGGCCTTCTTCGTGACCAATGACCATTACTTCGCCGGGGGTCCGCTGCGGGCGATGGAGGAGATGTTCGGCCCATGGAGCTGGGCGACGAATGTCCAATACTGCAACGCAGAAGCAGATGTAGGCCTACAGTCGACGCTCGATCCTGTGCGTGCATGGATTCTCACGTGTGCCCCTCCCCATTCAACAGGACATCCTCTGCAGACAGGTATCGGAGACCTTCCCCGGCGCCAACGGGATCAACGTGTGGGAAGACCGTCTGTACGTCGGCGACTCGAAGAATGGAACCGTCACCGTGTTCGAGGTCCACGGGGACAAGAGCTTGACCTATTTGCAGACCGTGGTGAGTAAATATCTCCCGCCTGCCATATCGGCCAACAATGAAGGGGCCAGTAGCTTATCGCTCCGTCAATGCTAGGATCTGGGAGCTGCCGCAGACAACATCAACGTTGTCCCAAGCACAGGCGATCTCATCGTCGCAGGTAAGCCCTGCCAGCCAGCCAGCCATCCTTGCACCGATTCACCCCTCTGCCCATTCATGTCCCCAATACCCTCAGGAGTTCTAACCATATTATTCACTCCATCTCAGTCTTCCCCACGCTCGAGGACCTCCCGAAGTATCTCGAGAACGTCCGAGCGCTGGGCAAAGAGCTCCTGGTCCCGGCTGGGGCGTTGCGCCTCCGCCGCGAGACCAACTATACCCCCGAGCTGATCTACTTTGACGACGGCTCGAATCTCAGCTTCATGACCGCGGCCCACGTGTTCAAGGACCTATTTATCGGCGCCAGCGTGCTCCAGTTCGGCGGGTTTGCCGTCTGCAAGGCCTCGCCCGGGGCGTTTGCGTAGGTTCCGCAGCTCTGGGATCGGAGGGAAGATTGGACGGCTATGCGCTGGGTTTGTAGATATATGGTTCGTAGGACGAAGGAAAGAATTCACCAGTTAATGCGGGATAAGTCGGCAGGGTTGTGATGGACTGTGGCTTCGAGGCTTCTCGATTGAGTGATATAAATAGCTATATTTGTGCTTTCACTCTTGTCTTATGTGAATTAACTATATTGGTGCATGGCTTAGAGTCTACAGGCTCTAGCTTGGCCGTCTTAATATGCGTATCCCCGGTGACGTCGACTGAGATTGTCTCAAAATGAGACCTGTCGATTCCGGTGTTGACGGCAGATGTTTGATGATCCGTCTCACAGCAGGCCTGAATCTGTCCACCTAGATCCAGGCCTTTCTCTTGTTGGAGTTCGAATTCGTCTTATTGTTCGCAGTGCCGTCGAGCTGGGTCGTAAATCACAGCTTGTTTTGGCCCCGGGAGAACATGTCGGAGGAGTGGTAGATTCGGTATCAGAGAGCCTGGCAGCTGTCATAGTCTGTTTGCCTGAGGTTTCTCGTCCAACCGCCCTCTTCAAATCGCCGACGACATTTGCTAAAATTCGCTGTGTCGCTGTACACTGGCTCGAAGATATAGATGTAAGGCTCATATTGAATACGACGGTAGGCCCGCCTGCCACGTGGTCTGCCTACCATACTGTCGTGGCCATTGGTCAGCCTGCTTAGTGATGCCCTCACGAGGTACCCAGCGTTCATATTAGATATACTGCAATGGTCGAGCAACATTAGGACGATGGGGCAAATGAAGGAGCTAACCCGATGAATACTATTCATACGGCGGCTTAAATATCAACCAATCACTCTCCGGGTTCGGGATGACAAAAGCCGGCGTGGCTCGATAATTCGGCGGCTGGCCCTGCGTCGGCGTTGTTTGATTCTGATTCGTGACCGACACCGACGGATCAAAGGCATTGTTACCCGCAATGGCATTCAATCGAGGGTAGTTGAAGAAGTCAAAGACCTCTAGGAATTCGAGTTCGCTTTGCGATGAATTGTGCGTGGTAACGGTGTCGAGGACAGAACGAGGACGTTGCGAGGTTAGGAGATTTAACTCGTAAGCACACCTGAAGACACCCTGTCAGTATCCCTAGTGATGAGAGCTCCCAAGACGCTTACCTTCTCATGGCGGTGAATGTCCTCCCAGAACCATTGCTTCCCTCTTGTACCACATCGTTCAATATTCTCGCGTAGTCCCCCGCAACCTGCCAGTGTCGCCCCATCTGCTCGAGCGTGGAGATGAAGAACGTGATTTTCGGATCCACCTCGCACTCCATGGTCGCTGCGTGGACGAGAAGTAGCCGTGCAGAAACCCATAGCGCAAAAGCAAAGGGATGGCCGAGAAGGGCAAGCATGCCGGTATTCATAACATCTTGGGCAATCTCCCTCAGGCTCTCCACGGCGCCGAGGCAGCGTTGGATGGCATGGTATGAAGGTGTGAAAACAGGAGACTTAATCGTGGGATATGCGGCGGAAGAATGTAGACGGATAACGGACGTCACAAACGCCGCATGAAGCATGATCCAGTTGGAAATCCTGCTTCCTGGGTCCGAATGGCAGAGTTGAGAGATCTTCCCGTATTCGCCCGGCAGGTTCTGCAGCCAATCGTTCAATTCACCATCTAACCCTCGGTATGTTTCGCGCCAGCGCTGGATGTCGGAGTGGCGGGTGATGTCGAGAGGTTGATGGAGGAATCGGTGGATGCGGCTCAAGATCCCGAGGACTTCACAGTGGTAGGAGAAACTCCCCAGGTTTTCTGGTTTGTTCACAATCATTTCCGAGGGTGCGCCTCGCCGACGCCACCTCGTCTCGACAGGTTCGTTTCGTGAGAAGAGATCATAGCGACAAGGGAGACATCGGTCCATCTCCCTTTCATCCAGGGTAAAGGTGTCTGCAGTGGCGACTGTCGCGTATCTGTCGAGAATGAAGGTCATCCAACACAGACGCCGGCGCTCTTCATTCTCGATCCAGGATTGAGGTTGTGTGGCCTGCAAAAGGGTTGCTGAGGGATAAGTGCTAGACGCGAGGTATGCGCTCTTCTCAACATCCAATCCCAGTTGAACGACATTGCGCGTGATGAGGGCCAGCAAATTCCAGCCCTGCTGGCCGTTTGACGTTCCAAGCACATCGACGGCAAGGATCACTAGCGCTTGGAGGGCGCGGACGTTCGGGTGGTCAAGAGCATACATCATAATCTTATGTCTGGAGATCTCGTGGAACTGCCTCCTTGATTCTGGGGTCAGCCGCGAGTCTTTGGAGAAGCGCATCGTGGTGGCGACAATCGCGTGCATGAGCACCTTGTCCGAATCGTCCATTGACTGGGAGCCGAAGAAAGCATCGAACGTGGCTTTACGGTCCAAGATGGGCGACCACGGGTTGACATGCTTGAAATAGAGATCAACCAAGGTATACAGCAAGTCGTAAGGAGGAAGCTCCGAGTCGGGTATCGATGGCGCAGGGGTAGCTGTTGGATACCAAGCTGCGGAATGGCCTCTCTCGCTTTGGGGCACCAGCTCGTGACTGCCGTTATCCACAACGGATCGAATGGACATGGCATCTTGGGGTCGGGGGTACTGCATTCGTTCATAGGCATTAGCGACAGGCCATCTGGGATCGGAGCCAGGAGTGTCCTGGGAAATAATACTGGCGGTGGACGGGCGAGGGTCGTTCTGGCCGTACGCGTTAAACTGGGCGGATGGGGGTTGATGAGACATGCGAACGGAACCCGGTCGATGGGTGGAGAAGTCTCCATGCTCAGCGATGTGTTCCTCGAGACGGCGACCCATTACTTGGAGCAGAGCTTCGAGGCGATTGATTTTCTCCTCGAGCTCGCGACCGTAGCCCACCCGAAGACCGGGCTTTTGTCGCTCTTTGTAAACACATGCACGATTGTTGCGGGCGCACCAGCCACAAGCCGGCTCTGCTCTGTCGCATTTGACTTTCCGGGCCTGCTCCCACGGAGTAAATAGACTGCGATCGAAATAGCTTCAGGGTTTGTTCCTACGAACCTTGCAGAGCTCACAGCTGGGAGGGCACAAATTAGTGTCAGCGCGGACCAGGGAGAGGTGAGTTCTTACGAGATTTTCAAGAGCCTCTTCCTCTTTTTGCTCGTGATGGTGCCATTCTCCGGCGTATTATCGGCGTTGGCATCGTCATTCTCGGCGTCGCTCCCTGAGACAGAGGAATTTCTCTCCTCGGAGGCGTCGGTAGGAGAGGTTTGGACAGCTGTGTAAGTGGTCATTGGCGCCAGGCTCTAGAGGTGCGTCGAGGAGAGTGTTCGCGACATCCAGAAAACAAGAATGAGACGTGGAGACTGATACCGAGAGTAGGGACAAGAGATGACACCGGATGATCAAGTGCTGCAAGGTGCCGGGTCCCGAGGTGCCCCGTGGAATGAGGGAGTGAGCAAGTTGGTTGGAGTGGCAGTTGTGGCCGTGTGTCTAGAACGTGAGGAGCAGAGCGAGGAACGGCGAGACGAAAAAACCCCGCGTTACGGGGCCACGGACACGGGGTTGATCCGTAGCTACGCAGCCACACGCGGCCACACACAGCCACACGCAGCGCAGGCAAAAGTCTTCCCTCCCCCTCAACCTTTACTCGCAAGAATACGTACCCGCATTGCCCACCACAAGCAACCCGCGATACGCACCCCAGCCCAATCCTGAACGCCTGACCTCTTCATTAATTCTGTTGATCCGGGGTTCGCCGCCTCGCCGATTACCCGAGCAAAATTATGATGGAACAACTGTGTCCCGCGCTCGTTATAGCTGACAACAGCTCCCCACACGCGAGGCAGAGCTCTCAGATCTACATAGCTGAAGGTGACAATTGAGCTCCAAAAGATCCATCCAGCCCCGTGGTATCTTGACTGACAAGAACACTTTAGCACAGGTTCCAGATATCACACCCCTGCCTTGCACGAAGTCTGCGCCTGGTGTGATATAGATTGGGAATGGTGCGGGCTTGCTTCGACCCCGAACAGCCAACACGCATGATATGCACGAGAAGATGAGTTTCCAAGACATATAGACAAAGGTCCGTCGCTGTTAGATACCAGACAGACGACGAGGCTAGGTACATCGTCCATCCTCCGCGCTGGGCACAAAGGCATGAAGGGTGCTCACCTCGGATAATGAGTTATTCCGACTTGGCTCGTTCACCATCGGTTGTCTGTACCTGCGTCCGCTTCACAAACACAATGCTCATTCTCATCGAGGACACGGAGAATCCCGTGAAGCCGTAGGCGAGTGGGGTAACAGGCGATAGCGAGCACGCATCATCCACCCACTCACTTTGTTATATACCATCACCACTTCTTTTCTCAGCTTCTCCTACCAAAAAGACCACTCTTCTCAGCTTCTCTGCCCCAGTCTCAAGCCATCGGCAATCACCCAATCCACTCAGCATGTCAATCCAACTGATTAACCCGCCCGACGTGCCCCCTCCGCGCCCGACATATTCCCACGTCCAATGCACACCCATCTCTGCCACGAGCACGCTGGTAACAATAGCCGGCCAGATCGGGGTTGACCCGGCGACCGGGACCACGCCCGAGTCCTTCATCGCGCAGGTCGAGATCGCGCTGGCCAACCTGGGCAGGTGTCTGGCCGCGGTCGGGGCGACGCCCGCCAATATCGTCAAGATGACCCAGTTCGTGGTCAACCTGGATCCCACCGACACGTCGCGGTCCGAGGCTTATACCAAGTTCATGGCCGGTCATCGTCCGCCAAGTACGCTGGTGGGCGTCGCGGCACTGGCTGCCCCGAATTGGTTGTATGAGGTCGAGGCTATGGCTATTGTACAGAAGTGATTGGCAAAATTAAAATCAGGTCATGGAGATAGATGTTGAGGGTCGTTCGAGGAAGAACCGAGTTGTGGCCGTCCTCGTCCTGCTGCCGCCAACGGTACCAGCAGCATCATTCCCGCGTTGGAAGCGCAATCTTCTTGCAGGTCCATCAATGTCCAGAGTCCTCGGCATCCTCTACCTTCGCTTTTTTCCCACTGTCAGAACCCTCTGCTTCGTCCACAAATTCCACCTTCCGTTTGCCCAAGTTTGACCCTTCTGCAGCCGGCGGCATTGCAGCCGGAGTCGAAGCAGAAGACCCAAACCCACTGTCCCCTCCATTGGCGTGTGTCGTCTTCGGCTTCTTTCGCTTGACCAGCCCCGATACATCGGTTGCTGTCTCCGCTACTTGCGCCAATTTCTCTTTCTTCTCTTGTTCGGATGCGCCACTGCCCAGCAGACTGCCCAAGACACCAGAAATCTGTTCTCTCATCTGACTTTCCGACTCCGCTTTGACGCTGACGGGTGGCTTGCGGAGTTCTGCCAGTCGTACTTCCATTTCCGCAACCATGTCTTGAACATCCTCAATCTGAGCCATGGCCTTGTCTTTCTGGGGACCTGCTTCGAGCTTATCCAGCGCAGCTGTTTCTTTGGAGATGCGCAATTTGCAGCTGTCGATAGCTTTCTCTTGCTGGGCGATAGCTTCATTCCGGATATCCCAATCGACCTGCACTTCGCCGGTTGGGTTCCCTTGTTCATCGTGCTGTTGTGTCTGGGAACTGAACTCGAGTGCCAGACTGAGCTTGTAGTGACACTCGGCTAGAATGCTCGACTCTGGAGGTTCAAGCTCCTCCCTCAGCGCAAGACATGCCCTGAGATCGGTGACGGCATTCGAGTACTTCTCTCCTTCCAGAGAGACTTCTGATTGCAGGTCGTAGATGTCCGCCACACGCGTCTTCAGCGTCTTGACCTCTGGTGTGAGGTCGATAGATGCCACATATTTGCCCTTCTCCGAGTCCTCCAGTGCATGTTCTTGACTCTGTTCCAGCTTCTTGAGATATAGGATGCGCGCCAAATCCAAAAGCTCGTAGGATGTGGCGAAGTCGTCGTCCTCTTCTTCATCAGCCTCTTCGTCCTGATCTTCCTCGTCCTCATCCGAATCATCCCAGCCTTCGGCATCGCCAGAGATCTGGAAATAGGGCTTGTCTGAAGCGGTCTCCTGAGGTTGTACGTCTTCTTTGGGCACGACATCACCCACATTAGGCACCGGCTCCTCCGGGATCGCAGCCATCGAACTGGAGCTTTCGCCGACGCCGCTTCCATTGGTAGACCCCCCTGCTTTGGCCGCGCTGTTCGCTTTTCTCTTCTTCCCAGACTTTTTAGATTTGCTCGAGGACAGTTGTGCTGATGCCGCCGTGCCGCCTAAGACATTGCTTGTTTGCTGCGCGAGGAAGAACAGGCATTTTCCGTAGGAATATAGCAGGTCGGCGTTGTCGAGCGCCATCTCGCCATTGATCTCCGCTTGCAGCTCCGTCGCCTGGGAGTAGAGCTCCGCCGCCTCCGAGTAGTGTTTGACGGCATATTCGGCTGTCGCTTTCGCGATAAGATCCGCCAACTGCTCTTGCTGAGGGGGCTCCGGATCGGGCTTGGGAGTTTCGTCAGCAGTCGTCGCCATGGCGCGCAAGGAATGGAAATTGGTTGAGTGCGAAAATCGCGATGGTGCTAAGATGAAAAGTAGCGAAGAGTGAAGAGAATATGGTGGAGAGTTTGAAGGAGATGCGACATTGTGGGTGGTCACGTCACAAGCCTCGTCCCCAAACGCGGCACGCGTAAAGTGATTTGTTTACGCGTCGAGGCTCAACTTTCTCCTACTGTCAATCCAACCACTTCGCATTATACACCCTGCTCATCCAGTTCAATCATGGAGGAGCCCATTTCGACCCCAGGGCTGCCTACACGGACATACAAAGCTGGGGCTAACCTGCATACTGAAGAACAGTTGCTCTCTTCATCGCCGGGATTCGGCACCCCAGCCTACCCAATCAAGAGCCGACCGACAGAAGTTGCAAAGCCCTTTGCAGCGCAATTGAACACCAGGACGACTACACATAGTGCCCCGACGGTCTTACCGATCCTCCTTCCTCCTCAAACTCTCCGACCCGTCGCTTTCAGGACGCTCACGAAGAAACACAACCTGACCTTGACCTCATCGGGTCTCGGGTTGCTCTCTACGTTCATCGGCAAATTCTGTGGCAGCGGCTGGCGGGAAGAAGGCCTTGCAGAGCGTGTGTTGGACGAGATAGCAAAAGCATGGAAGAAATGCGGAGGTGGCCTCCTCGTCGAGGATGGGCCCGAGAAGAAGCTGTCCAACATTTTGAAGACCTTAGAACCTTGTATGTCAGGCGGGCGTCTGGACACGGGGAAGCTCTCGCGGAGCAACAGTTCAGTACCGACTCCTAATCTGTCTCGGGCGCCTTCATTCACCACCAGCCGACCAGATGCGAACACAGATATCAGTCAGTCGAGCCTAGGACTCTCGGCACTTAACGTGGAAGAAGGAGATTCGCGGAACCTGGGGGAGGATGAAGAGCAATCTCAACTGGATGTCCGGTCATACTTGAAGGTGATCTCAGCGTTCGACCAACCACGACTAATGTACTCGACTTCGTCAAAAAGTCTGGAGCCGGTGAACGGGATGGCCAGCCTACTCCCTCCCATCCAACACAAGATCTCGACGTTCCGGAATCGCTACCACCTCGTCCACCAGCGACTGATGCGAAATGAATCCTTCCAAACTCCATCATTTACGACCGCCACGCGACCACCCAGACTGATGCATTCAGCAAGTGGTATGACAACAATGCAACAGGCCTACAAGATTACTCCCATAGCAAACCTTCTTGGCCGATCAGGAACATCTCATCTCTTGCTGGGTATGTTGGTACACTCTCCAGCTGGAGATCTCGCCCTGACAGACCTATCCGGGAGTGTGGTCCTCGACCTGTCAATAGCCCGGCCTGTCCCTGAAGACGGTGTATGGTTTTGTCCAGGCATGATCATTCTTGTGGAAGGAACTTACGAAGAAGACGGCTCTCACAATTCAAACCTCGGCTCGGCTGCGGGTGTAGGTGGACAGATTAAAGGAGTCTTCGTGGCGCATACATTGGCCGGTCCACCAGCCGAACGACGATCATTGTCTCTGGGTATTTCCGCCGGGTTGGATCCCGGCGGTAACACTCATGCAAGCGCGGGTGCAGGCTTTGGCTGGGTTGATTTTCTGGGCGTTGGCAGCGAAAAAGCGCTGGGAAACCAGATGCGTCGCATTCAACGACGTATCTTCAGACCACCCACAGCCCTCCAGACTATCAATGTCCCGGATGATGACCAGATCGAAACCGAACCGCCTCGACGCCAAATTGCGCTCCTGGGCGAGTGCAACCTCGACAGTCCCCGAACGCTAGACGCGATCCGCGCCATCCTCTCATCCTACAATGCCTCCAGCTCGGGACATATAAGCGACCTACCGTTCTCCATTGTCATGATGGGCAATTTCGTCTCGGCGGCAAGCATGTCAGGATCCAGCAAGGGCGGCGGTAGCATCGAGTATAAAGAACATTTCGACGCCCTGGCGTCGATCCTGTCAGAATTTCCATTGCTGTTGGCGAACACGACGTTCGTCTTCGTGCCAGGGGACAACGACCCGTGGGTGAGTTCGTTCTCGGCGGGCGCGAGTTGTTTGCTCCCGAGACAGGGGTTGCCCGAAGTGTTCACCAGCAGAGTCCGACGAGCGTTCACCACCGCCAACACTGAGGTTCACGGTGGATTAAAAGAGACGGACGCGATGAAAGGGCAGGGGATATGGGCGACGAACCCAGCGAGGATGAGTCTGTTCGGGCCGCTGGAGGAGATGGTCATGTTTCGCGACGACATCACAAGTCGGTTCCGGCGGACTGCCATCACTTTCCCGAAGCTCGACGGAGATGACGAGGAAATCGAAGCAGCGGCAGCAGCGGCTTCCAACGTGCAGAGTCAAAGTCAAGACGCGCCACAGTCCGATGCGGAGGAAATGGATCTGGACGATCCTAGGAACAACCTCGACAGAGCTGTCCAAGACGCAACCTCGCACGTCCCTTCCTCAGGTCCCGCCCCGTCAAGTCCCCCATCCATCCACGCCGCGAGGAAACTCGTCAAAACCATCCTCGACCAATCGCACCTCTCGCCCTTCCCGCTGTCCATCCGGCCCCAGCTCTGGGACCACAGCGCAGCATTGTCACTCTACCCGCTGCCCACGGCGCTGGTGCTCTGCGACGCGGAAATGCCGGCCTTTGCGATCAGCTACGAGGGATGCCACGTCATGAACGTCGGCAGGCTCGTCGACGAGTTCTCCCTGCGCAGAGGCCAGGGTGGTGCCGTCAGGGGCAGCGGGGTTGCGCGGTGGATCGAGTATGATTGTCGAAGCAGGAAAGGGGAGGAGAGGAACTTGAGGTTTTGAGGGATGAGGACGGCTCTAAGCCTTGAGAATGGGGAACAACGAAGGTATGAGCTGAAATGATAACGTTGAGGCCGTCGCTTGTAACATGGAGCTTGAAGCATGTAGCATATACGATATAGTATAGCAGCCAGGATGTATACGCCCTTAGAGCCTTGAATTTCCTGGACAATCTGTGCCCGTCCCTTCGTTCTCTCTGTCTTCGTGGCATGCAGGCAGAGACTATAAGCGGTACTTGTCCCCCCGAGCTGCGTAGGGACGCATATAGGTACACCACCTAGGTATCTAGGTAGTGAAGGTAAAGGTAGTCAAGACCTAGCTTCTCGACAACCTTATATGCATAGATGTGTATATGCATACCTAGTACAGGAGTTGGCTTAAGAATGAGCAGCACAGAAGCCATGGATCGTATACTCTATCTAGACGCCCAGGTCGGAACCTCAGAGGAGAGAAGCCCAGCTTGGAAGGCCCTGGGTGCCGGGGTTATTCTTCCGCCTAGGTTTATCTTTTTCCATGTTCGGGCCAGGGTCAGGAAAATTCTGCCTCACGGTAACATCCCGGGGGGGTTTCTTTGTGAAGATGCGTTCGAGTTCCTTCCACGAGGGCGGTTGTGCCTTCTTGGGGGCGCTTGTTCCTTCTCGAGTGGTGGCCGTTCCTTCGGGGGGGGGGGGGGGGGGTGGCGACGAGTTTCAGACATCATGCTGGCTCCGCGTGCACTTTTTCTTGTGTCAACTGGGGGACGTTCGGGAGGTTTGTCGCGGGTCACGGACGGAGGAGGAACTTCTTGGTAAGAGCCACTGTCCACAGTGTAAGCGTAAGGACGGCGAGTCGGGAAGGATGGATCAGGAAGTATATTGTGGCACTCCGGGCTATAATGATAGCGACGAGAAGGACGAACATGATCGTCGTCACCATCGAGTGCTTCCGGTGTGGGAGTCCGTTCATAGTCGTCAGTCGTAAAGTCCGGATCAACAACCTGATATTTCGTGGAGGATGTCACGGGTTTCCTCGTAGTTCTTGGTGGGCTCTCCTCTCTCATCTCTGGCGTACTAGGGTAAACAGAGCTGCTGTCGGAACGGCGGAAGGGGGTCGGGTAGTCAAGATTGGGATGTCGGGAGAAGCTTGGGTAGTTGTTATCCGGATCTGAATATTCGAACGGGAATTCTCGAGGCAGCATACGAGCAGAGGAATAGCTGTGGTGGTTTCGTGTCCTGGCGCCCTCACCTCCGCCAGACCCTTCTCGTAGTTCTTGTTCTTGCGCCTCATCATCCCTCAGGTTCGAGGTCTTGTAACGTGGAACGGTCGTCCAGGTGAATGGTCTTCCACGAAGCTCTCCCCTCTTTTACTCATCCCAGTCTCCAGGAGCCGAACTTCGGGACGCTGGCTCTGTCTCATCAGCAGCAGCATTTCCTTCGCGCCTCTTCGCCTTGCGGGTTCCTTTTTCCTCTGCTTCAGTGTTCCTAGCTGACTCTGCTCGGGAATTGATATTCTCCGACATCTTCATCTTTAACAATTCAGCCTCCAGCTCTTCTACTCGTTTTTGTGACAGAAGGTAGTGATTTCTCCAGATATCCTGTGCATCATCTGTACCTTTGCTCCCTGTCGCGGTATCACTGTTGCTTTCTCTCGGCGTCTGTTCGTTTTCTACTCGTGCCGTTGGTGGCTCGGCTTCATCTGCGGAGGCGGCCGCGGTGCTGTCGGCCGCTAGGTTTGTCCATTGGTCGAGGAGAGCTTGCAACAAGTTGACAGTGTTCGAGATGACGAGGCTTCGCTCCTCTGATATATCCCTAGCTTGTCCTACCAACTGTCTGAAATAAACCATGGCAGTATTGTTGACCAGTTGGGGAATATGTGGTAGATGCTTGACGACAGCCGCCGACTTCCCTTCGCCATTGCGCGTGCCGGTTGTCTCGTCGACGGCATTTTGTTCATCTTTCTCGACCTTGGCCTGGCAATCCTCCTTTATCGCGGTCGCATTGATTTGCTCCACGACGGCAATCTGCGCTCTTGCAAATTGGGCCTTTGCGTCGTCCTCTGCTTTCTTCGATCGTCTTTTGCGCCTGTGAGTTCGTATCTTCTTGCCAGCGTACAGGATGCTGACCAAGAGATTAACGGTGCTTTTCAGTTACTCGATCTCAGCGACGAGTAGATCGACTTTTGTTTTTCTGAAGTTCCACTTGATCTTCTGCATGAAGCTCATCTTGTCGGCTCTGTCCGGCAGAGATCTCGAATGTCATCGAAGAGATCACAGGATTGATCGTAGATGTCGGAAACCAGATACAGAGCCTTGCGGGAGTGAATCGGTTCGTCATCATCAATGCGTTGGGCAAGCAAGTCGAGCACGTCCGAGTAGAGCGAGACATGGCGAGCGATGTAATCTGTCTGCTCTCTGGCGGATGAAGTCGTCGAGCCAAACCTGTAGAGGGTCGTTGTCAACTGAATACCGAAAGATGAGATGCCTAGCAACGAGGCTACCAGGCCCACCTCCGCCATGTCCTCCACATCAACTTGTAAGGAGCTGTTAACAAAGGTAAAATCAGTGATTGCAGTCGGCGCAGTCTCGATCTCAATTGTGCAAGGGAAATCGAAGGACTTAAAGGAGAGGTCGAGGTGTGGAAAAGTCAAGATTGTGCACAGCCTCATTGGAATCTGCCTTTCGCGAAGCCGCGGGGCGCTGAAGCCACACGTGACCCAGTACACCAATGGCTCCGACAAGGCTGCGGTAGATGGAGTTGCACTCATTCCCCACCAGCCACAATCAGTCAACACAAAGAATGAAGCTTGTGCTAATACATTCCGAGTGATTGGTGTCGGTTGTCCTTTTCGACTGTATTCTCAAAGCGACTACCTCCTCCTAGTATTTGTACATCGTCGCCGCCTTCGAGCAATTCCTCTTGCACGACCGGAGAGCTCTCCAGAACCAGGACCCGTCCACAAGCACTCCTAGTACTCCATTTTCAATCTCTCCAGTCTTTTCATGGCCGCCTCAATCACTGCACCTTCTCTCTCAACCGTGGCCATGATATCCGCAATGCGTTCTTTTTGCAATCGACTAGAAACGCCCAGTGCACTGAAATTGGCACTTCTCGGAGAAGCGGCAGCTCCACTGGAGCGAGACGTAAGAGTGATCTGGGACGCTGACATTGATGGCGTGATTGATGATGCAGAGATTGAGGATACGGATGCGTCCAGGGTTGGGGGCCCTTTCGGCGAGATTGGGTGTTGTTGGTGCTTTTTCTCGATACTATGAGCTTCTTCCACAAGGGAACGAGTCAATTGTTTGACCTGTAGTCCATCGTTAGTCGGTTTCCAAGTACGAGGGAAAAGCAAGGATAGGATACACACCGTTGCAAATCGCTTGTCGAGAGCGGTATCTCTTCCGTCACCCTCTTGCTCTCCGTCCTCTTTAGTCACAATGCCGACATTCTGACCAAGACTCTCAATCTCATGCATCCAGGCCAGTTCCTTTGAGCTCAATTCTCTGTTCGCCGATCCGACACGTCCCACCTTCCTTCTTAGTGCCTCATATCTTGCCACCAGCTTGCTCTGCCTCTCTCGTGCCTCCTTGATCCTCGTCTCAGGGGTCTTCTTCTCCTTGATATTGCCATTTTCATCCTCCTCCGTGGTAGCGGTAAGGCGCTGCAATTGTTGGGCAAGTTCAGTCATCTGCTTGACCTGACCAGCAAGTTCGATTCTTAGACGCTCGCAACGCCGGAAGAGTTCCGCTGCTGCATTCTCTAGCTGAGCAGACTGCACCCCGACTGTACGGTGTGTGAAGGTCATGATCTCTAACATGGCCGGGCTCAAACGTATAGGTTGTTCGGCGATGGCTTTTTTGAGATGTGGCGGCAGACGTTGGCGCATGGAATCAATGGGAATATGCTGGTTGAAGTAGAAGATTTTGGGAGGACAGTATGGCTCTCGTGCAGGGACTGTTTCGATGGGTGACATCGGCATATTCATGAGTTGAGATTCTAGACGACTAGAAGACATCGTGAAATCTGTAATTGAGGGGCCGACAGTTGAGGGGCCTGTAGGCGACTGGTCGAAAACCACTCCATAGGGAGCATTCGAGGTTGCAGTCAAGAGCAAGTATCCGAGTGATGTGTCGTCAATGATGGTCGGGGCCGAGAGAGCCTCAGAAGGCTCACGTACCTCCACTAACTTGTCAGTCACACAGACTTGATTCTGACATCGGGTTTCCAGCCTGGTCCTCATGCCAGGATCGACAGGCTCAGTCCCAGATAGTTCGGCACCTAGCTGAGTGACCCAATCATTCAAAGACAATGAGTAGACATGCTTCAAAGTCGTCACAAAAAAGGAATAGCTGTAGGCAATGTCTGGAGTGAAAACAGGCCAGTTGGCTGCCGGGTTCGTGGTCGATCCATCAAGCGTAACGATATCGACCAATGTCAAGGGCGTGGCATCAGATGAAGGCACACCAAATGCGCTTTTCCCTTTCTTGGGGAGCCACTGTCCTGTCACGCCCTCAAGATCGATGGCAAGCCAAATTTGATTCTCAGGTGTGGCAACACAAATGGTCGTAAAGGGGATAGGTTGGACGAGGCCCCGGTCGATTTCATCATCCTCCTCCCCATCGAACAGATCTTGTTCATCAAGCTTCGCAGGAAACACATGGATATCAGACACCTCAATCTCCGAAGCATCCTCCTCGGGGACGATCGCAAAGGGTCCTTGGAGACGTGGAATGGCACTCGGGTTCTGCGGTCTGAACCGTACCTCAAACTCACCAAGGCTATCCGTCGACTGTTGAATCTGGGGCTCCTCGTTATCGATTTCCTGGACCCACTCATATTGCTGGTCGGCGGCGCGTCTTTCATCCATGTCTGTCTCGTCATCATTGATTGATGCCATTCGTGAGACAGCGGTCGTGGTTAACGAGGGGATAGTGGTTGATGTCGGCTTCCATCTTGATGGCAGCAACGGGCACAGAGCGTACAAATCCCCGTTCCTCATGGCAACCCAGAGACTCATACTTGCCCAAGCATCTTCGTCCTCTCTGCCTCGACCACCAAAACATGCAGCAGAAACTTCCATGTCAAAATCATCAACGGAAAATCCACGGTTTTTGCCAAAGCCGGACGGCTCAAAGTCTTGGTCGCACGAAACGCCATCGGCGAGCTTTCGCAGGTCTATGGCCAATCTTGGACGGTCAAGGGACCAGCTGTTTGCCTTGTCAAATTCCCATAGTCGAACTGCTGCTTCAGCAGTCACAGTGACAAGACAGTCGGTGGAAGCAGTGGAGTAGGCCAATGGATGCCATAACACAGATGTGAGCGGAGATTCCGGAATGACATGGACCGTCGGGCCAAGCTGATACGTTTTCACTTTCAATAGTGAGCGGTCATGCTCCTTCAGCCGTGACGGATCTGGTAGCACTGCGATGTGGACGGTATGTTCTGTGCAGATGGCCAGAAAAAACCCGGATGGGGAGATCAAAATCTGGCGAATCTGATAATAGACAGGAACAGCTAATGTCTACATTTGTCAGAATTTTCTCTCCATACAGGGGAATGATCCCACGTACTCTGTAAACACTGTCTCCTGTCGCTTCCGTTGCGTCAGAGCGAGACAGTCCAAACCGACTGGCGCCAGACTGGGTGTTATCCTCCCATTCATCTCGAACTGCGCTGAGATCTGCCCATCTGATTTTATTGCCCACAACCGTGAATATCTCCGTCCCCCTACTAGCGACCAACCTCCTAGGTCCTTGGTATTGTGTCGAGGGAAGTGCGCCAAGGTAAGAGGAACGTTTGGAGGGAGAGGCGGGCGATTGAGGCTCGGGGTCTGTGAAGATTTTGGAGCCTGACGACGGTCGTGACAGGAAAGGGGGTGTATATCCAATAACCTTGGGCATTTTGGTTTGTCAAATTAAACGTAGTTGCGAGATAAGGCACACATTGGAATCACACAATTGCTAGACCTTGCGGTACCAGGATCAGGACAAAGGCGCAGCCTCGCATAGAATGTCGTGAATATTAGAAAGTGAAATTGGGCGCGTCTTTGCGGAGAAACAATCTTCCCGAAACAGCTGCCGCGCGGCGCTGCTTTTAGAACCTCCCTTTTTGTCATGTCCACGTGATTAGTACTTCAATGAACACCAGAAGAGCCTTTTGAGTCAGATTAACCTATTTCACATCGATAAAAGCGACAGTATGGGCACGGAGCGAACTGAAATCCCTGATATTGGCTGCTAATCCGCTTTCTTGCAGATATGAGGATGACATCTGGAACTATTCGCCTTCTATGGCCTCATTGATCCTCAGACACATTCCTTCCCGTTCGTGGAGCGAGCCATAATAGGCCGCCCACCACAGCTACCGGGCTTGCCACACCTGATTCTCGTCTGCCACCTAACACATGAGGAACAACGATTCACAAGAGTCGTCTTCCATCAAAAGACCAACTTTGGGCGTGTTATACCACGCCGCTGCGGTTCAACATCACAGCCCACTTCATCCATGACCATTCAGATCTCGACCGCTTGCACACCCAACGATGGCTTCTTCTCGTTAGTCTCTCCAGTGAAAGGCGTGGGCGGGTCGATTTCAGCAGAACTAAGTTCGAGTTCACCATTCCTCTTCTTTTGCTTCTTCTCTCTATGAGCAAGCAAAGCAATGAGTCCGAAAACGATCACGTTGAGTCCCGCAACCACTGCCGCTGCTCTGTTACCGGGTGTGACTAAGCATCGGCAGCTGTCAGTCTCATATGCCTTGGATCAAGTAGATGAAAACGAACCATTGGGTTGATGGACTTGTTGGAACCAAACCAGTGGTATCCATGCCGTAAAAGTATCTTTACACAAAACAAAATCTGTCAGCGTATGGTCTAAATAGAGGAAAGGAAGCAGGTTATAGGAATGCAGCTTACACTGAAGAGTATTCATGGCTGCCGCAGTGAAAGCTCTTTGTTCAGCATTGTCCGAAATCAACTCGGCCATCCATCTTTCGGGATTTTGTCAGCAGTCATTGCTTTCATGCCCGCAAAGCAAACAAGTGGGGTAAGGGACTCACGCCATGGTCAGTGGAACGCAGCTTCCTCCAATTGAGGACACAATGTAAAGAGGTGCTCGATGAGAGAAAGGACCGAAAACAGGAGTGACAACGAGCAGGACGAAGATGACGATGGCGACGAGATTGGAGAAGATGATGATCGGCCAGCGGCGGCCTCTAAATGGTCCATCAGAGATCCAGACGGCGAGCAGAGAGTATACTGCCGTAAAGGCGTTTCCGATGGTCGGGTATTCGTTCTATCAAGGAACAACCCGGAGTCAGTCCAGTCTTTCTGCGGTCAATGAGATGCGGGACAGCCCTACAATCTGGGCAACACTGTAAACCGGTGGCTTGCCCTTGATGTTGTGTGCCTTGAGCCAGAAAACGAAAGAGGTGAATGGCTGGCTTCCAAAGGGTTGCATTGCTGTCGAGAACAAGAAGGTTAACAAAATATTTGCTAACGCAATTGAACGTGGGGAGCTTACTGAAAATCAGGGTGAAGAGCACCGTCTTCCAGCTGGTAAAGTAGCCCAGGATAACCTTGACGGTGTAAGGTTTGCCTTCAGGAACTCGACCAGCTCTGGACATCCTCTCCCGCGCAATTTCAATATCCTAAAAGTCAAAGAAAAAGGGCAGTCAATTACCATGTCTTCTTCATTTTGGTGGATCCGCTACTTACACGCTCAGTGAACAACCAGCTAGGCTTCGCCGTGCCAGGAGTGTCAGGCAAGCAGAAGTAAGCGAGGACGGCGATCGGGAAAGAAATCACGCCGTTGATGACTGTGGCACGAAAGGTTATGTTAGAGTTGGAAATGATACACCACAACGCACGATCAGGGGCTTACCAAAAAGCCACCTCCATCCAGCGAGACCGGCATGGCCATTGAGGGAGTTGTAGATTCCGGCCTGCAAGAACCCACTGAAAATCGGCGCAATTGACACAGCAGATTGAAGAATGCCGTTGCGTTTTCCAAGTTCCCCTGTTAGTCAGTGCAAAGGTTAGCAGCGTCCAGAATCATTGTCCTGTTGTTTTCGTAACCCAACTTACGTTTATTGTACCAGCTTCCAAGAATATAGTAAAGAGCTGGCCAGTACCCAGCCTCAAAAAGTCCGACGACGAATCGAAGGCCGAGCATTGCATGATAGCTCTTTGCACCAGCAAGGGTAAAAGTGAAGATAGTCCAACCGAGTTCGAGGAACGGGATCCAGACTAGGGATCTAGAGTTAGGAAGGCTGGGTTCTTTAGGACATGGAGCTTTCAGGATGGTGCTTACTATGAGCACGGACTCGGGTCAAGATGAAGTTTGAAGGCTGTATTGAACCGTTGTCAGCGTCTGATAGGAAGTTTTATTTGTACCACGAAAGAACATACCCATTGTCCAATGATATAGCCCACCGTCCATGCAACGACAATGTAGTTATATTGATTTTGATAGAGGTTGAGGTCTTCCTTCATCCCGGAGACAAACGCATTGGTTATATTGGAGGTATCAATCTGTGTCAAGGGCCTTAGACTTTGGTTTGTAGCATGGCAAAGGATGACACTTACCCATTTCGTCAACATTCCCAGTGTGCCGAACGTCAGCAGTGTAAAGTCCAACTGCAACAAGTGATATCGACTTAGAACAAATCGTCTTCGCTAAATGATAGCCTTATAAGCCGACCCACCTTGAGAAGAAATCTTCTTTCTTCTTTGGAAACATCAGCTGAATCCCATAGCCATCCTTTCCAACTACCGGATCGCGTGGACGAAGTGATTGAAGCTGCTTTTTCTGCCATTTTGGAGGCAAGTGAGATGGACGGAAGCGAATGAGCAGGTAGTAGGCAATGCGGGCATTAGGTGGACAAAGAAAACAATGCACCAGATATATATAGTGCGCAAGGGACGAAAAATCCACATTGAACCTTACTCAAGACCATGCCTCGGTCTCACGCTCAACAGCGCCATCGTCATTGCATGCAGGATGATGCGAGCAACTTGACAGAAGATGTCTGGGTCTTGCCAGTAATTGCATGTCCAATACGCACGGATCTGTTAGGTGCGTCGGACAAAATTCGTTGCTATTATCATTTCGACCACAGACAACGACATTCTGGAGCCTCAATTGGACGATAAGGAACCTGTGATAAGGCTCTTATTGACTTGGTGTATGATATGAAGACTCTGAAAATGCCAACAGAGACCACGATGGTAAATTGACAATCGCGATGGCAAATGACGTGACTGACTCTCCCAAGTAGATGAGGGTCTAGACTCACTGCAGCCCGACGGCGCGTCCTAGAGTGGGAGAATGTGAGTAGATTGAGGAGAGAGAAAGAGAGAGGGAACAAAAAGAACAAAAAGAAATCTGGGATTTGGCAATCAACATGGTAAATGGCGTGCCTCGAGCCACACTTGCCAAATGCTTCGAACCATGCAACTCTCGTCGAAACAGAAAAGCGACTAAGGCAACCCTGGACGACGGCCCGTCAATTAGTCTTAGACGGAGCCAATTCCGTCACCCTTTGTTCGAGAGACCTGCATGCCTTTTTGCATCCACCACGGGGCAGCGGAGTGTCTCGATCTTCTGAGGGAGGACTGGATGTTGGTCTAAAACGGTCATGTGGAAGAGTTCTCGATATAATTGGCTTCCTCTAGACTGAAGCGTGGAAAGGCCCAATTCTCCCTTTCGTGTATTGTTCAGATCGAGTAGTCGCTCCTGTCGAGACCTGGCACCTTTCACGGGGAATGGATCGTCAGTGGGAGCTTCATGTGCCGGCTCGGATGGCAATGAATAAACACCAGAGCCCACAAGGGAGATACACGTGGCAAAGACAACGGGCGTATGAAATCTCGCTCAGCCAACCTGCGCCCCTACTTTATCGGAGGGGGAGGACAGGAGGTGCCGCCAAGAGAGAAAGAATCATTGAACGTTAGAAGCTCTGCGGCAATCTCCAAGTGAGACTGGGCAAGCGGAAGGACGCAGCATAGCTGGATTGGGGCCTCCTGCTGACAAGGCTTCCAGTATGTCTTGGGAACAAAGCGCTTCGGATGTTGAATTTTTGAACACACAAACAGAAAAATCATCGAACTGTTTGGCAAAATATCCAAATATCTTCCAGTGGACACATAGTTCGTCAGAGTGTAGGCTGTTGAATTTTTCACAATCTGAGGCGGCTTTGTAGCAATGCTCAAAGAGAGGTACATAGGAGGATACGATGTCGTGGCACGAGGTCAGGTAGAAGGATAAAGCAGCGACGATAATGAGTCTCTGTGATTGGCTGAGAGGTATTGGGCAGCTAAACCACTTTAGGTAGCGTGAATGCGCGAGGAGAAGACGCGGCGCAACTTGTTCTCACTTTTGCATCGTTCAATCCTTCAATACAGCTTGAGAAGTTTACAACATGTCTACGGTCGAGAGACTAGACAGGCCCAGTACATACTACTCCGCAAGGGTAAGTCTCTCCCACATATAATGATGCAAGATCTGAGCTGATGCCCTGTGAAGAAGAAGCGGAAGTACGGTCGAGATCAGCCTGAAGATGGCGACAAGCAAGCAGAACAAGACGACCTACTGAAAGATGCCACCACCCTCTACGTGGGGAATTTGTTCGTCCTCTGAGTGATTTTTTTTCTGGACGTTGAAGCTGAATGTTGCGCAGGTCATTTTACACCACTGAGGAGCAGATCCACGAGCTGTTCTCGAAGTGCGGCGAAATTAAACGTCTCATCATGGGCTTGGACCGTTTCCAGAAGACGCCCTGCGGCTTTTGCTTTGTGGAGTATTACACACATCAAGAGGCACTGGATTGTATGAAGTACATCGGTGGCACCAAGCTCGACGAACGCGTCATCAGAACCGACCTCGATGCCGGATTTCAAGAGGGCAGACAGTACGGCCGCGGCAAATCAGGTGGGCAGGTCAGGGACGAATACCGAGACGAATTCGACCCTGGAAGAGGAGGCTATGGTCGGGCGATTGACGCAGAAAGAAAGAAGGAGGAAGAAGAATATGGTGGGGGCAGATGATGAACCTCTCCAATATGTGCGGGACCTCTATCCAAAGTGCTGGGCTCATGAAACTCCGTTTGCCGTACCGACCGCATCCAAGACTTGCCTTAGCCACCAAACATGGATCCGGATATCTGAGGTCAATTCAGGGTGGAAGCTGGTACCGAAGACATTGCCTTGCTTGACGGCAATGATATCTCCCACTTCCTCACCAGCGTGTACTTCAGGCCCCATGCCAGCTGCCTTCTTCAAGCGACCAGGCAACTTTCCCATGATATCAACATGAGAGCTCATGGCCTGGCGGGCGTGGTCATCTTTGGCCGATTTGTATGGGGCAACGACCGTCTCGGCCAGTTGTTGTTCGCCCTTCTGGATTCCTTCCACATTGGGAAGGATCTTTTCGACAACGGGAGCGCGAATGAAGACGCCGGGAAAGGGCGTCTTGTCGACTGCGCCATTGTTTTGCAAGAAGGGCAAGTCAAGATCGGCTTGGAAGCTTTCTACCTGTCGTCCAAAATGATTTCGGTTCACCCGTACATCCAGGCCCCCAATCAAGTCCTGGCCGCCTTTCTTAGTAGCATTAGCCGCCTCAGCGAGCAGAATCAAGCCGGCGCAGGTTCCCCAAGTTGGTTTACGGTTGACTCTGGCGAGGATATGAGTCAGTCATCATATCGGCATCTGGGGAGATAAGAGGTGTTAGTCTCACTTGACGAATTCCCTCAACGGTTCCAGCAGACCGGACTGAGCGGCGACGAGGGAAATGGTCGTACTTTCGCCGCCCGGGATGATCAAGGCATCACAACGAGCCAAGTCTTTGGCGTTTCTGACTTCTGTAAACTCGAAAGAAGCCGCAGTGTCCTCGCGGCGCAAGTAATCCGCCGCTCTTTGCAGCAGGACCAGATGTTCTAAAAAGGCGCCTTGCAGGGCCAGCACGCCGACGGTGATTGTCATTGACACCTCATGTACGAGGGAGCGGGAGTCGACGGAGAGAGCGAGAGGACGAGATATCGAGAGGCAGGCGATATGGGAGATATGAAGCGGGTGGAACAGGCGTCTGGACGATAGGAGCAGCGAATAATATGATGGTCTTCTCGCCGTAGTCCGCTGCCAGTCATGTTCGTATGGGAAAAATTCAACGATGATTCCGCCCGGCGGTGGCTGCGGTGGCTTCCTGTGCCTGCGCCCTTTGATTGGGCATCTTCCTCGTTCGCCGACTCCTCGACTTTTTCTCCTGCTGCAAACACCTGAACTGCATCTCGGCATCACTCTTCCATCGATCCTTCATGCCTCCGATCCAATAAGAGACTTCTCTCATCTCCATCTGGCAGCCCTCAGGCCCTCGAGGCAGTGAAACCCATCAGCCTTGTGGAACCCTCTGATCTGGACACCTCTGAACCCTCCGTCCACCGCGCTGTTGATCCCCCCTTCGGCCTATTGCTAAATTAAGACTTGTCTCCTGAATACTGTCAAATATCTCTTCTCTGTCATTCATTCTCTTATTCTTTTTTTCTATATCATAGACCCATAGATTCAGTTGATCCACTAATCAGCCCTGATAGACCCTCCCATCCGACTCTATCCTCACAATTCTATTATCACCTCCAGCCGACCACCGCAAGGTCTACCAGTTCGGAAATTGACTGAATGTCTCGCGAGACCTCTCCTCGGCGAATGGAAATACTGTCACCGGTAGTATATTCTTGAGCACCTACTGTTTCGCGTCTTTGTGATTGTAAGAGGAGGTGCGGGTTCTGCTGCTTGCGGCTCACAGCACCGAGCACATCGCCATTGTCGACCCCTGTTCCAATACACGAGCCGACAGCTGCTTGATATCGCCTACAGGAGGAACGTGACAGCCCTCACACAATGTCGCCGCATTGTCCCGCGAACTTCACCACCACCATAAACCGTTGGTACATCGATACCCGGCCATATGTGCCCCAACCACACAATCCCAAGTCGCTCCACTCCCTCCCTTTGCTCTCGACCTTACAGCATTCCGATGAAGAAGCCATTACTAGGTTTATCCGCCCCGCTGACCGATTCATGTCCCTTGCAAGCGCCCTGCTAAAGTACACCTTCATCCACCGCCGCGCGAAGATCCCCTGGTCTGAGGTCCAGATCTCACGAACACCAGCACCTCATCGACGTCCGTATTGGGAACCGCCCGAGAACTGGTCCACCACTGACATTTACGACGACAGTGACCCTACTGAAGAAGAGTCTCGCCCGATAAGAGGCCTTGAATTCAATGTCTCTCACCAAGCCGGCCTCGTCACCATCGTCGGGTGCTCTACACCCACCCCCCAGCTTCCTTCATCTGTCATTCCGAACCCTGGTCCGCTCTCACCCACAGTTCTAGATTCTCTGGCGCAAATAGATCTCTCTAGCCATCCAACATGCACAGCTTTTGAACATCCTGATCTCGTCCGCCTAGGAGTGGATATAGCCTGCACAAATGAAGACAAGCGCACCCCCAAGGATCTCACCACACAGTCCAAATTCGACGAGTGGATCGAAATTTTCGCCGAGATGTTCTCTGACCGCGAGAGACGCCACATGCGTCAAATGCCGATCCACATCCCCATCAAAGAGCGCGAGGAAGGCGAGTGGGGAAGTGATTCGAGCTCGTCGTCGGCTGCTTCCTCGCCGACAGACGGACCCGGCGGTGGAAACACCAAGTTCTTCCAGAATCATGAGGCCAGGATCATCAATATGAAGTTGCGCCGGTTTTATGCGTATTGGAGCCTGAAGGAGGCGTATATTAAGATGGTGGGCGAAGGACTGCTGGCGAGTTGGTTGAGAGAACTCGAATTCCTTGATGTACATGCTCCTCCGCCTCCACCATTGCCCAAGCATGATGGGCCCCCGTCCACCGCCTCGAGTTACCAGCCAAAGAACAGCAGTAACACACACAGCATTATAGAGTCACAAGGCATGCCCCTTCCTGCATCTGCCGATATATATGCGCACAGGAAATCCCTGGCGAATGTTCCTTCTGTACCACCGGTCGACACATCTATTCCGAGTGGTGGGCGTGCAGCGGCACCCCCAGACATGTACGCTAAGCGCGAATCTGTTGAGAGCATTCTCCCACCTCCCGGCTCATCCTCCGACACGCACCGTCGAAAATCCTCGGTTCCTGCTGCCGACATGTATGCGCAGAGAAAAGCATCCTTCGCCTCCCCGTTGGAGGGCAAACCCAGAAAGCTCTCCATACCTGCAACCACAATAGCCCCGTCCCATTCTCACGCGCGCAACCGTTCACACGATTACCTCTCTCCCTTCGCAGACTCCCCCAGCACCCCTTCCCTTCTTGAACCACACTTCCCGGCGCCTTCATCGCCCAACGGCAGCGGCACGGGACATCATCCTTCCCCTGTTGAAACCGCCAAGTGGACACCCCCGCAGCAAGCTGAAAGGGGCATGACCACGCTGCTCCGCGGCAAGCGGGTCGAAGACGTACAGATCGAGCTTGTGGCGTATGACCAGGACTTCATGATCGCCACAGCCACGAGAGGCGTCAAGGAAAGACCGATATCGGGTGGCGATGGCGGTGCTGGCTGGGGTGAAGGGAGTGGATGGTGGTTGAGGTTGGACATTGAGCAGGATATTAGACCCTGTGCCGAGGGCTGGTGTAGCTGTTTAGAAGAGTAGAACTCAGATTGAGCATTTCCCTTTCCTCCGTGTTCAAAGAAAGAGAAAAGGGAAGAGCAAAACGGGCAGACACAATGATGATGATGATTCGTTCTTCTATGCATTCATTTCTTCTTGATTAGCAGCCCGACCCCGTCCCCTTTCTGCTTCATGCTCACGGAACCATCTCCGCCTTGACCTGAGACGCAAAAAACCCGGGTTGCCCAATGCCCTCTTGACCGAGCATCTCTTGGCCCAGCTGATTGAGCGCGTCGAGAAACGCCGGGATGAACGTCCCCGGCCCGCTGCAGTATTCGCCAGCCGACTCGGCGGCGAGTTCGAAATGCAGGATGCCCGCGAGGGCGGCGAGGAACTTGTCCTCGGGGTGCACGGCCAGGTAGCTCGCGATGACGGCGCCCAGGGCGCATCCCGACCCGGTGATCTTGCCCAGCCAGCGCGAGCCGTTGTGGATCGCGACCGTGCGCGTCCCGTCGGACAGGTAGTCGGTCTTGCCCGTCATGAGGACGACGCAGTGCTCGCGCCGCGCCAGCGTCTTGACCAGCTGGGCCTTCTGCTCGGGGCTCGAGTTCGAGGGGCCCGCGTCCACCCCACGCTGCTGGCCCGTCGACGTACCCGCGACGGCGCCGATCTCGCCCTCGTTGCCCTTGATGACGCTGAAGAAGCCCGCCGCGAGGAGCGTCTCGATCGCCGCGCGCCGCACGCCCGTCGCCCCGCCGCCGACCGGGTCGAACAGGATCGGCGCCCCCACGGCGTTGTACGCTCTCATGCCCGCGATGTAGGCGTCCAGCTTGTCCGGCGTGACCGTGCCCATGTTGATAACCAGCGCGCCGCCCAGTCGCGCCAGGTCCGCCGCCTCGGGCCCGTTCTCCGACATGATCGGCGACGAGCCCGTGCCCAGGCACACGTTGGCCACGAAGTTCTGCACCACCGTGTTGGTCATGTTGTGGCAGATGACGCCGGACGCAACGTGGGCCCGGATGATGTTGGGCGTGTGGCTGATGAGGAGTTTCAGGTCGGTGGTCGGCGGTATCTGCGGGGGGACAGCCGTGTAGAACTTCTCCGGCGCCGATTTGATCAGGTCGAGAAGCGTTCTCGCCGACCTGTGCGGCTCGAGCGAGGCCATGATGGCGCTGACCACGGCGATCCCGTTCAGGCGGTTCGAGTCCGACGCAGACTGATGCAGGACTCGCTGGACGTTGGAGGCGTTGATGCTGCCGATGGCCACGCAGGGGATCGTCTTCGCCGTACCCGTGTCACAGGCGGCCAGAATCTGCTGGAGGCCCCTGGTCCCGATGATGTGCTTTGTGTCCGTCTTGGTGGGCGTAGCGAACGTGGTACCAATGCCCAGGTAGTCGGCGCCGTCCTTGATGGCCCTGTCGGCCTCGCCGGGCGACGAGGCTGTGACCCCTATGATGGCGTCGGAGCCCAGGAGCTGCCTGGCGCGGGCCACGTCCATGTCGTCCTGGCCGATGTGGACTCCTTCGGCGCCGACGGCCAGGCACACGTCGACGCGATCGTTGATCAGAAGCGGCACGCCGTGTTTTCGGGTGATGGCGTGCAGTTTCGCGGCGACGTCGACCATGGCCCCCGTGTCGGCGTGCTTCTCTCGGTACTGCACCACGCCCACGCCACCCTGGATCGCTTCATCGACGATGTGCAGCAAGTCCTTGTCCCCCAGGATGGCCGGCGTGGAGTCCGTGACCAGGTACAGCGACCAATCTATAGAGCGGCATTTTGGATTTGGTGTTCGTGACATGTCGCAACAGGATGCTTCTGCGTGCGCTCTGCTCTGAGGAGGGAGATAGAATGCTGTGTGCTCAAACCATTTCCAAGTGAGCGATCGGTGTTCGTTCGTCGTGGGGACTTTCGAGATGCAAGTCGAAATCCGTGTCGATGCGACTTGGGAGAGAAAAATTTCTCCAGGTTCAGTTTGGATGGTGGAGGCCGTTGGGGAAATTAAAAACCATTCGACTGTTTCCCTCCCCTTTGCGTCAATTGCTACTTGTTTGCTCTGTGGCTGCTCGACAAGACACGGGCACAAAGCAAACGCAATTAGAGGTATGATTGATGATCTATCGTGTCATTATCAGATGATCTGACCTCGAAGAGCTGACTAGAACACCCCCTGCGCTCAAGCCAAGAGGCACAACAACGGAAAGCGTACAAGAATGAAGGCTAGCTTTGTGACGGGACTCGCCTCTACCTAGAGTGCTCTGGGGCTACAGACGAATACCATCTTCGCTATCAGCCTTACCCACGGTATCCAGACCAGGAAGAAGATGGAGGTGGACCTCAGGTGATGCGGTTACCAGGAGCTCTGAACTGCGCGAAAGCAATCAGTCAATGCGAAGCCGCAATCACCCGCAGCCTGCAACCGTTCAGACTGAAAGGACGGGGCGCTAGTGGCCTGCCTAATATGCGTGGCAACGATGGATGCATGGCTCTCCCAAGGAAACACGAGCTCTTGGACGAGGCTATACCGCCAATCGGGGGTGGAAGTTGGCCACGGTCCAGGGAGGGTGGTTCTATTAGCTGGGAGAGGATATGCAGGTCCAAAGAAGGCACTGCATGGCTACTGATTTACTCCTGAGGGTACAGAGCCGTGACAGTGAGAGGTAAATACACATAGATGGAGGTATAAAGACTGCCTGTAGGCATATCTGAAGGGAGTCGTCTGTGCTCAGCCTTGCGGATTGACACATATCCTGACCCTGGGTGACTTTTAGGCAGATAAAGCTGCCTCGGCTGGGCTCTAGGTAGGCCATCCGCCGTATCGATAGGGGGTCCAAGCCTATAACGCTCCCTGGGGGGCAACTGTAGGCGCTAATTCCTACCCCCCCCCCCAGCTACCCAGCAAGCCAGACGCCTCCGGGTAATCGTTACGGGCAGCCACAATGGATTGTTTATTATTATTATGTCGCATTATTATGCATCTCGGCTTCTCTCGCTCTCCATGTCCATCTCCAAATTCCATCGCACAAACCACTTGTCGCCCAGTCCAGCCATTCAAATCATTCACATCATCCACTCCTCACCCGCCCAGCTCAGCCTCCGACTGTTTGGCCCCCCCGAGTGACAAAGTTACCTCCTGGTAAGCCGTGCTCCTGGTCCTTCACGGTGCTTCTCGGTGACTCTGGTTAACCACCCCTTCTAGCGCAGCCGAAGATCCTCCCGCCTAGTCCCTACCCCGAAGTAGCGCCTAGTCCCGCAAACAAGAAAGAATATTTCTCTTCGCCTCCTTCCTCGACTCTCTTCTCTTTTCTTTCTCATCATCATTACTTACTCTGTCCAGCGGTCGAGAATCTCTCGCTCTCGCCCAGGTATTCTCATCATCGGCCTCGTCCAAGATCATCCCAGCATTTCCATCGCCGTCGAGATCGGTTGCGTTCTCCAGCTCGGATTGTCCGATCCGCTGTTCCCATCAGCCCATCTACCGCAGAAGCCAACCGCCTCAGCAGTCACAGCGCAGGCATCGATTGTTCATGTATCGGACAGTCTTTCACACCTCCAAAACCAAAACCAAGCAAAAGCTGGACATATTTCCGGCCAAACGACATCTTTGTCGCGTCGCAAGATCCTCATATGGTTGATACGTTGCCGGTGACCGTTTTCTTCATGTTATATTTCATTATTCAGTGGTGAAATCCACGCATGTCTGGTCAATTTGAAAGATTCGCACACATCCACACCCACGCCAACCACCACCACCTGCTTCTTGTGTCCGCTTGAGATATCAAGATCTTTGGTTCTTTCCAGTCATTTTTCCCCCCCAGAGAAATCCCCCAGGGAAAAAAAGAAAATTCAGCATCCCTCAACATGGCTACCATCAATATTCGTCGGGATGTTACCGATCCCTTCTACCGCTACAAGATGGAGCGCTTGCAGTCCAAGATTGAAGGAAAAGGAAACGGCATCAAGTAAGCCACGACGCTGTTCTATCCCCCTCCAGAAAACCACCTACTGACTGTCCTGTCAGAACCGTTGTTGCCAACCTTCCTAGCGTCTCGGCTTCCCTAGCCCGTCCTCCTGCCTACATCATCAAGTATTTTGGTTTCGAGCTCGGTGCCCAGACCAATACCAACCCAAAGGACGATCGTTGGATCATCAACGGGGCCCACGAGGCCGGAAAGTTGCAAGACTCGTTGGACGGCTTCATATCCCGCTTCGTCCTCTGCAAGTCATGCAAGAACCCCGAGACCGAGATCAACATCAAAGACGGACGCATTTTGTTGGACTGCAAAGCCTGTGGTCAACGCACTCAGGTTGACATACGCCACAAATTGAGTGGATTCATTCTCAAGAACGAACCAAAGGGTGGAAAGAAAGGCGCAAAGAAGGAAAAGATGTCTCGCCGCGACCGAGCCAAGGCCGAGGCACAGGAGAACGGCTCGATGAACGGCGGCAGCCCCCACGACTCCAACTCGGACAAGGGCGACGTCGATGAAGGAGACGTGGAGCTCGCAGCCGGCAGCGACGACGAGTTCACCAAACAGATCAATGCTGACGCCAAGGTTATCGAGGCCAACACCAATGGAGAGCCCAAGGACGAGGAATGGGCTGTCGACACTTCCGCCGAAGCCGTCGCTGCTCGTGCCAAAGAACTTCCGACCGAGTTGAAGCGTTCCCTGGCCTTTGACGAGGAGGAAGAAGCCGAGGAAAATGGTGCCAATGCATACGACCAACTCGGATCCTGGGTCATTGACGAAGCGAAAGCCAAGGGCTCTGTCAGCAAGGTCGACGATCTCGAGATCTACAAGAAGGCCAAAGAATTGGGGATCGAGAACAAGCACAAGACTCTCACCGTTCTTGCTCAGACCATTTTCGACGACAACATTGTCAAGCAGATCCCCCAGCGGGCCAGCATGCTCAAGACCATGATCGGCGACTCAGAGAAGCACATGAAGGCCTTCCTCGGCGGCACCGAGCGTTTTGTCGGCAATGACCACCCGGCTCTGATTCCTCAAGTGCCGGCTATCCTACTAGGCTACTACCAAAATGACCTCCTGAGCGAAGAGGTCGCCAAAGCATGGGGTCAGAAGGCCAGCAAGAAATACGTCGACATCAGCACCAGCCGCAAGGTCCGCCAAGCTGCCGAGAAGTTCTTGCAATGGCTCGATGAAGCCGAGAGCGACGAAGAGAGCGACGAGGAGTAGGTCCGTGGCTTATCCACAGATTTCTCCACTGTCCAAGTGTCTCGTGTTCGAGTCTGTTGTCGTCTATCAATAGGCCGACACACCCTCTCCTCTCCCCTCTCCGGCGCCACCAGGTCTGATGCTTGAGATTTGTTTTCGGGTCACTCCTTTCCTTCCTTTCGTGGTGATGGTGGTAAACAGAATTGCTCCGTCAAGTCGGGTGTATGCTTGTCTTGCGAAGCCGATCCCTGTTCCTAGAATCTTGCCTAAAAATTGAATCCAGTTTCTATCAACTCAATTGTCTAGTCCTTTTTCTTTTCTTTGAAGTCCCCGTTACTCGACACCGGTTCAACATTCGCCCTCTACAGAATTCCCAGCTTGTCCCTCCATTCCGGGAATATCATGGGTAAGTTCTCGGGCAGTTGATCGGGTAGCTGGTCTTTGATCACCTGGACCAATTCTTCATACATCAGTTTGTAGCCCCGCGCAGTGAGATGCAATCCGTCGTTCAACAACTTTCCCAACACCTCGTTCCTGGGTGCTTTTTTGCTCCCGGTCAAGGCGCCCGGCGAACCTTCCCACCAGCCAGCCTTGTTCATAAATATCGTCCAGAGGTCCAGGACTGGGATGCCCATTTCTCTCCCTACCGTTCGGCACGCGGAAGCATATGTTGCCGTGTGTTCTGCCGTCCTCTCCTCAGATCCCAGTTGCCATTCATCCACGGGTGGTGGAGTGATAAGGAGACATTTTGTTTGGTGGGACTCAACGCCCCGGGACTTAATGATGGATCTGAGAGCTGTTCGGTAGTCGGCAAGAGGAACATGTTGAGGATGACCGGGAAGGCAGGCGTCGTTGGCACCAAAAAAGACGGTCATCAGCTGTACTCTCGGGGTGGTTGGCGAGGGAGGAGCAGCGTCTGATGATGGGAAAAATTGCCCGAGGATGTCATAGCCCATGGGAGCAGTGTATCCGCTGAAGCCGCGATTGACGACATCGAGACGGCGAGAGTACCACTCGGCTAGGGAGGCAAACAGGACCTGGGAGGAGAACTGGGTGATGCTGTCGCCGAAGAGGATGAACTGCGGGTACGTGGTGGGATGCGGATTGGATGCGCCAACGGGCGTGGGACGCTGATCGGGAGCTGGAGAACGAGACATGGTACCGATTAGCCGTGATGAGTCTGTCGTGGGTACAAAAAGGCAAAGAATGAAGGCCCAGAGGAAGCCAGGCAGGCACAGGTCAATGGGTAGTGTTGGAGATCGTCCAGGTTATTCGCTGTGAAAGGCTATTCCCTCCGTGCGTTGCAATGTAACTACATACCTGAAAGCGTGGGGCAATCTCGGAGATGCAGTATGACAGGATGGTGCATCCAGGGAGGACGGCCACAACGAATCATGTGCTAGTCAAGAGCTGTAGCTGCAGATGCACAAGGGCTGGCAGCAGCCAGAGGCCAGTCGCTGCCCATCTGCAAGTCATCGCCAGTCGAATCAAGACGGTAGAGAGAAGATGTTTCCATCCACCGAGGCTGCCAACGAGGGGCAGCCGGGGCATCAGCACTCTCTAGCCCCGTGAACGTCCAATTGCCGCTCAACTCGCACCGCATTGGGCGTCTCTTGGTCTTTTGGACGATGAATCCTTGGGTGTGAGAAGGACGAGAGACTACCAGCGATGAAGTAACGACGATACTCGACGGGGATTGCGTTGCGTATGCCCAGCCCGTCACCGCCGCTACGGCTGCCGCCGTCGCGCCAGCCTGCGCCAGACTGCGCCCTTGACTCGTCACGCTCGTCTCGCCTCGTGGGGCACAGAAGAAGAGACCTCGACGCGTGCGGCCACACAATGTTTGTCAGATGATGGGGATGCCAAATGCCCACTGCCACTCTCCCCCGGCCATCTACTCAATCCAGCGCAGTATTCACCCAAACCATGTCGGCCACCTGATCAAGATGCCTTGGGGCTGAATACACTGTCATCTACTTGCACAACGAGCAGCACACCTTCTTTTCCTTTGGCTCATCTCCCTTGTCCCCCCTTGGTTCGAGCTGCCCACCTCTCCGACTCCCCCATCCCTTTCCCTAGTTGACCAAGGTCATTCATTCATTTCTGTCTAGGTTGCCGCTGACGGCTGATGTCTCTTGACTCAATAGAAGCCTGAAGTCTCTCGCTTTGCAAAATACCTCCTGCGAGCAATCCTGCCTCTCACCTGCCCCTTCAATGGCCAGCTGACGACCCTTGGAAGGCGGCGTCTGCCTGTGAGGGACGCCGTTCGTGCCATCTTCTTTAGCAGCCAACATAACCCCCCAATCAATTAGGAGAGGAAACCCAGAAGGAGCTGCTGGCAACCACCATGCCTAAATCTTTCGTCTCCTTTCAGGACTACGATGAAGCCGACCACTTTTCCCCTCGTCCCGCAACCACGCCATCCTCCCCCGAAACCTTGCGTAGGACGAATACTTGCCTATCCGCCAGCGAACTGAGAACCCGTTTACCACCTTCTCTCGTTATGACTCCTCGATCGACCGAAGAGAGTGCCCTGTTGGAAGGAGACCACCGCTCGGTCCGCAGGTACACAGAAAGTATGCCCGAGTCACCCAAATCAAGACAACTGTCGAGGGTAAACAGCACAAGTGATAGTCTACGCAGGCGGAGATACTACAGTGCTCGACCCTCGGGAAACACAAGTCCTGTCTGGATGCGCAACTCGGGTCTCCGTACGCCCAAGCTGTCTTCGTCCATGCTGGCGGGCTCACTATCCAAAGACGATCGGCTGTGGTATGATCAATTCACCTCAACCGATTGGGTGCACGACAGCATTGCTGATGGATACCGTGTTCTGGACCTGAAAAAGCGGAAAGGATGGCGCGGACGCCTGGGGTTGCTTCTTGATTCAGCCCAGGGTTGGGTTCTCGTTGCTCTAATCGGCGTGGTTACGGCGGGTATAGCGTACTTTGTCGACGTCACTGAGTCGGCCATTTTCGACATCAAGCGTGGCTTTTGTCGAGGCGCCTGGTATCTTGGTCGCACAAACTGCTGTGCTGGCGAACGCAACTGTGACAGATGGAGGACCTGGTCCAAACTCATCCATCCGTCCGGTATGGACGATGTCTACATCGACTTCGTTGCGTTTGTCATCGGGTCGTTGGTTCTCGCTGCCCTGGCATGCTTCATCACTCTCTACTCCAAGACCGTTGTGCCTTCCCAAATCGCCTCCACTTTCGACGAGAATCTGGGCGCCATCAAGCAGAACGTCAATGACGATGCCGACGAGGACAAGTCAGGGGGTGCTCAGCTGCTGACAACGCAAGATCCGCTGCCTCCAAACATCTACTACTCGGCCGCGGGAAGTGGCGTTGCAGAAGTCAAAGTCATTTTGAGTGGCTTCGTTCTCCATGGATACCTTGGCCTTCGGGTTCTGGTCCTGAAGACCATTGCTCTGATTTTGAGTGTGGCGTCGGGAATGAGCTTGGGCAAAGAAGGTCCTTATGTCCACATCGCCACGTGTGTGGGCAACATTGCTTGCAGGCTGTTCTCCAAGTACAATCTCAATGACGGTAAGAGAAGGGAGGTCTTGTCCGCCAGTGCTGCCGCCGGGGTGGCCGTCGCTTTTGGTTCACCGCTGGGCGGAGTCCTTTTCAGTCTGGAAGAAGTCAGCTATTATTTTCCGCCGAAAACGCTATTTCGAACATTTTTTTGTTGCATTGTGGCTGCATTGTCCCTTAAGTTTCTGAACCCATATGGGACATCCAAAATTGTCTTGTTTGAAGTTCGTTACATTACCGATTGGCGTTTCTTCGAGCTTTTTATCTTCATCTTACTCGGCGTTGCAGGTGGGCTGGCTGGTGCGCTCTTCATCAAAGCGTCTCGATTCTGGGCAACCACATTCCGCCGCATTAAAGTCATCAAGACCTATCCAATGCTGGAAGTTCTTCTCGTGGCTCTCGTCACTGGCCTCATCGGCTTCTGGAACCGATACACCCGGCTGGCAGTCACAGAGCTGCTTTTCGAACTAGCGAGCCCATGTCAGAAGCACTCGTCAACAGGTCTCTGTCCTAAAACCGAGGATGAGATTCTCCGGGTTATTGGTTACCTGAGCATGGCGTTCGTCGTTAAGGCTTTCCTCACGACCATTACCTTCGGGATCAAGGTGCCGGCTGGCATCTACGTACCGTCGATGGTGGTTGGTGGTCTGATGGGGCGAATTGTCGGTCACTTGATCCAGTACGTCGTTGTCAAACTGCCTAATTTCTTCTTGTGGTCGCGCTGTCAGGATGCCGGCAATATCGAAGCATGCGTCACACCTGGAGTGTACGCCTTGGTGGCTGCGGGTGCTACCATGTGCGGTGTCACACGTCTCTCTGTCACCTTGGCAGTCATTTTGTTCGAACTGACAGGAAGCCTCGACCATGTGCTGCCCTTCTCTCTGGGAGTGCTCTGCGCCAAGTGGACAGCTGACGCGGTCGAGCCTCTCAGCATCTATGACCTTCTCACCGACATGAATTCGTATCCATTCCTAGACAACAGGAGCACTCCCGTCTTTGACTCGGAGCTCGGAGACATCACGCCGCGGTTCCGAAGGGACAAAGTGATTGACATTACCATATCCCCTCTTGTCAAAGCAAGCGATTTGCGGGCCAAACTCCGACGCTTACAGAATCTTGGCGAACTCGACGGCGGCCTACCCATCCTCCGAGACAAGAAGCTGGTAGGGCTGATTCCGGCGCCAGACCTTGAGTTTGCTCTGGACAGGGTGGAGGGTGAGGACAGTGCCTTCTGCTTACTCTCCACCGAAGATCATGCGCACAATACGCATCGTCGCTACTGGGAAGCGTTTGAAGAGGCGGGCTACGATTCCGGGCGAGACGACTCTGACGATCAAGACTCGCCCGCCACAAATCCCACCGATTTAACTCCTTATGTCGACCCTGCTCCAGTGGCGTTGGATATGCATTCGCCGATGGACCTCGTGTATCAATGTTTTGTCAAGTTGGGTTTGAGGTACATTTGTGTGTTGAATGAGGGTGAATACAGGGGAATGGTGCATAAGAAGGCGTTTGTGAGGTACATTAAGACCTTGGAGCATGAGGGCAGCCGCCGGTGATGGAGTGGCCGGATTGAGCCCAGCAATTCATTGTTGAACACCAAGAACCAGCAAGAAACAAAACCCGGCCGTCTGAGGTATAAGAGCATCTTCGTTTCTTCAGCCCGTGTATTTTCCTTATTTCATCATTGCCTATGATGGCGCTCGGCTCTTGAGACAACGGCCTCTTACTACGATACTCTCGAGGGACAGATCGGAGTAGTATAAAGTAGGCATGTATGACTTTGATGTACTCTCACACAGGAATGGATTACTGTGTAATTTTATTTTTGTTTATGTAAAACGCTTTCTAAAGCTTCTAGCGTCATCAACTTAGTAGTACATAGATGGCGTTCGTTTAGTGCTATACGACTTACCATACAGCTTTATCTACTATCTCGGATACTCCTGGTTTCTAGTGTTCGGTATACTACTCAACTCCTACATTGCCAAGTGAAAATAGTTCACTGTCGCCATGAAACCTCACAGGTAAAGCGAATTGTAACGGATCTGCCACATTGCAGTGATAACGTCTTGTTGGATGTACTCATTACTTCCTATATAGATTGGGGCTCGAATCAGACGCGTCGTGGACGGCTATTCAAGACTAATGCGTCAATATTGTCATCGCCAGTCGGTGAGTCGAGCCACGGCCATACGGGTCTTGCTCAAACAAGGTTTCTTTCGAGACCAAAATCCAATCTAGCCCCTTTACATTCGCGGTTCTGCCTTTAGGCTACTCTCTTCTGTGCGAGATGGGACTCATCTGTGGCGTGAAGCTCGGGGATAGCGAGCTCGTCGCCAAAGATGCCGCCAATCTCTTCCAACGTCTTGCCCTTGGTCTCGGGCCCGTAGAGCCAAATGAGCAACGCCCCGACCGGGCCCGCGCAGATGAATACGAGGAAGTACTTCCACCCAATGTCCCCAAAGGCATATAAAGCGCCACTATCACGTAACGTTAGCCCGGTCTGGTCCAAGAGAAACGACGTCCAACTTACGTGATCAGGGCGCAGACGCTCAAGTACAAGCACCCGATCGAGAGGGTGACGCCCTTGGCGCGCAGGTGCGAGGGCATGATCTCCGAGACGTACACGTACGGCGTGCAGTCCCAGGTCAGCCCGTAGACGGCGCAGTACATGAAAAACGCCCAGATGCCCGCGATGTTGGCGGCGCGGTTGGTGGTGGCCGTGCCCGAGTACCGCGCGACGATGGCCGTCTCGACGCACAGCATGACCACCTGGCCCGCGATGCCGCCGACCATGATCTTGACCCGGCCGAGCTTGTCGATGCCGAAGGCCCCGACGGTCGCGACGGCCAGCGACAGCAGCACGTAGCCGCCGGCCAGGTACAGCTGCTGCAGCGTCGACATGCCGAGGATCGAGTAGAAGTAGGGCCCGTAGTTGTTGATGACGAGGACGCCGGTGGACTGTATGGATGGGTTCTGGTCAGCATTTCTTGATCTTATTGGGAAAAGAAGAGGGCGTGGTTGTGTGCAGGAAGGAATGTCGGGGACGAACCTGGCCCACGGTGCCGATGAGGCAGCACAGGAGCGTGCGGCGGCGCCATCGCTTGTCCGCAAACATCTGGACGTATGAGACGTTGAGTTCGCGCTCGGCCGCCACCTGCCGCTCGATCTGCATGGTCTCCAGCCTGACGAACGTGTCGTCGCCGCCGCGGTCGCCGTGGATCAGCCGGATCACCTGTTCGGCCTCGGCCGGCCGGTTCTTCATGACCAGCCAGCGGGGGGACTCCGGGCAGAAGTAGATGAGGACCATGTTGACGACGGCCAGGCCGCCGACCATGACGAAGATCATGCGCCAGGCCACGTTGGAGTCCTTGACGTAGTAGAACCCCACGCCCGACCAGTTGGCGATGTTGTACCCGAGGACGTTGAAGATGCCGAAGGTCCCCACGAGGAGGCCGCGAAGGTGAGGCGGCGCGATCTCGGACTGGTACAGCGGCGTCTGCATCACGTATTGACAGGCCGAGAAGCCGGCGATAAATCTGCGGTGTGGATCAGCACCCGCCCGCTCTCACGTCCGTGGATGGGGTTGCAGCTCACCGGACGGCGATGAACATGCCGATGTTGACGGACGAGGCACACAGGATGCACGAGATGATGTTCAGCACGCCCGTGAGCCACATGGCCTTGCGCCGCCCAAGGGTGTCGCACGCCCACGCGGCGAAGAAGACGCCAAAGAACCCGCCGGCGTAGAAGCTGCCGTTGGTCCCGCCCATCAGGGAGTTCGCGTTGGGCCCGGCGAGGGACATCTTGGCCACGAACGTCGGCTGGGCCAGCGTCGTGGCGATGACCGCGTTGGCGCCGCCGCCCGCGATCTGGCCCGTCCCGACCATCAGCACGTACCACACGTTCCTCATGCTGGTCTTGGGCACGTAGTAGGCGGCCTGTCCGCCGAACTCCGACTCGGCCACTTCATCCTTGACGAGGTCGACGCCGTTCTTTTCCTGCCCGGTCGCCATGACGAGCTGTGACGAGTGAGAAAGAGACCTTAGATGGGGGGAGCATTCACTGGGTATTTGAGGCTAGTCAGTCGCAGCAGGAAAAGTGGCCCAGGGCAAGCGATATATATGTACTCCGTATAACTAGGTAGCCTCGCCCGTTGTATTCGCGCGGGCCAATCCGAGACGGCGAGACCCACTCAAGCACTCAGACGGCCATTCCCCACGGGGTAGTATCCAGAATGTGGCACCGGAGATTTGACCACCAACTTTGTCGACCACCGCCGCCACGTCGGTCGTAGTGGCAAAATGCTCCGACCGTCTGGGAATCGTATGTAGCTCAAGAGCGGTCTAGATTCACGGTCATTCTACAGCTCGAAGCTTGCTTGAAGACCAGAGGCTGTGGGAGTGCGTTTGTGCTGGCCTTCCTGTGATGCTCCACTCTTGGAGCATTGTATGGCGCAAGAACCCGGCCAGAATTCAAGCCGTAGGCAGCCTTTCGTGTTTTGCAACTCTCGACGTGTGTCAGGAGACAGAACAGATGAGACCATGTAACCAAGACCCGTCGCTGTTCCTAAGGAACATTCATTGAAGAACAAGAATACCTGTAATGCCTCCTTGCAGTGGAAGTTCCTGGGAATTGGAGACGGCCATGGTATGTTTGACATCGGCAGTCTCATTGAAGCAGTTTACGAGTTCATGAGTATCTGGGTAGGTATGTAGTCCGAGGCTTTTCCAAGCCTCTTTAAGCCATGTTCTTCGCTCCTTGTAAGACGTTGACCCCTTGTACATCCATTCCAGTCATCGTCACGGAACATCCATCCATATTCTCTACGAGGGCATTTCTGCCTGCATCTCAGTTGGCCTCGTGTCTGGAAGCTGCCTTCCCGGACGCAACCTGAAAGAGGCGAAAGGACCGGTCTTCTTCGGGTCTGTGGCGTGTAAGTAGAGAACTTGATCTGCAAGAACCACCTACTCTGGTGATCGAGAATTTCGAAGTTCTTCCGAAACTCCTCGGGCTTCTCCGGCATCACTTCGAACAGGTAGATGAGTCTCGCAATGGTGAGGTGTAACTCGTTCAACGCCACTTTCATCCCGACGCACTTTCTCGCCCCGAGGCCAAAGGGCCAGTAGGCACTGTGAGCGCTCTGGACCTCCTCGACCGTCATCTCTGCACTGGGTATGTGTCGCTCGGGCCAATACTTCTCGGCATCTCGTATGTACTTCGCATTGTAGCTCGTCGCCCAACCCCCTGCGCCAACGGTGGTCTGGAACACGTCAGTACCATCGCCGGAGTGATGATGTCGTACCTACCCCTTCTGGAAAGTATTCGTGGTCAATGAACGTCCCTCCCTTACCGCTCTTGTCAGCTTCGTCTCAAGGACACAAAAGCACATGGCACCCACCTTGAGCACAGTCCTTTCCGAGACCCCCGGTCCAGCCGATGCCATCCTGAGTGCTTCATCAACGCAGGCCCGTAGATACACGCAACTCGTCAATTTGTCGCCCAGTCGGATGTCGTCAACACTGCCAAAGGTTCGATCGAGCTCGTCGAATAGCCTTTTCTGGCATTGTACTTGTTGCATGAGATAGAAGAGCGTGCCGGCCATCGCTGTGGCGACATCAGAAACAATCCATGCGTCAGTTCCGAAGGCCGGAGGACTTACATGCAGAGCTTGTGTCGCTTCCTGCTAGGATAAGGAGGACTCCCTCGGCGCCTAACCGCGCATGTGAAAGCGGGTTTCCATTCTCGTCTTTGCCGTTGAGCAGCTCCGCGCTGTCAGCTAAAAGGGCGCTGCTTGGGTCGTCCGCTTCAGACTTACGTAGTGGAAGAAGTCTCTCCGTCCATTCACCCCGACCGCATCTGGACCAAGCTTGATTCTCTCGACGATTCTCTTGTTCGACTCTGCGACAAACTTCTTCCTCATGAAGAAGATCCGAGGCATTAGGAGCGTTATGAGGCCTGACTTGTGTAGCCAGGGGATGATGCCGCCCTTTTCAAAGCAGTCAGTATTTAATCACCACCCATCAGACACCATTCATTACGTACCAATAAATAAGAGAAGACTGTCGAGTCGATGAGGTCCAGGATGTATCGCAACGAAGGATCGGTGAGCATGCCGAAGCCCCGTCCAAAAACCAATTCGCCCATGATATCGTACGACAGATAATTAAACCACAGAGACATATCCTTGATCCTTTCCGTCTCTGGGCTCACCAGCTGCCGGCAAAAGATGTTGATCTGGTCTAGCATGTACACTTTTTGGATCAAGTTAGACAAAAGCGGTCGCCGCAGGGCTCACGGTCATTCTTCTCACCTTCAAACGACCGCAACGAGCTCTCCGAGAACCCGTAGGACAGGACCTTTCTTTTCTTCAGCGCCGGCTCCTTGTATAGCTCGCTGAAGGTGTCGGTGGACTCGGGGTTTGATTGGGAGGCGGCGAACAGGTCGGATTTCCGGACGTTGGCTTTGTACGCGTAGATGTCTGGCAAAGACGAGGGGTCAATTTGACCTTCTACCACCTAATACGCTCTGGGCGGCGGAGGACATTACCTTGCCATGCTTGAGGCTCGTTGAACACGAGCTTGTTGGGAGCATATCGCACGATGGGACCTGTGGTTTTTCGTTCCTTGAGCATACTCTCACCCATCGAAAATGCATTGTACCTACCGTATTTCTTGTGAAGGGCCAGGAAGTTGTGTGCGCGCCGCTCCGACAGCGCCTGGTAAAAGTCGTAGAGGGATGTGACTTTGGCCCAGAAGGGGCCCGGGTATTTGGCCAGGGGGTGGAAATAGACGCGATAGATCGATTTCACCACCACGTAGCCAATGAGTGCGACCAGGAAAACAAGTGGGAGGGAATCGCGATACTGGATAATGCCACCGAGTATTCGCGAGGACGAAACTTCAGATAACACCCAGCCGGCCATATTGTTGTTGTAGCTGGTGCTGTCTGTAGGACGGTTGTTTGCCCAGCAGTAGGCCTCACAGAACCCGTTCATTTATCCATCGCTCTTCGGTGATGTGTGGCATTGCTCCGGAGACCACCATATTGTCTGTTGAACCGCCCCGGAACCACCATGCGCCAGAACGCCTATCGCGCGGGTGATTTCTAAGGGGCTGGCCGGGATACCGTTCACCACCTAGGGACAAGGTTCTTTACCAATGCCGACTATCGTGTGCTCGTCCTCAGCGTTCCGAGGGACTGCTAACCTCGTCTTTCATGTCAGCTATGCCCAAGAGAAGGCCTCAGATGTTGTTGAACCTATGCCCAATTCAAGATACTGGCTAGGGAGATTAGACTGGCATCGCATGAGAAGGTAGCTTCTCAACAAGCCAAACATTCTGCCTGTCAACCTTGTTGGTCGTGCCCAGGCCATCGAACATCACTGTAGCAGCCACCGAAGTGGGTTTAGATTTCCATACATAGTCTTAGTTGCCAGGTGTGAGGAAGCGCCTTCATTCCACAGCGAATACTAGCTATTTAATGGCCATCAACCCACCATCAACCACCAACGTGGTCCCGTTGACGTACGTGCTTTCGTCACTGAGGAAGTAGGAAACGGCGTTGGCCAGCTCTTCCGGCGCGCCCTGCCTCGCCAACGGGGTCGAGTTGACCAGCCCCTCGACGACAAACTTCCTCTTGTCCTCGGAGAGCTGCTCGAGCCACACGCCCATGGCGTCCGTGCGAATGGACCCCGGCAGAACGGCGTTGACGCGGATCTTGTCCTTGCCGTAGAACTGTGCCCCCGTCCGCGTGAATGCAATGATCCCCGCCTTTGCCGACGAGTAGCCAGGCTGGCCCAGACCGACGATTCCGTTGACGGAGGAGATGTTGACGATCGAGCCTCGTGTCTCTACCGTCCGCTCCGAAGGCGTCAGGGTGACGGTCCGTGGCTCTTGTTTCCGCATTTGCACGGCTTCGTGCCGTTGACAGAACCAGGTGCCTCGTTGGTTGATTTGGTACATCCTGTTTCGAGATGAGCAGCTTCAGCAGTGTCTGCCAAATCATCGCGTCTGCGGGCGGGACTCACTCGTCGAAGACTTTCTCCGTCACCCCCTCCTCGCCCTCGGTCAGGATCTCAGCCTTGCCCGCACAGTTACACGCCCAGTCGATCCGCCCCCACAACTTCACCGCCGTGTCCACCATGTTGACAACGTCCGCTTCCAGCGCCGTGTCCAGCTTGACGAAGGCCGAGTCG
Organism: Cladophialophora immunda; assembly: GCF_000835495.1. Lineage (NCBI taxonomy): Eukaryota > Fungi > Ascomycota > Eurotiomycetes > Chaetothyriales > Herpotrichiellaceae > Cladophialophora > Cladophialophora immunda. The sequence continues at coordinate 68,554 of NW_015622545.1, forward strand.
ACGCCGTACTTGGCTTTCAAGTCCGTCGACACCTTCTCTCCGTCGGCGACATTGATGTCCGCCACGAGCACATTGATGCCCCGACTGGCCAGTTTATGGGCGGTGGCTTTCCCAATGCCGGACGACCCTCCGGTGACAATTGCCGATTGCCGTGGAGCCATCTTACGAGTGGGAGTCTGGCCTCTTGAAGAGGTTCTCTGTGAGGCGCGTAATAGAGTGGGCTCAAACTGCTTCTCGCTTTCCGAAGAGCAGTAGATGATCTAGATATCTGCAAGCGTACGACAAGCTAAAGGGCCCCAATCGTCCGTTAACGCTGTTAGGGAGCACCGTGAAACTTTCACCACCACTTATGACCACCGCAGTGCTATCGCCCATGCCACTTGTGAGCGCCGAAAAAGACCTTCTGCTCGTTGTGGAATCCTGGGGGCCAACTGCTGGTGAGTGCTGTGGTCCTTTCTTGGCTGGAAGTGTGGCATAAACCCGATGCGACGGTGGCGTTCGACCGGGATCCAAATGTGGCACCAACCACACATTTGAACACATTGAGATTGGTTCTGGAAACACCCTTCACTGGAAAGCATGGGCGAATCAGAGGCGGATCACAAGACGAAGTCTGACCGCGGCTTCAGTTTACCATTTACTAGAGAAAAGTACTCCCTCGATGACGACTATGATTCTGCGCTGTCTACGTCGGGCTTGGTCGATCTTTCAGAGAGCATTGGGCGAGATCAACACGTCTTGCACCTTCTGATCGTCCGGCGCATGGTAGCTTTCTGGATCTTCCGCAGAGGCCTTCCATTGTAGCTCATACTCTTCCTTCCTATCCCGACCGTTTACCATGCCCCAAAACCACGTTATGTCCCTCCCGTCATAATCTCGGGTCGACCATCCGTTGCCCAAGAAAGCCCATCGATTCACGTCGTGGTACTTTATATCATAGTCTTCGTATCTCGGTGTGCTGATGAGTTCCATACTGTTGAACGCTTCAAAGTTAGCCTGACAACTTTCCAAGCAAGTCGACGAGGTAGGATGATGGGAAAAGGGGCCGACAAACTATTGAGTTCGCGATCCGGGGTACAGCATGATCTTCCCGTCAACCTTGCCGCCTTTCCACCAGCTTCGACAGTTGGAATCCCAGACGGTGCGCTTCAAGTAGAGATCGGCATGTTCCTGGAATTCCTTTGCGACGTCCATCCGCGGCGCCAGACTCTTGATCCATTCGGCCTGAATCTTCCGAATGGCTGCGTTGAAGTACCGTGTGAAGAATTCGATCATGACCACTGCACTGGCTTGGCCGAGGGGTCCGTAAGGTCCGTAGTAGGTAAAGTAGTTTGGCATCTCCGGCGCGGCGATACCGAGATACGATAGGGGGTTTTCTCTGTACATGTCCTGGAGATTTTTGCCGTTGGCGACGATTGGGAACCGAGGAATCCAGGTCGTGTTGAATCCTGTCGCTAGGATAATCACGTCGACCTCCTCTTCTTGGCCAGCTGGGTCGAGGATGCCCTTTTCGGTGATAGTGGTCAATTGTCCGCCCGGGTAGGTGACGACGTTGTCGGCACAGAGGGCTTCCAAGAATCCGATTCCAGGCCTGGAGATTGTCAGGAGATTCATCGGCTGAAAAGTCTCAGGGAGTTGGGCACGTACGTTGGTCGCTTGCATCCCACAGGGAAATCCTTTGGGATCAGAGCATCGGCAATAGCAGGCCGACTTGCCAGTTTCGAACGCATCTCCTTGCTGGCAATCTTACCATGCGGTCAGGGACATTGAAGACGTCAAGGAAGGGCAGTAGACGAACCTCCCTCGCGGCATTCGCCTCTGGGGTATTCTTGAAAAACACACCAAACCCTTCACTGATACTTAGCTCAATGTTCTTTCGATATTTCAAATAGGTCGTCGGATCTTGTCGCATCAGCCGAAGTTCTTCTTCGGTATCTTCTCATCGCCGTCTGTCAGCAGCCGGCTGCAAATCAGATAATTCGTGTTGACTTACAGGCTGAGTTGGTGTCCGGTTCTCGCATGTACTTTGCTCCAAACGAGCCGAGGACCCAGGTTGGGGTTCTTATCCAAGTATACAACTTGGACACTTCCTTCTGGATCGAAGCAATCACTTGTATGCCGCTGGATCCAATGCCACAAACTGCGACCCTCTTGCCCTGGAGGTCGAGCCCCTCGGGATAATTGGCAGTGTGCGCTAGGACCCCTTGGAATCGTTCTATCCCGTCAATCTTGGGCATGTTCCAATGACTGAGCTACAGCATCAGTTGACACAAAATCACAGAGGGCAGGAAGTAGGACGCCTTCGACTCACTTTAAGGGACCTCCGGCATTGACGAAAACATCGCACTCATCCACGAAAGTCACCTTTGTGACCTCGTTCCGGACGGTGATCTTCCACTTGCCACTCTCCTGGTCCCAAAGCGCGTTCGTGACTGCATGGTTGAGCTTAGTGTACTTCAGAACGTTGTACCTTTCAGCCACCCGTCTAAAGTAGCGGTGTATCTCGGGCGATTCGGAGTAGAAATGGGACCAAGTGTCGGGTGCCCAGGTGAACTGGTACGTGACACTTGGAACGTCGCAGGCACATCCGCTGTTTTACGATGGCTTGTTTAGTCCCCTTGATCCAGTGGGAAGGCGGGCAAGAACCCACTTACGGGTATCGATTCTCGAGCCACGTTCCGCCCACGTCGCTGTTCTTCTCGTACAAGACGAAGTCGACGTTCTTCAGATCGTCCTGTGCGAATTTCGCAAACGATATCCCCGACGCTCCACAGCCCAGCACGACAACTCGGAGGGGTCGATACGACTCCGAGGGCATTTCGCGAATACGGTAGCCCCTCTCATTCTCTCGAGGCCAGCCGTAGAGATCGGGCAGGTCTTCGAGATTGGACGGAATGGAGGCGTGCACATCCCCATTGGTGCCATCAAGGTGAGAAGTATGGTCTTCTGAGATGGACCCCATGGTATAGGGAAAAATGGGTGATTGGAGCCAGAGGGTCAACCAGGGACAATCGCGAGGGTCACCGACGTATCCCCTTTATCATTTTGAACTGCTTTGAACCACGAGAACCAAAGGCTTTATTTCGACCACAAGGGAAAACATGTGGAATCATCCAACGATGAGGCTGGGGCCCAAGGGCGCCACCGCCGTGTTTCAAACCGGAGTTGGGTGGTGGTAGTGGCGGTGGCAGACCGACAGCACAGTCACATGTGAGGCAGCAATTATTGAAGTAGGGACTCTGATCGCGCATCTTCAGCGCGGTAATCATAATGCACTCCTGCACAAATCCTTGTATTCAAAAATGTCAAAGTCTAGTATTCCACAGTTCGATGATCTACCAAAGGTTCCAGGTCAACCTCAGGGCAACTCGTGGGGCCTTTGGGGTCAGGATGACCAGCTGGGCAGTGCGTCTCGCCCCTATCTGAAGCAGTTACAGTCGAAAGGAGTTTCACTGACCAGCAGAGCCAATTAGCGCTGAACAAAATCACTCCGGAAAGCCGCAAGAGGGCTGCTCAAGAGGTCAGGGCAGGGATCAGTGTATCTTTGGATCTCCCTCTGGACGCCTTCGACTATGTGATCGCCAACAGAAGGCTGTTCAAGCAGACCGTCATCGACTTCAAGAAAATGAACATGGGCGTCGGCCACGACGACGAGTTGACCTTCAACACGCAGTCATCCTCTCAGTGGGACGGACTCACGCATTGCGGTCTCCAGGACCAAGAGCTATATTACAACGGATTGAGACATGCGGACATTATCAAGAACCGCAATGGCCGTAATGGGATTCATAGTATGTTCTCCGTGAAGGCGTCGACTACTCTACTAACACGTTCAGAATGGGTTGAGGCCGGCGGCATAGTTGGAAGAGGAGTGTTGATCGATTTTGTTCGGTGGCGACAGGAGACTGGACAGCCGCCGGTGCCTGCGGACTCTCCTTACTCGATAACACTGTCAGAACTAAAGGCGGTGGCAAACCATCAGAAATTGGAATTCCTGCCTGGAGATATCCTTCTCCTCCGTGGCGGGTTCACCCTCTGGTATAATGCCGCCTCTCCGGAAGAACGCAAGCAGAAGTTGGACAAGACCGCCTTCATAGGGGTCGAGAGAAGTATGGAGATGGCACGATTCTTGTGGAATCAGCACTTTGCCGCTGTCGCAACTGACTCGATTGGGTTTGAGCAATGTCCCGTTCCGTTTGGGCAGAAAGGGGCAGTCGTCCTCCATGAATGGATCCTTGCCCACTGGGGGATGCCTCTAGGGGAGCTTTGGAACCTAGAGGGCCTGAGTGAATTGTGTAGGAAACAGAACCAGTGGTCTTTCTTGTTCACGAGCGCCCCGCTATACGTCCGAGGAGGCGTTGGATCTCCGCCAAATGCAATTGCGCTGTTGTGACGGAAATTGGGAATAGATGACCCGTCCACAAAAGCAGGACGGAATTGCTACACAGAGAAATAACACTAATTCCACAATATCCGATCCTCGCTTGCTCGAGTCACATCTGTCGAAACATGACACTCTTTCGCCATACATTCTTCGAGGCTGACACTCATTGCGACTGGGATTCTCCAATCATCGGCACGTCAAGGGCATCTGACTCTGGAGATTTCGGTTGGAGGACGATGGGCCAGTATTGGCCCTTTACCAGAGCATCTTCCGTGAACAGCATCGGAAAGCGGTCGAAGTACGACTGTTCCAGCTTGAAGATCTGGTTCGACTGGCGGAGAGCGAGGACGAACTCTGTCTCCACGGATTTCGACATCCTGCCAGGTAGAGAAGCCGGGGTGGAGGATTGTTGCCGTCTGTAATCAAGATATTCCGAGAGACGATAATATACCTGGATCTCGCGGTGTTCATCCTCAGAGGGGTCTTGTACTTTTGATTCTAAGCACCAACAGTCCAGGGTACCTTCCACCACGGCCGTGAGGTCAATCTCATGGGCGTGAAGGATTATGTTGTCTCGTAGGCCCGGGAACGGAATCCAGTCGACCATTGGCCAATGATACCTGGTTAGTTGTAGTTGTGTTGGCTGGAACTCTGGTTGAATTGCAAAGTAATGCTCAACAGTCGGGAGGATCTGATAGCGAGTGATTGGGGCCAGCTTCTCAAAAGCCAATGTCTCGAACCAGAATGTCCTTTTACCACCCCAATAGCGGTCTGATGCCAATAGATATAGCATTCTCTGTACCAACGTATCAAGGCTGCGCGTGCAGTCATTAGCACACGTTCTATTATTTTCCTTTCTACTCTGGGAGAAGTCGAAAGAACTGACCTTTGCTGGGGCTGCCCTGGAGTCATTGATTGTCTCAGAAGTTTACATCTTACAGAGCCGTGAAGTTCCAGGAGATCCATGTCATAGACTGAGGGTTGGGATGGCAACCGCGGCGATGGCCGCGCTGTGCCGGCTTTTTCGACAGCTTTGTGCCACTGGAGGCTCGTCGTGCCTTCTGACGACCGACTTGTCCCCAGCTGTTGATGCGACGGTGGCAAGGTCAGTCCTTCTGCAGACAAGGCACCAAAGTCAAGGAAATCGCCAAAGGTATCTTGGTCCCGTCGATCATTGGTGTAAAAGTCGTCAAATCCCTCGAAATTCCCCGAGTTGTGGTTGGAGAGGCCGTGAAAGCTTTGCATGGCCAGCTCTCGCACCTCGGCGAGGCGCTGTTCCAACTCGTTGAACTTCCTCTCGAGTTCTGCGCTGCTTGTTGACCCATGATTTGGGCGACCGTCTGAAGCTCGAGGCTCGACGAGGTGTAGGGATGTCGGCAAGTCCATGACTGCGGCAGGGCGATCCTCGTAACAAATTCTTTGTAAGAGTTGTCGAATTCAATGACACACACTAGCAGCAATATCCAGGCTTTCCACGCGGCTGAATATAGCGGTGAGCGATGGTGATTCGTTGGGCAGGAACCAAGGCGAATGAATATGCGAGACGGACCCGGGGGGGGGGGGGGGGTAATGTCCACCTCGCTGGAAGCCGACAGTCCCACGCCTAGAACGACACTGAGGGCATCTCAATAGGAGGCCTCATGTGCCAGCGATCGTCTACTTTCAGCAGCTGATGACCCCTCATATTGGCAGTGCGACCCCGCCATGCCTGCCGTCTCTACCTCGGTCGGGTTGGACCCCTGGAATGGACATCTACCAGCCTCTGGGGCCCCGAAGTGTGGGTTCTGCATCCCCAGATTGTGCATATCGCCAACTTCTGTCCCTCCAACCTCTACAAACACACCTCTGAAGGTATCATGTTTCAAGATACAGCCCAGGCCTCGTTCAGTGCTCGCAATCTCTCCTCCAGACGGGCCAATCCAGTCACATGCCCGCTCTGTGCCAAAACCTTCTCGCGAAAGGATGTCCTAACACGACACACAAAGGCAAAGCATCAACTCGCTTCAGTCGAGCTGCCTAGGAAAAAGAGTCGCCGGAAGAGTTGTCTTCGATGTGCCTTGTACGTACGCTGTCTCCCGAGCTCGGACTGGTCTCCTCAGGAAAGGCTCTTCTTCTAACTCGCATGGGCTACACAAGCTACAAGATCAGATGCAGCGGTGCTCCCTCTTGCACCCAGTGTGAGAAGAAGGGGATTATCTGCCAGTTCGATTTCTCTACGAAAGATAATCATGGCCAGCCACAAGACTGCACGACTCCTGTCGTCGATGGCATCGAAATCCTCGACGATGGTGAGACTCGCGGCTCGATGACATCTCCCAGTAAAGAGCAATCAGGACCTGTGGACGGAGCCGATTGGCCTGTATCTTTGCGAGCCACGGTTGATAACCAGGCCTCAACGTCTGATCATAATAATAGAGAGTGTCAATCAACTTCCGCAAACGGACCGGTAAGCCCCAGCAGAATACAAACGCCCCGGTCCTGGTGCCGCTTCGAAACTGGTGTTCCCCCATTCGAAGCCGGCCATGGTGCCTATTCCATCGTGGTGCTTCTATGTCGCACGCAACTTCGACATCCTGGCTGACACCATTTCGCAGACAGCTCTGGCTGCACATAACATCTTCCGTTCTCCGCATTCAATACGAGAGGAGACCATGCATTTCGACCCGCAACTGCCACAGGAGACGAGTCTGGAGAATATCCCTTCATCCATGCACTCGACTGCATTAAATCAAAATCGAGACAACATCACAGAACTGCGAGCGAGTGACACGCCTTGGTCCTGGTTCAATTGGGAAAGCGATCTACCGTTTGACCTTCCTCACGCTGAAGTTCTATTCAATGATCTGGGAGACAGCGCAGATATCAGCAATAACGACTCAATTCCGTCCGGCAGAGAAGAAGGGAACGAGGTTCAGACTAGTGTATACCTACACAATGATCCAGCTGATCTATTCGGTACGGTGCTGAGGGTCCTGGACACTCTCGATTCACCCGAGCACAAGAGCCTTCTTCTTGACGTGCCCAAAAGGAGCGATACGGATATGCTCAAGTTCTGGAATCAATACTTCGAGGGTTTTCACAAGGTAAACGGCCCATCAACCCCGGACCAGTGTCAAGTTATTTGCTGATCCCGCTTTCCTAGAGATTCCCAGTTATACATCGCGCCTCCACCCAAATTTGGGAAAGCCCTCCGTTGTTGGTCAGCGTAGTCACTGCGATCGGAGCCAGTTACAGCCCAGAACCTGGGGCCACCGAGTATTATGTTCGTGTCTTCGCTAGAATTTGTATGATCCTCTCATGTGTACGTCTATGTCCACGGCCGGCCTGGAGGAGAGTGCCCAAGCTGACTCGGTGGTAGAAATCGTGCGGATCGCAAGGGATACACAAACTTTGCGACCCATTGACATTACTTCTGTGCCAATGCCTGGTGTATTTTTTCATCGTTATCGACAGCTCTGGGATCTTTCGTCCTTGGGCTCTCGCTGGTCAGGCGTGCATGGTCGCCACTGCACGGAGCGCGTCTGTGTTCTATTCCAACCAAGGACTCAACGATGACTCGGAAGTCGGCATTGCTCCATCCCCCTCCGACCTCAGCACGGTTGATTGCTCTCTCAGTCCGCAAGAACTGTTGGATCAGGATCTGGAGGGCACAGTGATCCATAGGCAGTGGTTGGAGTGGATCGCAGCCGAGAAACGTAAACGGCTTGGATGGGCCGTCGTGGTGAGCCTTGATCCTTCTCATCCCCGCCACAAAAGATTGATGCTAACGTATGCCTAGGCCATCCACAGCTTGTATCATCTTCGTACACAATCTCCTTTCCGGCTCAGTTTCGCCGAGCTGGACCTCTACTTGCCTTATGACGAAAAGATGTGGGAAGCAACCGATGCAACGTCGTGGCGGAGACAATTCCCATGGACCGACCGGCCTCCACGAACACTGCCACTTCTAGGTGCGGTTCGCACGCATTCCGAGAATTCGTCTTCCATGACCGACTTGTCTTCGTTGGCAATTCTGGCCATGGGGAGCCTAGTGGAGCTGGTTCACCGCGGTAAACGGCGGCGGGTGCTTGGAATCCAAAGCCCCTTGAAATCTGAAGCTGCACGAAAAAGAGGGTGGCATCTGCTGGTGGATGAAATTCTCGAGGCCGTACAGGGCGAAACCAGGTCTTCTTGCAGTCGACCGGATTGAGAGGCGGAAAGCAGGCGGATGGGGTTATTTTAATAGGAAGTCAACGGACCGAATTGGATGAATCTATTCTGCGCTAATAGGGATAGTTGGCCGATTGCATGGTCTGAGCTTCATTGGATGTCGACAACGTCGCTGTCTCCGTATTGAAACATCTTTGTTGGCACAAGCCGGCCCAGAGACGGTTCAGGTCAATGGTACGCTCCAAGGGCCCCTACTGCGGGCGTCAGTTTGGTCAGAAAAGACGCACCAATGGAACTGCTGGTAATAGTGAGAGAGTGAGAGAAAAAAGGAAAACGGAAACGGAATATCTGGCATTTCTGAGCATTCGAAGCACTCAAAGCCGGAGCGAAGGGCAGAAGTTGCTGGTTCCCAAGCTCCTCACGGAAGTCTCTCTACAATTTGCCGAGCCAAAGTTAGGATTGCAAAGCCACAGCTCAAAAATGGCTTGCGCCATGGCTCCATTCGATCGGCGGATCCTCGTGTGCCAACGGAAATGGGACCTTTGAAGAGGCCAAGATTTGCCGCCGAGCACCACTGGTGGTAAGAGTCTGGACGCGAACGGGGTTGTGATGCTGGGCTAACCGGTTCAGGCCTAGATCTATCTAGTTTAATATGCTCCGCCGCCTCGCAGCTTCGGGGTTCCATTCGCCTGACCAATCACAAACACGGACCGGGTATCACTTTGCCCAAGGCTGTGGTTGTCCGGAGTCCAGCACGCAGACCATTCATTCGACAGGGCTTTCGTCGCTCCTTCGCCCTCTTTTCCCCCCTCCTCTTTCCGCGGCCACGAGGCAAAAACAAGACCAAAGGGTTGCGTCATTCCGATGAACAACACAGAATCTTAGAGTTACTTTTTGTTCTTGTTTCCTCCCGCTTCTTGTTGGTGGGCCTGCCCCCGGAATTGATTGCTTGTTTTTTCTCGATTCCGTGGGTTTGGCCTCGATGGGGGTGACGTGAGAGATAGTGCGTCGGGAATCCACGTGCATGTAATGGCTAGAGTGTACTGGCTTCCATTTGTCGAACTCGAGCGGAAAACCAAGTTTGGGTTGGCCTTGAGGAAGTGCATACTTGATCGCAATCTTTGGGTTTCGAGGCTGGTCCCGTTCTCATCCTGTTCTGCCTCAATCGCTCATTTGCCTCATTTGTGAGTCAAAGTTCGCTCCGCAATGGTTGTTGCGTTGAAGCCTGGCTTTTGTTTCCCTATTCATGCTGCCCCTCCCATCGCACCGGAGGAATAGGCCTGCTCTAGCGTCTGCCTTGCCAAGCTTGCCGGTACTCAAGACATCCGATATTGACCATTCGTAAAGACCATCCATCTCACAAGAGTTCTTATCTTTGTGTAGATTCTGGACTAGCTGGTCCTGAAGGATGTTTGCCCAAGCAGAGACTGGGCCACACACCAGGAGAGGGCGAATGGGAGGGTTCCGTGCGGGAAGGTTGATGCTAGACAAAAAGTCTCTTCGAGATTCCATGAGGCTCGTTCCTTCGACAGTTTCATCGTGCGTTCTTCGTGGACGTTAGCGTACAGTGCTTGTTGGTCTCTGGGTTCCGAGACACAAACTCAGCTGGCTGATGTTTTGAGGATATTTCAGGCTCAGACTGCTTGCCAACCCACCATGACTGATGAGCATATATATTTGAACCACCCGAGCGCTTTATCCTGGCTGTTGGACTCTTCTCCCTTCGAGTATTTCGGTGCCCCTCCACTCATTCAACCCCTGCTTTTTGAAAACTCGCAATCGTTCATTGCATTTTGGATACAAATCCTATATCTTCCTTCACGCATCCGGACACCGAAACGTCAACGGCCAACAAAATTTCACCACGCCACACTCCTTGGTTCACGACTGTTGAAAACAATGGCGATCTCTGAACAAGCGAACGCAGCTGTCGCTGAACAACCCACCGGCTCGGCACAATATATAGAATATGCCGACACAAACGACAACGCTTTTCATGTTGACGTGGGTCCACAGCAAGAAGCCGATGCCGAGCAACAAGATTACGTCGGACCCTGGCCACTCAGACGTCGCAGTATCTCAAGCTGGACTGCCCTCAGCAGCGAGACGGGCGCCACCAGGGGTTCGAGTTTGGATCGGATGGGCGACTCTGCCGCAATCAACAGTAGCACCAACCCTTTCGTTGCAGTCTTCGCTCTTGAAAATCCATTCAGTGACACATTTCGATCTGAAGCTTCAAGTTCTACAGCGGTGCCAGGAACTGTTGAAGCCATGCATTTCCTATCACCAGCCGCAAAGTCAGAGTTGACGCTGACTCTAGAACAAGTCGACCGCCAAACCGAAGCCATTGAGCGCATATTGAATAGACAAGCGACTTCTCCGCGCAACCACGGGGAGGCGAGGTGGAATTTTAGAATCCAAATGGATGGGGGAGAAGAGCCTGCAAACGACTCAACTGATTCAGAAGGACGAGGACAGCGCCCAGTAGCACAAATTCTCCGGCACCCGCCACACCAGCAACCGACCAGCGACATCGAACGTGAAGCGGCTGTCGCCACCCTCAGCCAGCTCGAAGCCGAGGATTGTCGAGCTTGCAAAGACCAAGCCTCAGTGGCGGCCACAGGAAGGTGTTTGTTGGGATTGACAGCGGGGATCCTTGGAGCGAGTCCATACCTTGTTTACTATGTCTTCTCTGAAGAGTTGACGCAGGCGACCGCGATGATGAAAGAGAAACAAAGGACGCTCTCTTTTTTGTCACTCTTAGCTATCCCAGTGACTTCAGCCTTGAGCTTGGTGTTCCTAGCCTGGCTGGGGTTGAATTCCTTGGGGTCGCTCAGACGGCGGTTGACGGGAGGAGCTGAGTATTTCAAGCTTTGGCTGTGCTTTACATTTCTCACCGTATGTAGCTATTTCCTTATTGCTACAGTGGCTTACAAGTACGCGAAATGATTTGAAGGGGCCAAGTGGTGTTGATTTGAAGGGAATGTACCGACACTGGTCATTGAGGGTGTGTTTCGTGGGGAGTTTCGAGACGGCGTTTGAGGAATGTTGACGAATGCCGTTTTCGGACGCCGATGAACGCGTTCAGGGAGAAAGGGTGCGGCTGGTCGCTGGCACTCCGCAAGCAGTATGTTCTCGTAGATACAGACATAGACAGTACAAGATGAGTGAGAATGAGATCAAATTGAATGGCAACCACGATGTGTATCGCAATCCTGGCGGAGGAAGAACAGAAAGAGGGACGTTGGTTGGCATGAGCTGCGTCGTCCAGCCACAGGCTTGGCACGATGGATGTCGCGCTGACTGCGCAGTCGGAGATTCACCATCAGACTGTAACTCCACCACCTCCACCGTCATCATCACCACCATTGCACCACTCCAATCATACACGACCTCTTCAGATCATCACAGGCTTGGGGGCAGAAGGCCCTCTCGTTTCCCCACGCAAGCGAATATCACGCAGAGACGCTGCGAGCGCTGTCTTTCCCTTCACTTCCCAATCTTTGTCATGTACAGATAATCCCCCTCACTCCCAGTCGAGGTCGACCTCCCTTGCTTTCAGCCACGACGTCTTTCACTGGAGTCCGAGGAGGCAACCTCCCACCTCCATGATGGGGAGGGCCAGCGAGAGCCTACAAGAAGAGGAGGAGACGCTGATAAGTAGGAGCCGCCAGTCTGCCGATAATCCATACCCAAGGCCTTCGCAAGACAGCATGACCACGGTCTCAACAGTGTCACTTGTTCTCGAGAGCCTAAACTCGTCAATCCCCGTAAAGGAGCCCCTACAACCACCCTCAAGGTACCGCGACGACGAGAGCGATCCCGAATTACCCAGATTCAATGACAAGAATTACACCATTGGGGGGCAGCGCATGTCCAAAGGCCTCCGTCGAGCAATATGGATAGTCGCGGTCGTTGGGATTATTGGATGGGGCTTGGCTGTAGTTGTCTTTGTGGCAGGTGGCCGATATAAACATGCGTCGACTTTGGATTACGACCACGATACGCCAATAAAGAGCTCGGCAAAGAAAGTCACCCTCGGACAAATACAGACGGGGCAATGGTCACCTAGATATGCCAATATTGAGTGGACTCCTGGTCCGAATGGAGAAGATGGGTTATTGTTAGAAATCAACCAGCCGAACCAGGACTACTTGGTGGTCGAAGACATCCGAACTGGCACATCTTCAGAAGCAAATGCTTTCAAACGCACAACGCTGGTGAAAAGCGCCTGGATCAAATACGGAGGGCAGCAGCTTTGGACGTCAGAATTCTGGGTGAGCCCAGATATGAAACATGTGCTTCTTATGGCGAACCCAGAAAAGGTTTTTCGACACTCTTTTCTCGGGCTGTATTTCATCCTCGACGTCGAGACACAGAACGTCCAGCCGCTAGATCCAGCGTTCCCGGAGACCAAGATACAGCTGGCTCAGTGGTCGCCCAGGAGTGACTCGGTTGTGTTTACAAGGGATAACAATCTCTTTCTCAGGCATCTCTCGTCGCCCCAAGTGACGACCGTCACCACCGACGGAGGTCCCGAATACTTCTATGGCATTCCCGACTGGGCCTACGAGGAAGAAGTCTTCGGGACCAACACGGCCACTTGGTGGGCACGCGATGGTCAATATCTGGCGTTCCTACGCACGAACGAGACTACCGTCCCGGAATATCCCGTTCAGTATTTCCTCTCGCGCCCGAGCGGAAAGAAACCCATTGAAGGCCTCGAGAACTACCCGGAGGTAAAAGAGATCAAGTATCCGAAGGCTGGAGCACCAAATCCTGTGGTTGATATGCTGTTTTACGACATTTCAAAAGGCGAGGTGTTCTCCGTTGACATTGAGGGCGGCTTCCCGGACGCAGACCGGATCATTTTCAACATTGTATGGGCAGACGATGGAAAAGCACTAGTGTCTGAGTCGAACCGGGAAAGCGATCGTGTCAGGATTGTTCTGGTGGACGTCCCTTCTCACACAGGCCATACCGTGAGGATTGTGGACCTTAAAGACGTCGATGGTGGTTGGATTGAACCCAGCCAGCAAACCAAATACATACCCGCCGACCCTGCCAATGGTCGACCTGAGGACGGCTATGTCGACATCGTCATCTCTGACAATGGTAACCACCTGGCTTATTTCTCACCTCTCAACAGCTCAATTCCGGTCATGCTGACCAGAGGTAGTTGGGAAGTGGACGGCGGACCGGCAGCTATTGACTTGAAGAACAACTTGGTGTATTTTATTGCTGCCAAAGAAGCGCCAACCCAGCGCCACTTGTACAGCGTCAAACTGGACGGGACAGACTTTGCCTCACTCGTGCCCACCGATGAAGCTGCTTACTGGGAATCAAGCTTCTCTGCAGGTGCAGGCTATGTGAGCCTGAAATACACTGGACCTGGCATCCCTTATCAGAAAGTCGTCTCTACCCCAGCCAATCCTGACAAAGTTGAGGAAATGCTTGAAGACAACCAGGATCTGGCCAAGATGGCCTCCTCCCATGAACTCCCACATCAAGTATTCCAGAATGTCACCATTGATGGCTCTATACTGCAAGTGGTCGAACGACGACCTCCTCATTTTGATCCTAAGAAGCAATACCCGGTCCTCTTTTACCTCTACGGCGGACCCGGCTCCCAAATGGTCAACCGCCGCTTCCACGTCGACTTTCAATCATATATCGCGAGCTCACTCGGATACATCGTGGTAACCGTTGACGGGCGTGGAACTGGGTTTATAGGCCGTAAAGCTCGCACCATCATCCGCAATGAGCTCGGCACATATGAAGCCCACGATCAGATTGCCACTGCAAAGATGTGGGCCAAAAGATCTTACATCGACGCCGACCGCATTGCTATTTGGGGATGGTCCTACGGTGGCTTCATGACATTGAAAGTTCTCGAGACTGATGCAGGCGAGACATTTAAATACGGCATGGCGGTCGCGCCTGTGACGGACTGGCGATTTTACGACTCCATCTACACCGAAAGGTATATGCGCACGCCTCAAAACAACCCCCTCGGCTACTCAAAATCGGCCATCAGCAACGTCACAGCGATATCGCAGAACGTACGATTCTTGATCATGCACGGCGTCGCAGATGACAATGTTCACATGCAAAACACTCTGACTTTACTAGACAAATTCGATCTTGCAGGGATTGAAAATTACGACGTGCACTTCTTCCCTGATAGCGACCATTCGATACTATTTCACAATGCGAATCATATCGTGTACGATAAGTTGGCGAACTGGCTGGTTAATGCATTCAATGGGGAGTGGTATAGGACGGAGGATCCGAAGCCTATAGATTTGGGAAGCTGAGTTTAAGAAAAGTCAGGTAGGGTTGAGGGGAGGGCAATTATTGATCCCTCCATTTCCTCTCTGTTTGGACAAGGATGAGCATGATCTCTGTATATTTCTACGTTGGGCTACGTAACGCCCTATTGAGAAGGATGACCTGGAATGAGGAACAACTCTAGGTTTCTGTATCATCCACTTCTTCCTTCCACCGAGTCGAGCAACTGGACAGTTCCCGCTCCACCCTTGTCGCGGATACTGCATGGTGGCAATATCAGCTCTGAAACGTGCGAGAAGGGTCTAGTACTCCATTCCACTTCCTGATGTCCCACGTACTTACGCACGTATACAACGGGCGTGTGTAGGGATTGCAAAAATGTGCTTGGTATTGGCAACAGCCTAATCTGGGTATCTTGCCGGAGAACCACTTCTATATCCCTATAAGAAGGGATAGAGAGCCTTGTACGATTACTCGCTGGCGTCTTGGCGTTAACTCCCTAAGAATCAAGGTCATATCGATAGACTTCATTTTCTGACCTTTAGAAAGTCATTGAGCCTTGCATCCTACATCCTAGAGCCTTCAATAAATCGAATATCTACTTGTGGAGAGTCGAAAACGTACCCCAGTCATTAGTGTAAATATATCGGTGAGCACCGACATTGATCTGAGGCCGCAGACTTCGATAGCCGGTCGACAAGACAAAGTGCTTGCGATACCGTTGAACGCTTCCTGGAGCTTTCAGTACTCGATCTTGCCCGATGCGCTTGCGCCCACCTCACTGTCTTTGCAGATCGCAATTGAATAGAATTCAGAGAGAACCACCGTGAACATAATTCCCACGAATCTGTCGAACCAGATTAGTTCTGAGGTCCCCTGTTTGAGCGACGAGTCGCACCCGTACATCAACGACAACGGAGCCTTTCTTGAGTTTCCTGCGCGCATGGGCTGGGGCAAGCACAAAGAACTCTACGCTGTCAATAACGGCCACACTGTGCCAGATGAAGGAAAGAGCCCACGGCGCGCCGCAGCCTTGTCTCAGGTTATCACGGGTATCCCAGTAGACACGACAGATTCCATCTCTCTCAACGAACAGGGCAAGCAGATCATTACTCTGCGACGACTACCGGAGGTAATAGGGCGTTGGCACGGTGTTATCATCAATTCGCCTAGGTGTGGAGATCGTGCTAGATACGCACACTTCCTCGAGTCTCGGCTCCGAGTTGGCTCTAGACATTGTTGACTGGCAATACAATAATTCATGTCTGCCAAGTTCAATGAACTTCCCTGGCCCGATGATTGCGAATTTGACCAGGAGAGATGATTGATTATCAGTGTGTTTGCTCCCTTTGACAATATCCTGGACTTCTTCAAAGGGTTCATCAGTCTAGATACCAATTGCCAGTTTCGCTCCCGTGAATCTGTCGTAAATTGTCTTTCGTCCGGCCAACATGGTCTCTGTTGATGAGAGGGTGAATGTGCACCCAGGTCACAGGGGTGCCTCCCAAATCAAGGCAACGCAAGGAGATGTGAATCTGTACTTGAGGAAATTGTTCGTATTCATTCCTGCATGAGAAACGCACATTATTAGACACATATTCTAGTTGTCTCTTGATGCTCGTCTTGTCGTGCAGTTTGACTGCACAGCTTCGTTAATGCATCCGGCAGAGGTACTCTCCCAGAACGCCAAAGTGTGATACGTATGCCGAGTCCCCTTGATTTTGGGAGTCTGCTGTGTTCACGTTTGTTCACGTCTGTTGTAATTCGGCACCATTGTGCAGGACAAAAGGTCAAATCGGGAAGGGTGAGAATATGGTTAGTCCGTTGCGTCCAACTTAAGCTTAATTTGTAGGTTAGGAATGGTTGGCCTCGGATATAATCTCCTGTCACGCCACAGGTGACACTATGTCCGGACACGAAGGGCGCCTTTCCTGTTGCGAATTAGCGTGCTTCGCGCCTATATAACCTTGCGATGTTTTGTGCTCCAGGCGCTCCATCCATCTTCATCTTTCTCCTCACCCACGACAGATTCACCTTTTTTACGATCTTGGTTCCGGAACACTCTAAGTGTCACACCATGGACGGGTCTCCCGTGCAGGGCTTGGGCGATCGGCCAATCAAACGCGAGCCCCCCAGCGACACGAACTCCTCAGGCAGCGGTACTGTCACTCGATCTCTGCTTTTTTGTGAAGTGTCTAACAGAAGTTTTCATGCTTTAAATAGGGTATTTATATAGGAGATCCCTTCCTGTTGATCTCCCAACATCTCCCACAGGCCTCGCCATCCTTCAATCAGCCTACCAACATACGAGAACTCAGGAAAACTTGGCTCCGTCGCGTTCCCTCCCGCCAATCGAAATCATGGATTTTGGAGGCCCAACGTATGATCCGACGTCACACAGCTGGCTGAGGTCATACATGGTTCTCGACGACGGGTCCATCGTTGGAACCAAGAAAGAAAACGCCATCTTTGCACTTGGAGATTACAAACACGACGGGGGAAGACAGGTATGCGTTCTCCTAACTGCTCAGCGCCCCACTAAATGGTTCAGGTTCTCAAAGCACTGGGGACCATCACTCCAGCAGCTGGGAAGATTTACATCACCATCTGTCGTTGCCGACACCCAAGCCGCAGAGCTCCACCTTCTCACAACGACGTTCTGCTTTCCCACGACAATGATTGTCACGATGGGGTGGAATGTTCGGGCTTCTGGCTAGAAGGCTACAAATTCGTCACAGCGGCTCACTTTCTTAATCTCAACAAATCCTTGAGCCCAGAAGAGAAGAAAGATACGATAGACTTCCTCAAATACATTTCGCCGGCACCACAGCTTCCCTCTCCTAGCGCAATGAGGGCCCGCGTTTCATGCGAATTGCACTCTGACGACAAACACGACTACGAGACTATGCGGATCTCCGAGCACGAACCGGCAATCTATGATGTTCGGCTCGTGGAATTAGATGAATTCGCCGACATAGCCATCTTCAAACCAGCATTGCATGAAACAAGACGACCAAAAACATGGATCAAGAACAGCCAACTCAGCTCTGCAGCCGCTGACAATCCGAGCACGATCGATTGCAAAGTCTTTGATAAGAGCTTCTCCGCCTATTACTCATGTGGGGACTCGAGAGTCGATGACATGAATGATTTGTTGCGGCTTCAGAGGGCAAAGCAAGAGAACTGTGTCACGAAGTTTGAGATGATGGTCAAAGAACGGTTGCGTGTAGGCCAAGAGGCTGACGACGACTGCAACAAAATTCAACCACCAATCTTCGAAGAAGTCTTTCATCCCAATATCCGATCTATTGCTTTTGGGCATCTCGCAGGGCTTGGTGGTTGGAATGCTCCGGATCAGCATGCTGCCACCGTTTTGCGGTACCACAACATCCCTGGATTCGCAGGATGTTCCGGCGGTATGGTGGGCTATTTGGAAATTCGTCAAAATCCTACTCCCGAAGGCCTAGTGCTTCCGGAGGTAGTGGTGAGAATCGTGGGTATCTTCAAAGGCGAGAAAGGCAGCGCCAATACCTTGGTCGCGTTTACTCAGAGAGGCGTCTATGGTATCATCAAATGCTGAATTGGATAATGCTTGCCAACCCTGCAGAGCAAGCGCCCCCGGATTCCTTGTTTTCGTTCTCGAAAGAAAAAAAAAGACGGTGACAAAGATATCTGAGAAGCATGGTTTCAGCCACCCGCCACAAAGTCACTCAACGGAGAATTGATTCAGCTTGAGCGCAGCAGGGCCCAGTCTGATCAGGAGTGAGAAAGATCGGTGGCATTGAACAAAAGACAAAAGACATAAGGCAGACTGTATGGATATTAGGTCGAAGAAGCAACCAGCGGAGGGACACTTGGTTGGGCTGAGATCGGACGCGCGCGTGGCATTTCTAGAGGGACTCTGAGTTGTACTGGAGGCGCCACGCCGGCGAGGGACGGGTCCAGGCAGGAGTTGTACCGGGGTTGCGGACCACTGATCGGAGTATGCATGCCAACCACGGGCTCTTGAAACGAGGCCCCCTTTTCGCGACACAGATAGACAGTGCCGGTGCTTTTACATCCTCGAGGGATGCCAGCCAGAAAGAGAAATTTCGATAGAAAAAAATATTGCTGATGCTCTGAATCATTTCGTGTGTGTGTGTGTGTGTACACACACTGTGCAACGCGCTCGACTCGAGTGGAAGTGACGCATCTCACGCAGTCCGTCTACAATGGGCCATGGCTTGAGAACACATCCTTGATCACGGCGCATCGGCTCTTGCCCCCCCCCCCCCCCCCCTTTTTCCAGGGCCCCGGTTTAGTTCAGTTGGACTTAATCCGTCGGCGCGGCGCCGGGACAGACACCAGCATGCCCCTGGCGTGGGACGAGCTCTCTTCCTCGACCAGCTCGATGCCGACGGCCATGTAGAGCGTGCAGAAGCGGGCGTCGAAGTCGAAGGCACTGCATTGGCCGTCCTGGTCGCACGTCGCGACGTTGCTTGCGCCGCTCACCCCCAGGACGGGGGTACCCAGTATGAATGTGTTGCACAGGATGTCGTACGTGCAGCCGCTTTCCGGAGCCACGGTAGGGCCTGCTGTTGGGCAGGCATCAGTAGTGGTGGTGGTGGTGGTGGTTGTAGAACTTTCAGCCTCTTTGCTGGCTTGCCGTTAAACTGGGCAGAAATTGCCCTTCTTGGCCGGACTATTCAATGCGTAGGCTAATTTGGGCTAAACCGCCCTGAAGAGAAGGGAGAAAATGGGGTCAAGCGAGATTGCAAGCGTGGTCTATCTAGCGGGAAGACATATTCGTAAGGGGCGGGGAGCTGAAGGTTTGAGCTTATCCTGAAGACAAATTGCCTGGCGTTGGAAGCTGATCGATGGGCAGGATACTCGCTATATATCCCAGAAGTGCGCAAAATGTAGTTTGTGGAGATAGGCCGCACACTCGCCGGGGATGGCTGGTGAGAGCTACAGCAACGTGTTGTGAACCTCTTATTCTATATTTCGAAATGCCCAAGGCTTCACTGTTCCTCGGATTAGAATTAAGCATAGTCTTTGCCAATGAAGCTTATTTTGTTCATACTTTGTGGGCATAATGTGCGTTGCATCGAAAGGCTGCTGTGTCATGGTGGAGAGAAAGAATATACCGTTGTAAGTAGAACGCTTTGTCTTCACCCCCCATGTTTCTGACCTCCATCCCGCGGGCTATCATATGGTTCTCCGAAATACATAATGGTGGTTCGCCGAGTGTTCAGGGTTTGGGCTGAATCCCTTGTAGAAGCGTGATTTGACCATATGACATACTGGAATGATGGCATCTCTGAACCAGGTCGGTCAAGCTTCCACACAGGCACGAGTAGCGGCCAAATTGACGACCGAACTCAAGTAGCCGATTTTGCATTCAAGTTTCGTCCATTATCGTACACGCGATCACCAGTGCCGTTAATGATGTGGTTAATTGCGCTGAACGGCTTCCCATTAAGCCACTGCGTAGTCAAGTGGTTGAGTTGAATGCCCGTTCCTGTCGGTGTCTCGATGGCGTTATCGAGCTCGACCTGGTTGTCGAAATTGCAGTAGATCCCAAGACCCTTGGCAGTGTGGGAGCTGACTTGATCACCTACTTTGTACGATGCATAGCCCTTGCTTCCTGTCGGCTGTTGCCACGAGGCCTGGTCAGGGGGATCATACGGGATCTCCGACTGGTACATATAAACTTGTCCACCATTGCCGTTCCATGCGGTCTGGACCTTTTGAAAGTGCTCGACGAACAAGCCGTAGGCGACCACGTTCTGGCCCTGAACCGTCAGCCCGTTGTCGGCCGGATTGACGGTCCAGCCAACAGCTCCAGGGTTGCCGTGGTCTGCACGCCAGATCCAGATGTTGTCAAGGATTACGTTGTTGGAGTTAATGGTGATACAGTTAAGTGTAGAGCCTGCTGCTGCGCCTCCAACGCGGCAAGAGAGATCGAACAGAGCCGTGGGATTTGCGCTGTGGTCACTTGTACTGCTGGCACCTCCAATTACCAGAAGTTGGGGGGATCGAGCCGGACCTGCATCAAAGATGATCCCACTGATTGAGACGCCGTCCACGTCGTCGATAACCATGGCCGGCGTGCCGTTGTCGGGGACCAATGTAGCCATTCCGAGACCCAAGATCACGGTGCTGGAGTATTTGACCTCCAAGCTTCTGGAGAGGTGATAGACACCTGGCGTAAGAATCAAGTGGTAGCCCTGGCGGAGGGCATCATTGATAGAATCGGCAGTGTCAGTAGCTGCTTTGGCGATGTAGAATTGACTGATTGGTAGCGTTGTGGCAGAGTCCAGGGGATTGGTCCAGCTTGTACCCTGGCTGTCCCTCTTTAAGTTGGGAACTTGTACCGCGTAGTCGTTTTCGAAGGTAAGATAGGGTTTCTCGCGGATGACAGGGGTCTTTTCTACCACGGTGAATGGTTGATCGGGCCATGATCCCGACGGAGGTTGGTCATCGCCAACGAAGACCATGTTCCAGACACCCCCATTCCAACTAAATGTGCACAATCTCATATTAGTTATTCTTCATGGGATTTGGCTTCCGAAAGAGATTATCCTCATTGTCCCTGAAGACTTTGCCCAGATAATCCGTCTTATCTCCGCACCAGGTGTTCGAAGGTGTTAAACATCAGCAGAGGTAATGGGAAGACTTACTTTGTGAGAGTCGTGTTGCGGGTCAAGAATTGCTGCTGGGAACCGGAAATGATCTGCCTGTCAATAAGTGAGTCTGCTATGAAGCCGCCGCTGGAAAAGTTCGATGGATAGCGCCAGTCAAAGAGAAAAAGCTGGCCGTGGACAATGTGCACACGGCGCAGGAAGGTGGCCTGAGAGACAGCCCAGCCGCTGATATCCCCATTGGTAGTGGGCACGATGGAGAGATTCTCGACGCCACGCCAGAAACTGTTGAGAGCCAGGCCTTGGGTGCTGGTCGCCAGCGACTGCACAGCACCGGTGATGGTCACATCGTTTGGCGAATGGCCCAGCCCGTGAACAGTCATATAGTAGCCCACGTCCACACTCAGATTGTAGGATCCTGGCTTGAAGAGATATGCATGGCGTCCCGTACCAAATTGGTTCGTGTCTTGACTCTGGAATATGGGTGCTATGGTCGAGGTGATGTCCGCCATTGGCATGGACGGATCGAAGATGTGCACATTGGGCCCAAAGTCGGCGGGTTTGGGATTTGTTGGAGTTGGACGGGATGCTGGAGCCATTTTGCTCTGTAATTCGAATCTGCTCTCAGGAGAGTTGAGTGGCAGGATGTGCTATATGCTTAGTAAGGGCAAAGTGGTTCTTTTTCTTTGTCTTTGAACGTAGGTTAGGCCACAGGATGGTTGATTCAGTAGCGCCAGAGAGATTTTAATATTCAACAAGGACCTACCACGAGGTGTGTTTCACTGTTACATTGATGCACCACCGCCTCAGCCGCAATTTGCGTTTGCTTGATTCAGGTAACGCATGACATGCAGAAAGAGATGGTGAGAGCAAATAGGCTGCTTCATCCGGAGCTAGATGCAGAGACAAGGCATTTGGATGTCTGCAGCAGGTCGTGACCCGTGGACACAGGGGTCTTCTCAACTGAATGACGACGATTGGCTTTGCGAGCTCCTCATCTAGAGGCTTTGTAACCGGTGAAGAGAGTTTGTCTAGCTGTAGCTAGCCGAATAGGGCACGGAAGCGAGAAGCGTCGTATGTCGGACAAGTTGGTGTTCTACGATGATCATGCGGACAGCGTAGCTGAAGCAACACGAGGTGCGAGGAGTTGAAGCTGAGAAAAGGGGCACACCACGAGGTAAAGTTATGGTCTTGGCACATCACGTGACTGCATTGTCGGCAAACATTCCATCTACGGCAGCAAGGAAGAGCCTCATATCGGATATCGTCAGCCTCGTTCAGCCTTACCAGCCTGAACGTTGTCTATACCTGTTTGCCAAAACCTTGGATTCCTGGAGTGTCGGTGCCTTGATTAGCAAGAAGCGAGAGCCAACAACATACACTGCTTGTTCCACTACCATGGATCATCTTCCATCCCCCGATAGACCATGCTATACTATTCAGGTACCATACACTTGCAAGGAGATATATGATGGGTTGGGATTTGAGAAGTATCCGCGTCGACAGGGCTGGGATATTCTGAAGCTCCTTGACGCGGACCTTGGAACGCACTCAGTGGATGAACTGGGCCCGTTCATTCAGACTTGGCTCTACTTCGGGGTCCTCGCTGACGTCTTGGCCGTTATTGACTTGCAATTTGATCAGAGCGAATATGTTGTTCGGCTCCCATCCGGAGAAAAGGTCGTGACTTCTCTTCCGCTGCTTGAACACCTTTCAGCGTGGCAAAAGGCGGCAGAGTCCCTTACATCTGATGAGCGCAGAGCGCAAGGCAAACGTGTCAGGCAGGTGCTGGAGAAAGCGTCTCTATACACTAACAGCATCTTGACAAGAGCGCCCCAGCCGCATTTGACTGGAATATCAGAGGAAATTACACTATCCATTCTGGTCTTGGGGTCTACTCTCTTTCGTGCCGCATCCAAGATCTGTTTGAAAGGCCTAGGGGCTCACTACGCCAACAATATACTGGATACCGAGGAGTTTCCAGAGGCGAGGGAAGATGAAGAAGACATAAGTACTTGGGCTGAACCGTAAGTTCTTCTTGCACTCAAAACCCAGGACAGGATGAACAGTGTATGTCTCCATAAGAGACAGGTTCTCAGTTGAGGTTTCTATCTGCCGTCGGCGGAGCACTGCAAGAAAGACTCTAACCAATTTCCCAGATATTGGGGCTTCAGTAGCCTATCAACAGCTCGATTGATGGAACAAGGCTGGTGCATCAGGGATATCACAATGCTTCAAGACTTGTTCTCAGCTGAATCAATTCACTACATCACATCACTGGGAATTATAAAGGCAGCTGATCACTCGAAATGCACCAGCTTCAGGTGCGTAGGCAATTACGTTGACCCTGAAGCCTATCAAACGCAGCACACGGAAGCTAGATGCGATTGTGAACTCATTGGATCAAACCAAGATCAAGTCGTCTCGATTCTGGAGAGTGGCGGGATACCGGTCGTCGGCTTCTCGTTAGCCGGGATTAACAGGGGTGAACCGCTATCTATCGTCACGTCTTCCAGTTCTACGCCATACATCGCGATGTCTCATGTCTGGTCGCACGGTCTTGGAAACGTCCGAGTGAACGCCATCCGGAAATGTCAAATGGTACGGCTATGGGGATATTTCCAAAATCTCCACAAGAAGGAGCCTCATTCAGCTGAGTCGCAGAGGTTCTTCTGGCTGGACACCCTTTGCGTTCCGCTGGCCAACGATGAGGCAAGAAAGGCAGCCATAGCCAGACTGACCGAAACCTACCGCGAGGCCGAGATCGTTCTCGTCCTTGACCAGGATCTTCAACGCTGCCCGGTCCCGACTACCACGGAGGAGATCAGAATGAGGCTGGGCTGCTCAGATTGGATGCGCCGGCTCTGGACGCTGAAGGAGGGCGTGCTTGCGCGGAACCTCCATCTCCAATTCCTCGACGGAGTGGTCGACCTGGCCAAGGAACGCGAACGGCACGAAGGGAAAGTGTCGATATCTGACAACATCGGAGCAGATTCCCGACAGCTCTACTATGACATCGAGATACTCAACATTGCGATTGAAGGCTCAGACTTTGAAGTCACAAAGTTGATGCACATATCCAACGCTCTTCGCTATCGATCCACCAGCAGAGCAGGCGATGAGGCGATCTGCATCGCGACGTTTCTGGGATTTTACACCGACAAGGTCTACGACTTGCCTCCAGACCGGAGGATGCCGTATCTCCTCTCACACATACCACAGGTGCCGCGCCACATCATGTTCATGGCAGGTAGGAAACTGCGAGACGACGGATACCGGTGGGCGCCTGCCAGCTTCTTGGACCGGAACACGTCGACAGATACGTACGCCCTCGCCGCTGGGTCTTCCGTGCCTTGCACCCCTGCGGGCTTGCGCGTCGAGTTTCCCGGCTTCACCATAAAACACAGCAGCGAGCGTTTGGAAAGCGTCTTCTACATGGCCGACCGGGCGGAGAGTGCATGGTACAAGTTCGAATCCGCACGGCACGTGTACCCTGAGTGCGATGACGAGCCAGACTGGGAGACCTTGTCGGCTTTGCCTGCCCTGGCGATAGTGACACCGCGGACACTGGCCGACGCCGACTCGGGCACCACACTCGTCTGCGCTCTAGTCTCCGAGGCGCGCCGAGACGGGGCGACCATTCGAGCACGGTTCGAAGCTCGAGCGTTTGTCTCGAAAATGGTACAGAAAACGATCGCGTTTACAGAACTGTCCACTCTCCTCGAAGACCCTGACGCAGCCACCCGTGGAAAGATAGCGATC
This sequence comes from Cladophialophora immunda, assembly GCF_000835495.1. NCBI lineage: Eukaryota > Fungi > Ascomycota > Eurotiomycetes > Chaetothyriales > Herpotrichiellaceae > Cladophialophora > Cladophialophora immunda. Next base: position 93,763 of record NW_015622545.1, read on the forward strand.
TGTGAAAGACTGTCTGCGGATCAAAGCTGGCGCATATATTGAGTGGCGAGAGCCACTGCAGAGACCTAAACGTAATTTCATCACAGTATATGAGAAGGTCGCCGTGGTGCTGCTCATCACTGAATGGGTTCAAAGAGGGGTTTGGCGCAAAATCTGGTCCTCCAGTCTGAGGGCTAGCATCTACCGCAGTATCATATTCAAATGGACAGGTGGAGAAAAGACACCATGCCAGAAGATTTTTGGCTAATGAGACCGGGTGTACTCAGTCCGAGCGCCCGTCCTGGTCCCATTGCAGTAGAATGCGCCTCAGACGGATGTTGTTTTGGCGGTGTAACTCTTCGGCCCGAAGGATTTCTTCGCGTCTCACGCTGTATCTTGTACGGACGGCGGAGTACAGGCTGAAGCCGAGTACAGTGCCACCGCCAAGCATGGCGACGACCTGATCTAGATCGCCCCAGCCTGATGGTGTCTGGGGAAAGAAGTATGAAGCAACTGTGGCACGATTCGTGCTTGGACGGGGTGGTTGCTCGGTCGTCTCGCTCTGGATGCTGTGGAAAAAGAACAGGTCGATTGAGGAGAGGCTGGATATCAAAGTCATAGGCAGGTAGATACAGGTCAATGCGCTGACCATGCGCATGCTCCTGCTTTGTTGTATATCAGACCGCGCGATCCCAAGCGTCTGGTCCAGCCGGCGGCGCTCCGCTCGCTGTTCGCGCTGTCGAAGGTAGTCCCGACGTAAATATGCTTCAAGGTTTCTCCCACGCTCCCGGAGCTCCTCGATTTCATTCCGCACGAGTTCTGCACTTGGACCAGGCTCCACGTCTGGAAGAGCTATTCCGGTCTCATGTGGTTCCACCGCCGTGACGGCAGCTCTGCGGCCTCTCGCCGTTCGCTCGTAGTTCCAAAAGATATAAACCAACAAAACGGTCGCGAAGATCAGGATAGACAGCATTAAAATCAGGGAATAGATCAGGATCTTGGAGTCGGCAAGAAACGGCCTGGAAAGTAACCTGCCGATTTCTCCCCTTGTAAAGCCGGAGAAATAAGCAAAGCATTCGGCCGCAAAGCATAGAAGACCTGCGATTGCGACAGCCACGGCTCGTCTGAGGGTGATATTAATGACAGCAACAAAGAACATCACCGTACTCAGAATCATGAAGACGTCGGTAACGATGAAAGGCGCCTCGATGGCCTGCGCGGTCTGCGATGGATCTGTCACCACCACCGCCGCCGTCGCAGAGTTTGCCCGGTCACCAACGGATTGGTATATCTGCGAGATGAGATGGGCAACAGCGACGACAGGCAAGGTAAGCCCGATGATCAAGTCGGCGTTATTGGCATCCTGATGTCTCCGACGTGGATGCAAGGTCCATGATACCAGACAGGTCGCGAGCGTCAGGTACCAGCCCAGAATTGTGCCTGGTCCATAGAGCATGTTCACCTTGCTCAATTCTTTCCCCCAGCTGTCTTGATTCATGGTACCTCTAGGATCGGAGGATGACGGAGAAGTGAAATGAAATCTTCGAACAAAGAGGTGGATTGAGACAGGCTTTTTGTCTCTGAAGCTGAAGGGTTTATACACAGCCCAGACCGCCTTGAGCGGATCGGGATGTGCTGTTCTGTACTGCGCCACCACCGCGATGCACAATCTGTGCAGATGATTAGCCCCTCGCAGAGCTGCCAACGCATGAAATGGTTGTTCTTGACACCCAGCCTCCTTGCTATATAATCGCCCGGCCAGGAGGAAGACGACTCGGCTGGCGAAGGAACTGCTGTGCCCAAGTGTCTTAAGCAGTGCATTTGAAGACAAAATTAAGGGAATGCACAAAAAGGAGAACAGAAGGCGGTTGGAGCTGAGGTATTTTCATTCGTCCAAGTATACAGAAATTCACGTGTTCCATTCCTCCCTTCTCGCAAGGTTGTTGAGCGAAGTTTATCATCATCGTCCCTAGTCATACATATCTGCCTTCAGCTCGTACATCGGGTCGTGTATAGCCCAGCCCATGCCTCTCCCCGTTCCTAAATGATCGTACAAAACCGCAAAGAGATGAAAATCTCCACCTGACCTAGCCGCGATACGCCATCTGGCCGTCAAAGTCCTGCATCATCATATCCCACTGTGCCCAATCCATGGGCATGTCTCCAACGTCCAGATCCTGAGCAAAATTGGGCTCTGATGCGAGCATGACACCGTCTCCCGCAAGGGGCGTCGGGATGGGCTGGAACGCTGGGAGTGGGAGCTGATGCGGGACGCCCGCGCCGCTAGGAAACCCACTCGCAGGGAATTGAGGAGCCATGTAGTTGCTGGTCGACTGTTCTGGCAAGGGCTGGTTTTCCCACCCCGGCATCGTCGAATATTGTTCACTCCTGGCCGCAGAAACAGCCGCGTTATCGACAGTCTTGGGTGCCTTGTTTGACGAGGTGGCGGCAGTCGTCGTTGCGCGCATGAGCGGTCCACTTTCGCGCTGCTCACGGAGCAGCTTGATGTACTCCGGTGTTACTTTTGGGAAAACACCATTGGTAGTCTCGCGAAGCGCGGCCTCTCTTGCACTGTAGGCTTTGAGACAAAGACTTCCTACTGCGACATGCAGCGGCTTCTTATAGTCCGACACAAAGTGAGGATGATGTCGGTAGATCTCGTCGATCTCTTGCCATGCCTTGTCGACTTCATCGCCAAGTGTGCGTTCTTTGAGTTCGTTGAGAATGTAGATGAAAGCTTGCCATATAAAGAAGACTCTGGTGTGCCACATGAACCTCCGCAATTGTTTGGATGAATGTGCCAAATTGATGCCTTCGAGAAGGTTCATTGAGACGTTCCAGAGGTACTCTTTTTCTGCAGGGGGAACGTCTGTCTCTTTGGCCCATTTGCGGGGATGGTGGGCCATAAGCCTCATGCTGTTGATTGCCCCTCTCCCGATTATGATAGCCATGAATTGTATGGGATTGGATGGGTCGCAGTATCTCAAAAACTTCTCCTCTAGACGCTGCTCTAGCTCGTTGATAAAAGCATCTCTCTCCTCTAGGTAACTTGTAAAAGGCGAGTCAATGCGAAGATGCTCAAGGGCAACATTCGACCTCTGCTTGAACTTCTCCTTCCAATAGTTGCCCAACTCGCAGCGCAGAAGGCAGGATATCATTTCCGTAGGTCGAGTGTGAGGGACCGGCGGCTCCTTCATATCTGGGTAGATGTCTTCATCGTTGACGTTGCTTGGTACCAGAGTATCAGACATGGAGAAATCGCCGGATCGGCCAGAGCCACTGAGTTCTGCTGACCGAAAATCCAAAGTGGTGATCTGCCACCACAGACGCCGGCGCATTTCGGTCTCAAATGGCGAAACTCCAAGACTTGTCCCGTCTCGATGAAGTCCCATACCCTGCCCGATACGGCTCGCCACGCCGGCCAACGTCCAAGTGGTTCGCGCATCGTAGTCTTCGCGCATCGTCAAAAGGTAGAGGAAGAAGGCCTGGAGAACCACCAGCTCCGATGTTGCCATGAATCTCGCTCGGGCAAGGGCTTTACGGGTCGCATGCCGATATCTCGCGAGAACAATTTTGCGAGGCTCGCCGAGCTTCATTTCGCACTCGTCATCGTCGATCGAATAGACAGCTGAACTATAAATTGCGAACATCAGTGCCTCGAGACCCCGCGGTAGGTTATCGAGCTGCGAGGAGGCTTGGACGAATGTCTTCTGAAGGGTTGGTTGGTGGACCAGTTTGGTCATAGGATTGATGTTGTCCAGGAATATTTGCCATAGGATAAGGATGTTGTTCGGCGAGGGGTGCAATTGTTGGACTGGATTGCTAGAGGGGGTATATCCGAGAATGAAATCGGTGTTCTCCTCGATAGGAGAACCGATTTCATCTTCGTCCTCGGAATACTCGGCGATTGCTTCGTTTGGTTCTCGAAACTAGGGAAGTAACATCAGTATTCAGGGACACCAACATGGAGAGCAGACCCCGACGGCAGGCCTGCGTCTCCACATGGAACATGTTCTGGTAGTTGGAAATAGTTCGACTTGGGGGGGGGGGGAGGTTATTTAGGGAATCTTACCTCCTCAGAGAGACTTGCCCAGAGAGGGTTTTCAATAAAGCGGGATTTTCCCTGGTCCACAATCAACTGCCCGGATTTTTGGAGCTCGGGCGGGTATGCCGCAAAGATTTCGCGCTGCTTTGCGAGCACGCTTTCTGCGTCCGGGCTCAGTTGCTGTGGGGAGCCTATAGGTTGCGAACCGGAAGGACTCTCAAAGGTTGTCGATACGGAGGGCACCGTGGGAGTGACTTCGGTGTCGATGTCGATGCCCTTGCTCTTGAGGAGTTCTTCGCATTTCTTGAGTCGGGCCAGCAGCAGGTCCTCTTGAGTGCGCTTCTTCCTGCGGCGAGGAGCTGGTGGAATGCGGAAGATACATTCGACTTTGGACTTGACGCAATTCGAGCAGGGGCTCTGCTTATCACATTTGACTTTGCGCTCAAAGCACCGAATGCAGGAGAATGCCTTTGCGGGCGGCGGCCCAGCGGCGCTCATGACTTCTGCTCAACGTTCGGGTCGAGCTCAGGTGTAAAACAGTGCCTGCAAAGTGCCTGATCAGGGCGGATTGCTATCTCTTGTCACAGGTGGACGCCAGTAGGTTGAGACGTGTCATGTCAGTCCCGAAACAAGCGACAAGCCAGGTAGGGAGGGAGGAGATATAGATTGCTTTCAGCCTGGAGGATGAAGCTGGTCAATATCAACCGTCGGAGTCATGAAGGATGATCATTGGCTGGTTGAAGCTTCAGCTGCAGATGAAAAATCAGGCAGCCAGGAAGACAAATGGCGGCAGTGATGGTTTCGGAGTCAAGCGATGCAGGATACGAACAAGATACGAAGCCCGACGAGGTGCCAAGATGCCAAGCTTAGTTCCGGATTGGGACGAGAACGACGCCGCCCTAAGCAGCTCCCCTTCGCCGTTGTGGGCTTCAATCCATATACAACGCCATACACCACTTCCACTACAAAGTCAGCCTGGATCGCCTAGACGTCAGGAATCTGTCCCTGACAGGTATCCGTATCTACTATAGTGCCGAACCACCGGCCACGACTGCCGCGATATTCCGTCTTGCTGAAAACCGAGGGATCGAAGTACCATTCCTGACGCTGGCCCCCTCTATCTCTCCTGGTGAGTTGCTCTCTCATCTCTGGATAGAGTGTCCGTAGACTGGAGCTTGAGAATGATCCTTCCCTCTTTCTTCATATGGCGGACAAATGAGCCTTTCTTTCTTCTCTGCCCTAGAAAAAGGAGGATGCGACGTGGCTGTCCACGCACCAGTGTTGGTTTCTGCTGATTTGGTTTTTTGAGATGTGCATGGCTTCATCCATAGCCTTATAGTCCTGGAGATAGGCATGTGGGCATCTTCCGTCCTGCAGAGATGACGGCGATAAGTCTACCCTCAGCCCAGTTCTCGGCATCGATGACTGTTTGGAGTTGAGGAAGGCCTTGATACGTATGATAATAGAAGGGCGATCACCAAACAGGATGGGGAGAAGGTATACCAATACTGTCCTCGCTTGTCTAACGTGCCTCGACAAGGGAGCCTCGGGTTTGGGAGAAGAGGGCGACATTAATGACGAGGATGGCATTGTCGTTGCCGTCCGGTACATCGAACAGGTATTTGCGTTCTCTCATCAATTTCCGCCTCTCGTCCTACCAGCATTCAGATCCTCCTGCAAATCAAAGAGATTTCGGCTTGAGAAACGGCCACGTTGACGACGATGATGGTCTCGACGACAGGAATGAATGCAGACACACCAAGCTTGGCCTCAACTTTGACCTACGAACAGCAAGTTCAGTAGACACGGTTAACTCCGTCCGGCCCTCGATTCTTCTACCTCTTTGTTATTATTCTCATCATCATGCACAGCTGACCAAGTCCAGTTCAATTTTATAAGCCAGCATCGCTGTCGTGGATCTGCAATCGGTGGCGACTAGTTATTCGCTAGGCCATAGCGAAACTCCAATAGTCGACCGGCCTCCGCAAATTGCGCCACGTTTTGCACCACTTGGGGAGTGGGCGAGGACGAAGATCTTCCACATTTCCGCCCTCGCCTGTTTGCGTGGGGATGTGAGTTCATTTCGGACCGAGTTTCAGCGTCAAAAACAGTGGTGATACAAGGCCCTCGATGGAAGAGAAGTTGCTGTTGATTTGGTCACACCTAGGATATTATTAGCCCTTTGCATGGGGGGGAAGAAGTTCCCTAGGTTGACTTAGGCCCCCTTGAGACACGCAATGCTCTACCACCACTCTTACTGAGGACTACCTACTGTGGGTAGGCTGTGCCCAAGCCAACAACGCTTGGGCCAGCAAGCGCCGGAAACGCTGGTTCTTTAGGGTTCTTAGGGTCTCATGTTTGTTGATCCTCCCCAAAAGACGGGCTTATTTGGTGGGTTTGTTTTCAATGCCGCCCAATTCCGCGCGGTAGGGCTTAACTTATCTATCTTTTAAGAGTGGCCCGCTCTAATCTGTGAAAACCACATTCCTGGAGCAAGGCTTTTTTGTCCTCGACTCGCCTTATGGCCTTTTGGGGTCGCTTGTTGTGCCTTCTTTCCGGCCCCAATCTCACGATGACGGGGCACCAAGAGCACAACAATCGGAAGCAAATGGCCGAACCAATGCCCAACACCACCATCGTCCCCAGCCTTGTCGGTTGTTATGTTTGTGTGGCCTGCTTAGTAGCTGGCCCCGTCAGCAAAGCCATCCCCCAGATTCTTGGTGGTGGTCGATCTGTTGCCATTGGACAGGCCCACCGTCATCCGTTGCGGCGGGCGGGTATAATGTCTTGAAAATGCTCTGTTGTATTCCCTCCTTCCAATATCTTTCGAGCTCTTCGCTGGCTGGATCTTGAGAATTTGGGTGAGCTGTTGATTGACAGCTTCTGCACGGTTGCCACCATGTCTGTCACATACCCTGGGTGGAATGCAGACGACATCAGTGACGCTGCAAGGGCGATTCACACTCTGCTAAAGAACGTGGAGCCGCGCAAAGGTGCCAAACGGAAACACAGAGAGCAATTGCAGTATTTACGACACTACCTGCTTCCAAAACTTCGTCTGATTGGGGGCTATGTCAAAGACATTGAGGAGAGCGACGACTATCCGCGCAAGGCAGAGTGGGAGGCTGATCTGACCGCTCTGGAACAGGCCTGGCACAAGTTCGAAGACTATCTCATCAGCCGGCAAGCGCTCCTGCCTGGGAGCCCCAACCTCGACGGCGTGAAGGACGACCTCGCTTGGACTTGGGATGAGCTCTCTGGAAAAATCGAAGAGATCAGGCTAACAGCCAGGGATGTCTTGGACGACGTCGACAGACTCATCCTGCTTGAGATATGGTAGGTTATTCTTCAACCACTTCGCGTCTGGCAATGTTCCTGACAATGGCGCCTCCAGCGACAGGTTTGGCCTCGTACTGCCGAGGCTGGACACCATGGTTGACAAGATTGAGAGCTACGGCGAATGTGTGTCGACGTACCGCAAAGACGTCCAAGAAGTGCTGTACACGATCCGGTCCAACAGGCAAGATCTCGAGTCGCTGAACAACCTCATGGACGGAAGCATGGCCGACCTCGCCCGGAAGATCACCGACAGCCAGAGCGAAACCGAAGCCATCAAGTCGCAACTGGAAGCCACATCGGAAAAGCTGGATCACCTGCTCGCCCAACTCGCCGAACAGCGGAGGAACTGCACGACCAAGACCGACAGGAAGTACCTGGACCAGCTGCGCAAGGAAGTCAAGAAGCAATCCGCCTCCGTAGCGCATCTGAGGACCTCGGTTGACGAGAACACGGGCGTCATGGCCGAGTTCTTGCGCGCCCTGGAGAAACTGGATGTCAGGAGGGGCATCTCGCAGTGTGCCTCCGGTGCGCTCACCGACATGAGCGAAATGCTGAGCAAGACGGTGTCCTCACTCGAGAGACTCTGCGACAGCCTCAAGCGGCAGACCTCCAACCTCCTGTTCAAGAAGGCAAGGTTCTGGAGACGGGCGAAGTCGACAGACGAGATCCCTTCTCCCGCCGATCACGACGGTGGCGAGTCAAACAAGAGCCCATCGGAGTCTGAGGAGGTGTCTTCGAGTGCAACGAGTGCTGAGGACGGTAGCGACTCTGCGAACTCCAGCACACGAGTCGAGACTTCGCCTGCCGCTTCGGAAGAAAACCCCGATGCCGCTCCTCTGACAGAGACCACCGCCATTTCTACATCCATGGTCGTGGCCCTGCCAGCTCCTCTCGGCGACGCGAAGTCCGCAGGAATCTCCATTCGAGACCTGACCATCCTCCTCGCCGCGTCGCCCGAAGAAGCAGCAGAAGCCGCAGCCGCCGCCGCCGCCGCCATCACAGACACCTTTTCGACCTCTCCGCCTCCTCTCCCGCGCAGATCGTCCGCCCGGAAATCCTACCAGTACGTGCTCCGCACGCGGTCCCAGCGCCAGAGCCAGGCCCTCTCCTTCCGGGCGATCGCAGGGCCCACGACTCCCGCAGCGCACACAGCGGCAACGACGGGACTGTTCCCGTCGGCGCAACACTCGACGTCGTCGTCGTGGTCGTCCATGTCTCTGGCGCTGTCCTCGTCCGAGGTGGACTCGCCGTGTCCGATCTTCTCGGCGCCGTCGTCGTTGCCGTCCCCGCCCTCGTCCGTCTATGAGGATTCGATCGGGGATTTCACGCCCTCGTATCCCGCTGCCGCGGTGCATGTTGCTGCTCCTGCAGAGGCGTTGTCGCTACTGGCTCAGCTTGAGAAGCGGTACAGCTTGACGGTCGTGTCGGCGTGCACATAGCCGAGCTTTGGGGACCCTTCACGACCCGAACACGATGATATACTGCCACTGGGGCGCAATAGTTTGGTAGAGGGGTGTTTTGTAGACCAGTTGTTCATTTCACTACCCTTCGGGTTCGTTGCTCTGGCTCCATCGCCTTGAATTGCAGAGCTTCATATGCGCATTACAAGAGGATATCCGCTATTTGGACTGGGAGTTTGAGGGGCGTAATACTGGGCAGGTGCTGTGGCCGTGTAGGGCTGCTTGCAGAGATAACATTCTCTTGTCTACCTAATTGGAAATGACTCGTCTTCTCACAGTGGTTTTCTCATAAGGAGCTTGGTTTCTGGAGTATCCACAACGCGGCCAGCTAGGAAAATAGCACACAGTGCATCTCTTTAATGCAAATTGCTTGACACTCTCATAGTCATTCGAGGTTTCTTGAGCATTCTCCTTCCATCAAGCATTCACGCAGAGTTGACCACCGTCCCCCTTCCCCTTCCAGTGGTTGAATTCGAGAATGTTACATTGTCCCCAACAACATCTCATCCACCTGCATATGCTTTAACCATTTACAATCACCCCGCCGTTCGGATGTAGGCTCTGCCCGCTGATCATGCTGCTGTCCGGGCTTGCCAAGAACACAAAGCACGTGGCAATCTCACTGGGTTGAGCGGGCCGGCCCAAGGGCGAGGTGAACTGCTTCTGCGCGTCTTCGTTCATGGTGCTCGGGATGAGAGGTGTCCATACTGGGCCAGGACAGACGGCGTTGACGCGTATGCCCTTGCTCATTTGCTGGTTTGCCAGGCCGCGCGTAAATGAGACGATTGCTGCAAATCAGTCAGAAACAGTCATGTTCACTCGAATGGACACGGGAAACACTTGCCTCCTTTGCTAGATGTATAGTCAAGCAGATCGGGTCGACCGATGTAAGCATTGATTGAGGCGTTGTTGATTATGGCGTCGCCGCGCTTCATATGCGGAATAAGGAACTTAGCCAGATAGAAATATGGGTGGATGTTGGTCTCGAATGTCTTGTGCCATTGCTCAATCGAAATGTCTGTAATGTCCATCTGCATCATCTGGTACGCTGCGTTGTTGACCTACGTCTTGGTGTCAGCCTATCAGGCTCATGCAATACTCGCCATCTATTTGTCATACCAAGATGTTGATCCTGCCCATGGCCTGCAGCGCGGCGTCTATAACCTTCTGACAGTTCTCCGGTCTCCTGAGGTCGGTGGCAAAGAGATGACATGTCCGCCCGAGCTTTTCGACCCGGCGTTTAGTCTCCTGTGCATCCTCTTCTTCTTCTGGCAAGTAGACGATGAAGCTGTCGGCACCTTCCATTGCATACAAGATCGCTATGGCGCGTCCAATTCCGCTGTCCCCCCCAGAGATGAGGGCTTTCTTGCCTTCCAATTTCCCTGCCGCCTTGTATGGCTGCCATCCACCGTCTGCGGCTGGGAGCTTGTCATGGATAGGCTCGACAGGCAAGTCACCTTCTTTTCCGGGAGGGTCTTGGTGAGAGACCGGCGGTAGGAAACCCTGCTCGAATTGGCCCTTGCCACCGGTGGCTTCTTTGACTGTGCTTTTGATCGTCTCCATGATTTAACTGGAACTCGGCTGTATGTGTAAGTCAAGGAGGTTCGAATGAGAAGACGTGGAGCGGGTGAGATGAGGCATTGTAGTCGTGATATTCACTGTTGATTCCTACAAAAGGATTTCTCGAGATCAACGTCATCTAGATGCTGATGTCACAGAAGCATCTCACGTGGGAGGCCGAAATGCGTGCGTGAGGCGGAAGACATACCCGGCAGCGCCAGATGAATTTTCTTCCATCTTTCGACTTGGCTCACAGGTGGGAATTATATTATATTCTGCAATGGACTTAATCAGTGGAGCGTTAGGAACGCAAAAGAGATCCTGGAGGCGAAGACGAAGTGGAAGTTGAAGTGAAAAGTCAAGCAAGAGAAGAGAAGGAATTCCCAGCCAATGAGGAAAAAGGTCTCGTCTGGCATAAGATTTATCGCCAGCACATCTTCTCGCTCGTCTCCTTCTCATCCTGCGACCTCACTTCCCTCTTCACAGCAACGTCTCTCCCCGATGATAACTTTGTTGCATACAGCATCTTAATCTCGAGGATCGCAATGTTATCATGATCGAGCAGTTTCATCTCCAGCTGGAGACCTGCGGTTTCCCCTCGTCCGCCTCTTTGCTGGGACTCGGACGCAGTTTTAGTCCTCGGGCCCGAACGTCGACACCCACAAGTTGTCGCCGGTCCTCCAGTGTCCGTTGATTGGTGCCTTAGATCGAAAGAGATGGTTCTACCACATGGCCGTTTTCAGTATGGCCGCTTCATCCAATCTTTTTCTCGCGCCCGAGAGAGTATACTGGTCCATTTGCCTGGAGCCTATTCGCGATTGCAACCACGGTAGGTTCAGCATGGAGGAAAACATGAGATCCATCTCAAACATTAATATCCTCTTCGCCGTTCCCATGTTAGCACGCATATTTGGTCTGCAACTTCACCACTTGGAATTGCTTTGGTACAACCAGATCTCTTATACTCTTCAACAAAATGGCGCAGAAGGAGCTGTCTACAGACTTGCAGAGCCGCTCCAGCGGAGATGCTTCCAAACCAGCTGAACCCGTCGAACAGGAGGAATACCCTCCCCTCTCAAAGGTTATTGTCATTGTGGCTGCAATGATGTGTACGGCTTTCCTGGTTGCATTGGTAATGACATCCAAACACTCATTCCCCTCCTTTTCAAGGACTAACAAACTGGCCAGGATCGTCTGATCATCGCAACAGCCATCCCTGTCATCACCAACCATTTCAACTCCCTGGCAGACGTAGGTTGGTATGCATCGGCCTACCTCCTCACAATGTCCGCATTCCAACTCTTCATCGGCCGAATCTACACCTTCTACAACCCCAAAACGGTATACATTGCCTGTGTGGGTATATTCGAGTTGGGCTCTTTGGTCTGCGGCGCTGCCCCGAACTCCACCGCACTTATTATCGGTCGTGCTATTGCAGGTGTCGGCAGCGCAGGCATCTTCTCTGGGGCCATCATAATGATTGTCTACCTCGTCCCGCTACAGAAGCGGCCCGCCTGGAGCGGCATTTTTGGTGCCGTGTTTGCAGTCGCTTCGGTTGCCGGACCCTTGTTGGGCGGCGTATTTACCGACAAGGTCTCTTGGAGGTGGTGTTTCTATATCAACCTGCCCGTCGGTGGAGTTATGATGGTGGTGCTCTTCTTCGTGCTCCAACTCCCAGCTGCCGCCACGGAGAGAGCCAAAGTCCCCTTCAAGGAAAAGCTCCGAAAACTCGATCCCATCGGAACAGCGGTCTTCATTCCTTCCATCGTCTGCCTCCTTTTGGCCCTGCAGTGGGGAGGTACCACATACAACTGGTCCGACGCCCGCATCATCGTTCTATTGATACTTTCAGGAATTCTCTTCAGCATCTTCGTCTATCTCCAACATGTCTTCCAGGAGGGCGCCACCATTCCTCCGCGAATCATCAAGACTCGCTCCGTCTCCGCAGGCGTGTTGTATGCCTTCTTCAGCGGCTCAGGGATGATGACCATAGTCTACTTCCTCCCCATCTGGTTCCAAGCCATCAAAGGCGCCTCGGCTGTCCACTCAGGAATCATGAATCTTCCAGCTGTGTTGGGTATCACAGTCTCCTCCATGCTCGCCGGCTTCGCAACCCGCAAGATCGGATATTTCACGCAATGGATGTACCTTTCATGTATGCTGACGTCTATTGGCTCGGGACTCATCTCCACTTTTACGACCACTACAGCTCACCCAAAGTGGATCGGATATCAGGCCATTTATGGCTTGGGCTTGGGCTTGGGGATGCAACAGCCCAGTGTAGCTGCACAAGTTGCACTGGCTCGCAAGGACGTGCCCACGGGCGCATCAATGATGTTCTTTGCGCAAACGCTGGGCGGCTCCATCTTCGTCAGCGTCGCGAACAACATCTTCGACAACACTCTCGCCTCAGACCTGAAGAACATCCCCGGCGTCAATGCAAACGTGGTCACGCACGTTGGAGCCACAGACCTCCGCGGCATTGTGCCCCCACAGTTCCTGCACTCTGTGCTTGTGGCATACAACGACGCGCTGAGGAATGCCTTTTACGTCGGTGTGGCCGTGTCTGCAACCACCATCCTCGGGGCCTTGGCCATGGAGTGGAAGAATCTGAAAAAAGTTGCTGCTGCGCAGCAGGCAGCGGCCAAGGCTGCGAGAGAGGCTGCCGCAAGCCAGAAGGATGATAGTAAGCCTGGTTCAGCTGATGGTACAGACACAGAGACAAAGGGGGGCGATGAACAGACGAAGCATGAGATCGTTGATGAGAAGAATGCCGCCGAAGAAGTCTAGTTGCACTTGCAATGCCAGGCCTCCTGATTATGCACGGCTGTTAGATAATACAGGTTTGTTTTTTGATTTCCTACATTGCACGAGAATATAGGTTCACAAGTAGGATTAAACTATACTCAGGGAAGGATGAGTCTCCGCTCGGAAATCACGTACATAGAAGACGAAAAAGTTGTGCTACTCATTCTTGGATCATTCATTCTGTAAGTGGCTTTATACTGGGCGCAGTTGTGTGCCTTAATATCCTTCCTCGTTGCCATTGTGGTGATACAGATAGGAGACCATGTTGAGCAACTGATCAGCCTTTGGATGGAACGAGATAATACCGTGGTACACTGTTCCCCCCTGTCGCTGGTTTGGGGGGGGGGGGGGGGGTATTCTGCCACGGACAGTCGACCAACGTAGAACACACACCGACCCGCGCTCAGCGTCTCCGTGGAAGGAAGCCAGCGTTGACATGTTCCAACTTCACGGCCCGCTTCCAGCGCTCAAGATGTAGCCGCCATCCACCGCCACGGTCTGGCCGTTAAGGTACTGGTTCGTGGCGGCGAAGAGGATGGCGTTGGCCATGTCGCGGTCCTCGCCGGGCCGGCGGGCGGGGACCTTGCTCTCGTACTTTTCGCGGGGGATGTGGGATTTCTGGTCGTCGCCGCTGTCTTGCGCGGTCATCTCGCTGGGGAACACGCCGGGGGCGATGCTGTTGATACGAACCTTCAGCCCGTTCTGCGCGACCTCGTTAGCTAGCATCGTGGTAAGGTGTATAGCGGCCGCCTTCGAGGCATTGTATGCGAAATGGTGCTGGGCGGTCTTGACGATGCCCGAGATGCTCGAGATGTTGATGACGGTGCCCGAGAAGTTGTCGTTGTGCTGGTGCGCGGCCTGCAGCAGGGGCAGGAACGCCGTTGTCATGAAGAACAGCTGCGGCACGTTGGTCCGGTACGTGGCGGTCCACATGTCGAACGTCTCATCGGCGTCGTCGAACAGATTCCTGGACATCTCCTCGGCGGACGACGCCTCGGTCTGCTGCGTGTTGAGCGCGATGCCCGCGTTGTTGACCAGGATGCACAGGCACTTCTCCCGGGACGAGATCTCGGCCACCAGCTTCTTGATCTCGTCCTTCTGGCTCACGTCGGTCGTCATGGGGATGATCTGGCCCGGGATGTCCTTGCCGTACAGCTCGGCCACGCGCTCCAGCTTCTCCTCGGTGCGCCCGCAGATGTAGACCTTGGCGCCGTTGGTCGCCAGCGCCTGGGTGATCATCAAGCCTATCCCGCTGCCGCCGCCGGTGACGAGGGCGACTTTGTTGGAGACATCAAACAGCTTGTCGAGCTTGAAGGTCTGGTTGCGCGAGTTGAGATCCGACGACATGGCGGGCGGCGGCGTGGATGAGAAGTGGCGTTGCAGGCTCTGGAGACGAGGCTGAGCCGTTGTGATGGATGAGAGGTGCGGTTGGCACAGAGGGGATATAAGAAGGCGAGGTCGGTGGGCAGTAAGTCGAACTGAGGTTGGCTTGAGATGGGTTTGGAGGGTGATGTGGTGAGGCTTGGGCGGCATTGAGGTCGAGGTTGAGTAGTATGATGGTCAGCAAACGTGGGGTATGTTTATAAAGGACTTACATCGTCACATATTACACATGATACACTTGGTATGATGGCCTCTTACTGCTCATTCATCACTCACCTTTCTCCGCCCTGAAGCAATTCAAATGGCCGGGCTGGTGTCCCACGTCAAGGCCATGACGCTCTGATGATGAAATGGGAACCAACGAGGTCGCGGATCTCGTTTCCGCCTCAATATCACTTCTGGTACGTTGGATCCTTGCACCAGTTGTCCACATCGTCCGCCGTACAAGCAGAAATTCCCTTTGTAACCTGACTTGCGTGTTCCCAGCTCACTCCACCTCAACACATGCACAGTCCAAGACACTCGGCGCAGAGGAAGACGCAATAGCACCCTACGTCGAAAGAGGAAGAAAACTCTCAGGCCGGTGCAATACCGCCGCCAGGTCGCCAAAGTGAGGTTACAAAGAATACCGGTACCATGAGACCAACAAACTGCCTGAGCAGCGTGGTCTACGGCACGTATCTACTGCGCGGATGGGTTGGGATGCTTTCATCCGGCTACAGGTATCAAGTCACAACATAGGCTCCTCTATTACGGTCCGACTGCTCTGCACAATTCAAATTGTCGCGTTCCCCTCTCCTCTCTATGGCTGGCGAATACAAGACACCCTTCCTCGAGCATCGAGCTTCACGCTTTCTTCTCCTCGCCGTCTGCGGCATAAAGCTCCTCTTCTCTGATCTGATACTTGGCAGACTTTCGGGCTGGAACGCTATTTTGGAACTGCAAACCCACATCGCAGTCAGCAAATGGCGATGGTCTTCGGATGACCGAGCAGGAAAAAGGTATGTGGTCGCTTACCATGAAGTCCAGCTCGCCAAATGTCCTGTCCTTGGTCTCGAACAGGCGGAAGTAGCCCCACAGCAATGTCAACGTCGCGAGGCCGGCCCAGAAGAATGCCTGGCGAGTCGCCGGCAATTAGCAAGGACCATACTGAGTGGGACATGCAACGCAATTGGGAAGAGACAGAGAAAGGAAGTCAGGGAACATACAGTCTTGCCCTTGGCATTCCACGCGCCCGGAGAAATCAGCTCGGGCTGAAGCAGTCCACCGCAGATGATGTTGCCAACATAGTACGTGCTGCGCGCCAGCACGACCGTCTGCGTGCGGAGTCGAGTCGAGCCGATCTCGGCGACGAGAGTGTAGATGATGGGTCCCACGGACATGGAGTACGCGCCCAGCCAGACAAGACACAGGATCGACTGTGCCCACGCCAGACTCTTGGTCTGCGAAGGCAGCGCCAGGAAACCAATGGTCCACAGGATCACGACCAGGAAGGCAAACCCGACCAGCCAGATGGTGCGCCGGCCCCAGCGATAGATGTACAGCCAGGAGATGATGGTGCCCAGAAAGGCGATGCCGGTGCCGGCCAACGAGATGGCGTACGCGGCATTGGCGCTGATGCCCGTCTGTTGGAAAAAGAAGGACCCGCTGTAGCAGAGGGCGCCGCCGTTGGTGATCTGAGATAGGAAGCCCATGCAGGCGATCTCAGTACGGCGTCGATTTGTGCCACGGAATGCATCCCAGAGAGACACTCCCGCTCGCTCCTGGAGCTCGAGCTTATTGGTGTGCACCATCATGGCGATGGTGGCGTCGATTTCACCGTGATGTTCCGGCTGGGTCAGCCTCTCCAGGGACTTCCTGGCAGCTTCGATTCGGTCCGTCCGAACAAAGAACCACGGCGACTCGGGGGCAAACCAAGCTGCCAGGAACAGTGGGATCGGCCATATCCACTGGACCGCGAAAGGGATGCGGTAGCTCCACTCGGTGGTGTTGTTCACGAGGCCCTTGAGGACGCCAGCGGAAATGAACTGCCCAATACACCAGCACAGGTTGACGTACGCGGTGAGATACCCGCGGATGGCCAAGGGCGTGACCTCGGCCGCGTACGAAGGACCGGTGGTGGCAAACACCCCCCAAGGGATGTTGCAGAGGAACTGGCCGACAAGCATGACTTCGATCGTGGGGGCGAAGAAGACAATGAAAATGAGCCCGGCCAGCGAGAACAGGTTGAACATGAGCACTTTGCGGTGGCCCCATCTGGCGGTGGCCCACCCGTTGAGCAGGGCGCCGATGATGTTGGCAAAGGCACCTAGGCAATTGAAGCGTTGTTGCCAGTTCGCCGAAATCTGGTAGCCGCTCTCCTCGTTCAGGAATGCGCCGTATTTGCGTCGAAAGCTCGGGTAGCCATAGAAGGACCCCAACAACGTGACGTCGTAGCCCTCCATGACGACGGTGGTGGAGATGACTGCTCACGGTGTTAGTCTGCAAACTTCAAAGGTGCCATCTAGCCCTCCAGCTATCAAGCTGGCTGGCTGGACGTGCTCCTCTGAGCTCAGGGGCCAAACGTACGGATCGACCAGAATGCCGCGCGTTTGTACGTCTTCAAGGCCTGGAAGACGCTCATGCTGTGCTCCTGCGCCGTGCCCTCGAGGGCACCACTGGCGAGGCCGGCATCATGGAGTCCAACATCTTTGAGGTATCCGAGTCCGTCTTCCGAAGTTTCGAAGTGGATTGTATCTCCCGCCTTCTGTTCGGTCGCCATCTCTAGCCACGGTGGTGAAGAGAGTGGCTGTCACCTTACTGTTAAAGTCGGAAAAAGAGACAGAGAGCTTGCAACAGGCTGAACAAAAGTGGAGAGTGTTGCTCCTATATATACACTCTGGACTGGCCAAGCAGGATCACCTAGACTAGTCGGGAGTCGACCTTTCATACCATAGCAGGGGTAACCAAACGGCGGGAGATGGAGTCGCATTTGCTTTCAGGTCCAGACAACTCCTTCGACCGAGCCAGACTCGCCCTCGGCGAACCGAC
Source organism: Cladophialophora immunda (assembly GCF_000835495.1). NCBI lineage: Eukaryota > Fungi > Ascomycota > Eurotiomycetes > Chaetothyriales > Herpotrichiellaceae > Cladophialophora > Cladophialophora immunda. The sequence continues at coordinate 111,367 of NW_015622545.1, forward strand.
ATGCGAGACGACTTTGACGGGTAAATCTTTCCATCCTACTCTGAGGAAAAGCCTGCATCCTGTCGCTTGGATATCTGGGATGAAGAAGCGCATCATCGTGCAATCCACCGGGCTCTTTCCGAAACCAGACTTGGTAGCGAAAGAAAAGACCATGGCAAATGCGACGTTGTCTCAGATCTTGGCCTTTCGAATCGACAAGGTGATCCTCTCATCGTCAAAAGGCAAGATAAAAAGAGGCGGAAACTCGGCTGATTAGAATGATTTGTCTGGGGGCCTCTGGGCCAAACCATGGGGCCCCGGCTTTTTGTTGTGGAACCTCACGCTGCACCAGAAGCCATGAAGTTGGTTCGCCCGCACTGGAGGATTCTAGGAGAGTGGCAACCAGTGATTAGCCGGGACTAGAGACGCAACGAGACAAAGCCAACTTGCAATATTCCCTGACGCGACAGTCCTCCTATATCTAGGCTAAAGTCATGGCCAATCACTCTCCAAAGGAACTCCCCGGCCTCCCCATCGAACGGTTCATCTTCGGTCGGGAGTGACAGGATCTAGCTGCATCTTTGGTCCAGGGCACAGCTTGGAGTCAGATCTGGGGAGCCGCCCTCGACCCGAGGTTCCCGCCGGAACATGACCCAAAACATACATGGAGGATCTCGATAGGACATCGGGAGGAGTCGCGTCGTATCTTTCAAGGCTACCACTTCCGTATGGAAGGATTGTTGAATGGGACAGATACCACGGCTACGTCTTTGATCCCCGTTCTATCCTGCTTCTGGTACGGTGCTGTCCTCCTCCGCATTTCAATATCGGTCGAGTTCTGGCCGAGGACAGGCTTGGCTTCGTGGTGGAGTGAGAGGTATACTAAAAAGGATGACACGGGTCTGTGCATAAGCCCCTGCGCACCAAGATCTATATCATGATACGAATCAGGCATCGAGCGGTACTGTAGGTCCTGGAGGGTCATCTAGGGGACAATAGCCTGAATGATACGGTGTTAGACGAGGTAATGAGCCGCCGTTGAGAGCCATAGCGCCTCGCGATGCGACTCGCCTTGTAGCCACCAAGCATACATACGGTTTGCCAACCTCTAGTGGGCTTTATCGACCGCGTCCAGCACCGCCTCCCGTTCCATATGGTCTCGCTTCTGCAATATAGCTTACATGGACTTGGCCATGGAATTCTAATACACTCAGTTCGCGTGCCTATATTTATATGCGATCTGTGGCAGTGGGCTGTGTACGGCAAGGTTCCAGGAGATTGTCCAGACTGACCGCGAATTGGAGCATCTTATCGTTCATAAGTGTCTACTGGGAACATAGAAACTCTGGTATTGTGGCTGTAGACGAGCTCTCAGCTCCACCGCAGACGTAGGTCTGTAGCGGCAGAGTTCCTCACCGTGGTCCTAGTCCATGAGATATATCTCGCCTGGCTAACATATGGTTGCGAATACTCCGAGGGTTTCTTTCTGCCCTGATCTCTCAATCCCCTCTATGTCCAAAATCCCACCTCGTTTTACCGGCGATCAGCCCAACGTTGTCTATGTCTACGCTTTTGACAAATCCACAACCTCGACGCCTTCCACCCCTTTGATAGCCATGCGCTGGTCTATTGTAAACGTCTTGGCCACCTTGGCCACATCCCGTGCTTCGACGAGCTCGACCACTCTCTCGCCGTCCAGTGGCCCGTTGACTAGGGCCTGCAAGCCCTTCAAGACGTCTCCGTCCGGTGCCTTCAAAGTCGGGTTGAATGGCACAACAGCTCCCGGTCTGACCAGCAGAGGCAACGTGTCGAACCCGTGTACCTCTGTATACCAGCGGCCTTCCTCGTAAGTTTTACCGTGGTCAAAGAAACTTCTCCACCTGGATTGCCCCGCGGCTGTCTCGTTATCCTTCCTAGACAACGGAACGTAGAAAGTCACCTCTCCTCCCTTGTCAAACACCGGCGCGACCAAGAGCTCGCTCCCGAGCATGTACTGCGTGTCCAGAGACCACACGTTCATGTCGCACTCTCCGAACTCGAGGAACATGGCCCGCATGACGGGGGTGCCCTTGAGACGGCCCTCGAGCGCGGTGCGCAAGAGGTACGGCATCAGCGCCAGTTTGCGCGCCACGCTGTCCCTGAGGACTCTGCTGCACGCCTCGTCCTCGCCCGGGTACCTCCCGGGGTCGTAGATCCAGGGCACGCGGTAGCTCGAGCTGCCGTGCAGCCTCGAGTGGCTGCCCAGCAGCCCGAACTGCACCCAGCGCTTGTACAGTGCGGGGTCGGGCAGGCCCTCGAAGCCGCCGATGTCGTGGGCCCAGAAGGCAAAGCCCGCGAGCGCGAGCGAGAGCCCGCCGCGCAGCGTCTCGGCCATAGCCTCGAACGTGCTCTCGCAGTCGCCCCCCCAGTGGACGGGGAACTGCTGCCCGCCGGCCGTGGCGGCGCGCGCGAAGAGACACGGGTCCCTGCCCCTGGCCTGCATCGCCTCGTACACCGTCTTGTTGTACAGGTGGGCGTAGAAGTTGTGCATGCGCACCGCGTCGCTGCCATCGTGGTACGTGACCTGGTGCGGGAGGAAGGGGATGCGCTCGCCAAAGTCGGTCTTGAAGCCGTCGACGCCCAGGTCCATCAGCCGCGACAGGTGCGCGGCGTACCACTCCCGCGCACCCGGGTTGGTGAAGTCCACCACCGCCATGCCCGCCTGCCAGTTGTCCCATTGCCAGACCGTCGGCCGCGGCGTGCCCGCGCGCATGACGAAGTAGCCCTTCTTCTTCCCCTCGAGGAATAACGGGGACGCCTGCGCGATGTACGGGTTGATCCAGACGCAGATCTTCACCCCGCGCTCCTTCAGGCGGCGCAGGTAGCCCGTTGCATCTGGGAAGTTGTCGTCGTCGAATTGGAAGTCGCACCATTGAACTATATCATCTCGCGGTCAGTGTACTGATCGATGTCCACCAATGTCTTAAAGTTACACAGATGCCGCTGGGACAAGAGATGTCTTGACTTGGACCAGGAACACGTACAGGATTTCATCCAGAAACAGTCGAAATGGAAGACGCTCAGTGGGATGTCGCGCGCCTTGAACCCGTCCAGGAACGCCGTGACCGTCCGCTCGTCGTACGAGGTCGTGAAAGAGGTCGTCAGCCAGAGCCCGTAGGACCAGGCCGGAGGCAGCCCCGGACGGCCGGTCAAGGCGGTGTAGCGGTCCAGGACGGCCTTGGGCGACGGGCCCGCGATGACCATGTACTCGAGGCTCTCGCCCTGCACGGCGATGTTGACCCGCGTGGTCCGCTCTGACTGGATCTCCAGCATGACCTTGCCCGGGTGGTTGATGAAGACGCCGTACCCGCGGCTGGACAGGTAGAAGGGCACGTTCTTGTACGTCAACTCGGAGCTGGTCCCGCCGTCCTCGTTCCACACGTCGACCGTCTGGCCATTCTTCACGAACGCGCCGAACCGCTCGCCCAGGCCGTAGATCTTCTCGTGCACCGACAGGTCGAGCTCGAGCAGCATGTAGTTGTCCTGCTGCGCGTACATGCCCTCGTCGATCCTGTATCCGGGCGTGTCCGAGGACGACACCACGGCGATGGACCGGAACGCGTGGCCGGTGAGTCTCTTGGAGTTGCAGGAGTAGGAGAACGCCAGCTCGTTGGGGGTGGCGTTGATCGACAAGCCCAGCGGTCCGCTCGCGTAGTCCAACGACCGCCCCTTGGAGTGGTTGATCTCGGGGGTCGGCGGCGCCTCGAACAGAGGGAAATGCGGACCTCGATCCTCCTCGCCGGTCCAATGTGAGAAGCTCGCCGCGATGACACCCTCGAGCGGAGTGCGAATCCGCGCAGAAACGGTGCCGACGTTGAGCGTGTCGCCCCGGCTTCTCTGCGGCTTCGTGAGCAGCAGGTCGACGGCGTTGTCGTCGGTGACGTGGAGCCGCTCCACGTTGCCCATCCAGTTGAAAGAGATGCCCGACCTCGTCCGCCACATGCCCTCTGTGAACTTCATGTTGGGCGATGCTAACTCTCGAGACCACCACCAGTGCCCGGAAACGCAAGAGGTGCCAAATGTGTAGCCGAACCACGCAAGTTACCGCGAAGACAAGCCTTTTGAAGTATTTACAAATATTGCCCGTCGGTTAGTACGGATCGACGCAGAGACACTCTGCTAGAGAGATGCGGCAATGCCTTCCGGCCATGACATTAATAGTTAGTAACTTCCGATGCATGGCTTCAAGAGACCTCCCAAGCTTCGTCGAAGTCGTGGTGGCCGATACAGGACAAAATCCGGAGGTTGGGCTTGATTGATGCTGTCAGACACCAAACCTCGCCGGAAACAAGGGGAGAAATATCGTCAGACACCTCGTATAACATTTCGGCCCGCCCACAATTGTATTTAGGCAGAATCCTTTGCTGTGAGTAAGCCAGAGGGACAGGAGTAAAGCAGGTTGTCTTTGCACTGGATCTTTCCCAGAAGAGCAATCATGACTAGATACTCATACACTGGGACATTTACTTGTCTGATATTCTACAAGGCAATGCTCAACAATGTGTGTCTGTAACTATTCCCCCGAGCGTGAGGGTGGTCTATCTCTTCTATTGAGCAAACCTTCTTATGATCTATAAGGGAATGAGGCATCAAACGCTGGTTCCAACCCCATAATTCGGTGCTCAATCCTTCTTCTCCATATAAGGGACACACGCCTCATAGATCCCTTTGAAACCAGGGTCCTTGATATTCCGGCGGAAAACACCCTCATCCACCACCCTCGCCGACTGGAGGGACCCGGCGATGAAGAAGTCGGTGTAGCTGGGCCGGGCGCCCAGCACAAACGGGCCCTCGGCCTGGTGCGTCTGCATCAGCTGGCCGACGGCGCGCATGCCGTCGCCCGCCGCGGCCCAGCTCTCGTCCTCCCTGTCGGGGTCCAGCAGGTCCTCGAGGCGGTGGCCCAGCATGGCCTCGCGGGTGCGTCGGAAGTACTCCTGTGCGCGGGGTGAAAGGATGTTGACCTCGCGCGGCATCGTCGACGCCTGGAAGACCGCGCCGAGCACACGGCGCGCTTGGGCTTCGATCTCCCGGCCCAGCTCCGACGTCAAGGGCACTGGCGGGTCTGGGTAGGTCGACTCGAGGAACTGGGAGATCGGGCCTGACTCCATCATGTACGAGCCGGTCGGCACGTGGTGGATGGCCGGGACGGTATACTTGATCTTGGATGCCGAACTGGATTCGCCCGGAACCAGGCCCCTAAGAGGTTGTCATGTCAGGAAAATCTCCCCGAAGCTTGCATTAAGGGCTATGCAGACGTGCATCGATGCCTGCGAGCGAAAAGGGGTTTGAAGGATGGAATAGCCAGAACGCCAAAAAAAAAGGGCGACATTGAACAACTTACAACCCCTTCAGCGTGGGCTCGATGTCGGGAAACTCGAGGAAGATGGTCCTGTAAGGGACTTGCTTGTAGTTAAGCATGAGGCGGATGCGCCAAACAACAGGGGAAAAGCAGACGTTCTTGGTGCAGGCAAGGTCGTAGAGGATGATCTCGGGTTCGGTCTGGGCTGCCATGATGTGCCTGTCTGTTTAGGCTGATGAACTCTTGATTCGCGGGGAGGAGAAGCAAAGCGTTCCGACTTTTCCAGATCAACGACTTGCAAGATTTTTGGGGTTGGGATGTAGAGGGGGTCACGGATGCTTGCAAACATATTCGAGTAATATAGGCGGCTTTACGCCAGGCAGCAGTTTGACGATGTACAAGTGGATTGGGAGTAGCTAAATCAGTCTTAGCCAATGGTCGCTTTTATAGGGACTGTGTTAGTGCGACTAGCGGCTTATCCCTTTCCAGAGCATAACTTGTACGTCGAGAAGCTCTTATACGAGACAAGCTCAATGGGATGTGTAATCATTCTTACACCAACAAATGCTGAATCGGGATGTTCATAACAACAGGACATAGAGATAGAGGGTAAGCGAGAGAGTGGTGGATAAGCAATATCCAGGAGGGTAACCTTCAAGTTACTGCTCGTCGACCTTTAGTGCTATACAGGTCCTTGACATTGAATCATCCAAGAGCACAGAGCCTAGGCCAAGGCGCAGGCCACTGCGACCGTAGTCACCTTCACTTTCTTGCTAGGGTCAGCAAGTGTCCCAATCGTCGCTACCATCTCCCGCCAAGTTGTCGAGGATCTTCCGAGACTCCTCAGATCTAAGCGGCGGTGATGGAAAGTCTTCGGGTGACGCCAGACATGAGGGTCTTGTTCTTGTGGCCGCTCTGGTCGGACAGAGTCGGAGTGTTCTTGAACTTCCAGGCAGGAATCTTCCGCTCGTAGAGCTCATTCAGCTCCCAGTAGGTTCGGCCGAAGGTCTTATTGGTGTCAGCAATGTTGGATTTGCGGTGATAGAAGAAGCGACTTACCTCAGGGTAGTAGAGCCAGAGGAGGATGGTCGTGGGGATCAAGAGACCGGCCCATACGTAGACTGCCTTGACACCCATGTCCCCTGCGTCGGGGCTGATCATGTACGAAACGCTCCACTGGAACACGACACTGAGAACGAATTAGTGGTTGGAAGACAACTGCACAAGGTGTTGACTCACAAACCGAGGCCATAGCAGCCCAAGTTGAACGAGGTTGTTGGAGCTCTTAGGCGGGGAGTGGAAGTTTCCCCGGACGCCACGTAGCCAATTGGTCCCGCCGAGCAGCCATAGCAGATAACCCAAAGCAACAGAAAAGCCAGTGCTGCCTTGTCCGCAGAGTCCGATTTGAAGAACCCTGCGGTTCCGAGGCCGATGTTGAAGATGCACATGAGGAAGCACCCACTGATGGCCTGGTCAGTGACGGTGAAACGAATATGGTAGAGGCAACTTACCCCACGAGGAGAGGTCTCCGGCCAATATACTCGCAGGCAATCAGGGACGAGAAGATCGAGACAATGAGCAAGACGAAACTGAGCCAAAGTCAGTGAGCCGGCTTCAAGTGTGTATAGGGACATAAGCGCTTACGTGATAATGGTCACAATGAATGGATCTTTGATGCCAGCCGTTTTGAAGAAGTACTATGACAGGATCAGTTATCAGGAACAACAAAGCTGGGAATCGCCCAGAAAATGCTTACTGTAGAGTATCCGAAAACGATGGGGGCGCCAGCGGTCCACTGGCTGCAAATGCCTATGCAGCCAGCCAGCGTTCTGCGCCAGTTGAGGCCCTGGAAGATCTCCAGCCAGGATGCGTCTTTGGACCTCTGGCTGAAAACTCGTTCGTTTTCAATACCGTGTTGAATGACGCGGTACTCGTATTCCTGTAGGCAAGCTCATCAGCAAACTACTACATGTCTTGTTTTTTGCGCAAAGACGTACCACATCGTAGTTTGGTGCAGTGCCGTACAACTTGAGCATGGAGCTCTTCGCTTTTTCATGCTCGCCCTTTCGAGCGTGGTGAAGGTGTGATTCCGGAACGAACCAGATCATGATGATGAGAATCTAAATAAATCAGCTTGACAAGACTTTGATTTGGAGATGATAGGCGCAAACATACACCAGTGAATAGAAACTCGGTAGCGATCAAGGGCTTCCATTTCGTTGGCTGGTTGATGACAACGAGTTGGGTAGCGACCGCACTGATCAATTGCCCGATAGCGATGAAGAGCTGGTACGCGCCGATCATGAGACCTCGAATTTGGAAGGGAGAAAGCTCCGAAACGTAGGTAATGAGGATTGACTGGGCCAGGCCAACTCCTGTGCGAACAAGGACCGCAGCCCCGAGCCAGCTCCTCCAGCCAGAAGCTGTGACTTCAGCAATCGAGCCACCAAGGAGGACGACGATGGCGCCCAGCATAGCCGGCCTGGTAGTTATAGGTCAGCAGAGGCGCTAAGCTAAGACCGCCATCATGCGCGTTGAGTTAGAGACTTACTTGCGACCGAAGCGATTGGCAAAGTAGCCCCCAGTGAACATACCCAATGTCTTGGACATTTCAGCGAAGCCTTGCCAGTACGAAACGACCTTGGCGCTAATGGCGGGTGCACCGTCGATCCTGGTGTCCGCCATTTGGCTGATGAAAGCCTGCATGGGGATTACATTTCCAGGGATTTGCTGCTGGAACTGCAGGATCGGTCAGCTTGGCCTTGTTCGAGTTGAGGTCTACTCACGCCATCATTGAGCGCCGCCCAATTGAGGATCATACAGAAGATGATGGCCTTCCAGAAGGTCTTGACCACAGTCCATCGTCCGAGAACTGACAAGTTAGCCCATGAGCATTTGGGAGGCTCGATGTAGCTGTGAAACTCACCAGCATATTTGGTCTCCAAGACTTCTCCATCCACGTTTTCCACATTCTCACCAACCTGTTGCATTGGCTCTTTATATTCCATATCGAGGGCGTGACTTGAGGTGTGAAGAGCAAGATGCCGAGCGTATGTCGCTATAGACAGAGACTGCGTGAGACAGAGAGATGCCGAGAGAGAACAACTTGAGATTGAGAGACTTATATATACTTCACTCTTGTGTGATCCACCGAGTTTCTGTGGTAGGCCCGCCTGCCCCAGTGCAGAAGATGGCTTTATTCCAATCATGAAGACTAGTCCACCCATGCTGAACCTACTTGTTCTCCACACTCGCGGAGAAACTATTCACGGGGCAAGTCACCTCAGGATTTGTCGTCCGGGACGTGTCCATCTCCGGTGCGACGGTGATGATCTTAGGCAAGACTCTCGCAAACGCGGGGGAGGGGCGGCGGAAGCAGGCTGAAGGAAGGTAGAGTTCCTCGACCGTGGCGACATTTGGATACGAATGTGTCCTGGTTTGCCGGTGCGGAATGCTGCATCAAGTCGTCGGGCGGCAGTGGTCCGACGATGGTCGAGTGGCCAAGTGTAAATACGAGATCTAGGCCGCTCGGCGAGTGAGAGGAGCATTGACAGGCGAAGCCACGCGAAAGGCTGGGCATGGTGCTAGATCTGCAAATTTGCTGTAGGCTAGGTCTGGCACTTGGTACTCCAAGTAGAACAATCAAGTGTATTGGCATTATCCGCACGTCATTGATAGTCATGGTCTCTTTATAAATTTCGAATATAGTATGTTTGAGCCGAAGTTGGGATGGGAACTAAAGCCGTTCAAGAGTGCATAAGGCCAGAATGGTGAGGTCTAAAAATCCCCTCGCCATCCCAATTTGCAGTATGTTGCCACCGCATGCTGTTTCGAATCTGTTCGGCTGCATACGCGAACAATGGATAGTCGTCTGCTGCTGTTGTAGACATCTACAGCTCGTTGAGTTTCATGCCTTGAAATGGTCGGCTCACTGTGAGCCGACGTATGGTGGGCGCTCGATGTCGATAGGGGACGAACCAAAGACTAGTCCGTCATAGGCTCTATCTGATCCGCATCGGCAGCACCTCCAGTTCTAAATCAGAGTTCATTGGCGCAGACAACGAGGGTCGGTCGTCCGATGGACGATTGTGACAGGAAAAAACCCGGTCGATCGCCATCGGAAGACAATGTCCCGAGAGGACAACTAGCCAGGGAATCCCGCATTTAACGAAAGCCCTTGCAACGTTGTTGCATTCTACGACCTTGCAGGTTGAGCGATAAAACTCTTTGCAACAAGTTCGGCTTTTTTTGGATCGATCCTATTCTGTTTTTTCGAATCAGCCCAGCATGTCGATGTCCATTGAGGAATGCGCAACTCCCCGGCCCCCAAAGCCAACCCCGCCAACGCCCGAAAATGTCTTTGACCAGCTCTCCATGAAAGATCGAGTGGTGTGCATTACAGGTGCTTCAGATGGCATTGGATGGGCGGTTGCCGAAGCCATGGCAGAGGCCGGAGCCAATCTGGCCCTCTGGTACAACACGAACGACGCAGCCAAATCCAAGGGGGCACAATTGGCGTCTAAACACGGTATCACGGTCAAAGCTTATCAAGTCGAAGTTTCAGACCCGTCGCGAGTGCAACAAGCTGTCGGGGAGGTGGCCAAGGACTTCGGCCGTCTGGATGTCTTCGTTGCAAACGCCGGGATGGCCATTTCCAAGCCAATCCTCGAGCAAACGGTGGACGAATATCGAAAGCAGATGTCAGTCAACGTGGATGGTGTCTTTTTCTGTGCCAAGTACGCAGGAGAGGTCTTCAAGCAACAAGGCCGGGGGAACTTGATCATCACGTCTAGCATGTCGGCTCACATTGTCAACGTTCCCGTGGACCAGCCGGTCTACAATGCCACCAAGGCCGCTGTGACCCATCTAGGCAAGAGCTTGGCGCGAGAGTGGCGGGATTTTGCACGCGTCAACATCGTCAGTCCCGGGTTCTTCCAGACAAAGATGGGAGCCTCACCGTTGTGCGAGAACGAGGGGCACCGGATGGCAGTGCTTGGGCGTCAAGGGCACGTGCGGGAAATCAAGGGTCTCTATCTGTATCTGGCGAGTGATGCGTCGAGCTTTCAGACTGGAAGCGATGTTCTCATTGACGGAGGCTATACTTTACCATGAACGCATATGGTGCTTTGGTCAAATCTATTCGTCGGGACACAAATTCCACCTTAGACAACTCTTTCCCAGACGGGGAATCTAATCAAGAGTGTCTTACCCATGACCGGACTGTCTCAATCGCTGTCGTAGATGTCAATGACCGCAAAAGATCCGACTCTGATGCCATCTGAGGAAGGATAAATCTATGTTATACGTGCCGCAAATGTGATAGCCAACATGCGGGGGTGCGCATATGGCAATCACTTCATCCTCCGGATGCTGATGGCTTGGCACAGCGGAGAAAGTACATATTCGGTTAGAGCGACAGAATGGGAATGGCGCTCCACCTGGCCATTCCTCCCTCGAGATGTTGTCTCACTACACACTACCATGAGTTATCAGGTGGTTCCGTGACGTCGAGATAAAGACTTGACTCAGTATCCACGCCAGCTATTTTCAAAAGATCCGCCCCTTGCGAGAGAGAAGTAACCAGAGCTTTCCAGAACTGCTTGAAACTCTTTGAACCTTGTTGCACGGGCCTTCTTTTCACACAGTATGTCGAGCTCCAGGTAAGTGGGACCCTTGGGCTCCGGTAGTCGGATGTAACACCACGCAAAACTCAAAGCAGTCGTCACGGCATAGAAAAAGCACGTCTTGCCCCGCGAGTTCAGCGCCGCTGGGTTGAGCATATGCGACGTGCCATTGTTCATTGCGATACTGATGGCGTTATACGCCGCACGCGCAAGGACAACTGACTTGACCCGGAGGCAGGTAGAAGGCACCTCGGCTACTAGGACGTAGCAAACCGGTCCGAGGGTCATGTCGTACACAAAGGTCAGAAGGATGAGGAGACTGGCTGTTGCCCACGATGTGGATGTCGATGGCCTGAGCGTTCCAACGATTCCGGCCGAGACAAGGATACAGAACGAAACAACTGACCCCGTCAGATATAGCCTTCGTCTTCCGATTCTGGGGAGCAGGAACCACGATAACTCCTCCTAGGATCGCCAGAGCATACATTCCCACTGCGAGGGTAAAAGAGGCTTGGACCCCAACTCCGGCCTGTTCAAAGAAGTAGGCTTCGAACCCAGTTAGTGTTGAACCGCTCATCGCCTGTGCGCAATAGACCATGCAGCAGATCTCCGTTCGGCGGAGGTTGGTCCCCTTGAAACAGTCCAGGATGGAGGCGGTCTCGCCGTGGAGATAACTTTCCGATATCATTCGTCTGTTTCATCATGGCAAGAATCCCGTCAACCGTGAAGCCGTTAAGTCTCATGGTGACAAGACGCAACAAGGATCGTTTCGCTTGGCGCAATTTTCCATGTCTTACAAGCCACCCTGCAGTGTATCAGAGTTGTTCAACTCGCTATATCCCCCGGAAGTCAACTCACATGGGCTCTCAGGAGCAAAAATAACGCCAGACAGGATCACAGCGGCAAACAACCATTGAAGGCCGAACGGGATTCGATATGACCACTGGGATGCATTGTTGACCAGCCCTCGCATCACAGCCACTCCCAATAACTGCCTGATCAGTCAGCACATATTCACATTGCTTAATAGATAAGCTCGCATTTGCACTGGCATGACTTCGCCAGCATATGTTGTCGACAGAGATTGAAAGGCGCCCCATGGAACACCTTTTCTCGTCGGCATCTGGATCCCGCATCTCTCCCATAGGCAAAGGTGTACCACATAAAATCTGAGATACCAATATCATTTCGATGTTCACGGCAAAGAACGCGGGAAACACAAATAACAGCATGAGGATCAGCGTCCCTATCATCGTCCATCGATGACCAAATCGATCGGTCCAAAGGCCGTTGAGGAAGAGACCCACGATCTCGCCAGAATTTGTCAAAGCTGCTTGCCATCTCGGGTTAATCTGGTATGTGACCGTCGTAGCCGAGTCTGGCCCGTGAACTGCAGATCCATAAGCCGCTCGAAAGGCCCGGAAGGCGTAAAAGCCGTTTATCAGCGTGGTGTCGTAGCCTTCCATGATGATCGTGCAGGAGAGGAGGAATGACCGGGCGATGGCTTTAGGGTAGAGACGACAGCCGGTGGAAAATGTCATCTTTCGTTCCATGGAAGCTGCTGCAGTCGCATCCCTTGAGGGCCCAAGGGGTTCAGGCACGGTGGCGAAGAAATCTCGCAACACATCATTCTTGGCGAGGCTGTCTCTCTCCTGCGTCTAGTTTGTCTGTTCGTCGCACACCCCTCCAAACTGGGTGTCGACAGCCGCCACAGAAGACTCGACCAGAGTATGATTGCCAGACGCAAATTCCACAAACTCTGAAGGGTGAGGGTCTTTGGTCGACGATGGGATATTGGTGAGTTCGGCCATCCCATCGTCCTTTTAATGGGTACCTAGGTGGTTAGTTGTTGCCGAATGCGATTCACTGGGCTGGGAATCGAGTCGTGACAGCCGGCGCACAGACCAAGTGGGTTGGCCTGACGAACTACGAGCTGGAGGTGTGGAAGGCAACTCGTGTTAAATGACCCAGAACTAACACCACCTGAGCATGATCTATGTGCCGGGTGGCAGGCATCGGAGCAAGGTGAGCCGACCCAAACACGAGGGATTGGCATCAAGTACACAGTGGGTTTCCTCTATTTCCCTATCATCTATTTCCGCCCTTTGTACGTTAGAATTTGGTTCTATCAATCAAAAACACATCGCACCTCCGTCTACCAAGAGATCTGCTCCCGTGATGTATCCTCCCGCCCGCCGACTACTCAACAGAATGATCGGCCCTGTGATCTCCTCAATATCACCCATTCTGCCAAAAGGACAGTGTGAAGCCCAGATATCGCGGATTGGCTTGAGACTATCACCGGCATTTAGGACAGTATCCATATACCCGGGGCTGATCGAATTGACTCGGATCCCGTGAACCGCCCATTCTGCTGCTAAATTGCGTGTCATATGACTGACGGCAGCTTTACTGACATTATATGCCAGCTGGGGCTGCGGGAAGTTGGTAGGATGTGCAGAGATCGAGGAGGTCAAGACGATGCTTCCACCCCGTTTTTGTTCGATCATGTGCTTTGCGACAGCGCGAGCGCAATGGAAGGAGCCCACCAAGTTCACATCGATGACCTTGCGAAATTGTTGGGAGGATGCTGCAATGGAGTGGACGCAGTCAACAATTCCCGCGAAACAACAGAGGATGTCGATGCTTTGTGCGGTGGCCACTGCTTGCTGAACTGCTTCCTCGACGGCTTGAGGACATGTGACGTCGACCGCGTAGGTGTACACCTGGTGTGGGAAGTCCTTCCGTAATGTGTCGACCTGAGCTTCAGAGGACTTTAAAGTTCCCGGTAAGTCGAATAGGCAAACTACAGAGAGTCCATGTTCGATGAGTGCTCTCGCAGCTACCAAGCCGAGAGAACCTGCGCCTCCTGTCAGGATCGCGCCCCCTTCCACTTTGAACCGTTCTGTAGCTGTGGCGGTATGACTGAGAGAAGAAGTCGAAGATATGCACGGCGCTGTCAGCGGGTTGGAGGACGACGATAGGGTCATGGTTGGAATGATACGCGACGCGAGCATCTCCCTTGCGTCTTCAACGGGGACACTCGTTGCCGGTTGGAGTTCACCCATTATGGCTCTTCCACGATGGACAGAGAGATGCCAGCAAGAAACCGGAAAATAATGATCTAAGCTCAATAAAGCTCAATATGTATAAGAAAATTAAAATTAGAGAATCTGGAATGCTAGGAAGAGGAGTTTTTTGGCAACAGGCTTGGAACCTCGCCCCAAAGAACCATGGTTAATTGTCCACGGCATCGGCTTGCTGTGCTCCGTATAGAGGATTGTCTTACAAGGGTTTGATCCGCACAAACTAATTCAAGCGAGCGTCCAGGTAATCTAAGACTTCCGACAAGTGAGAGCCTTCGGCTCACAGTGCTCCGAACACCAACCGCCTCTCCGAAGCCCCTGTTCTCGTGGTACATTCTTTGCGCACTAGGTAATTTAACCTTTAATGGATTTTGCCTGGTAACAGATCTTAGTATTCTCGTGATTGCCTCTCAGATGGCCAGTGTCGGGGAATCTGCCATGCGTGTCTGGTGGGTGGCAGCGTGGAACAGCGCTGCCCCAGATGCCAGCGTTTCTGTTCCTCTCTAGCAGTCCTGGTTTAGACACCACATTTACCACCTCGAGCTTTAATCAATCTTCATAAAGTGCCATTCCCCCTAGGACAGGGATGTCGCGTCTACCAGGTCACATACTAGATCAAACTGCCCACCCGTTGCTCTGAACGCGCCCTTGCGCCCCGTGGTCGATATCCTCTCATATACCTGAACCGCTCTCAAAATCCTCCCTTCTGCAACCAAGCATTCTCCCAACATATTCAAAGTCGAAATATGGACTTAGTCTACGAATTTCTTGTCGCCCGTACTCTCGAGGTGGAAAACGAGGTCAAGACAAATCAACATGCTCCGTCGAGAACCCTGATAGCGCTCGCTGGTGTTCCCGGTGCTGGGAAGTCAACAGTTGCCAGAGAAGTTGTCAACAGACTGAATAAGCTGGCGGGCACTGCATATGCGACCGTTCTACCTATGGATGGCTTTCACCTTCCACGTGTAGCCCTTGATTTGTTGCCCAACAGTGGTGAATTACACGCTCGGAGGGGTGCCCCGTGGACGTTTGACGCGCAGGGAGTGGTGAATCTGGTGAAGCTGTTGGACCAATCGAGACGAGACGGCTCATGGCTGTCGAGAAGCGTCCTAGCGCCTGCATTTGATCATGTCGCCAAAGATCCGGTTGTCGACGCCATCATTGTGTCTCCAGATACCTCGACAGTCATATTGGAAGGGAATTGGTTGCTTTTGGATGAAAGTCCCTGGTCTACCATTAGCGCCATGGTGGACGATACTTGGTTTGTGGACGTATTGCCCGAACTTGCTCGACACCGGATAGCGCAACGACACATCCAAAGTGGGATTGAGAACAACTGGGACGCTGCCGTGAAACGGGCAGAGTACAATGATTTGCCCAATGGAGAACTGGCGCGCGCGAAGCTGATCCAACCCAGGATCACCATCCGCAGCGTTGAAGAATACCGGAACGGTGTAAGGAAATTGTCCGACCTCAGGCACTTGTGAATTTATGCGTCTGGAATGGGACGACTGAGCAATGAAGTTTGTCAAGAACCTTTGGAAGGAATCGTATGCAAACTCGAAGAATGCTCTCGTGCTGCCAATACAATGCAACGAAGTCGTACGGAGCACTTTATCAACTCCCTTTTGCTCTCCAGCTGCCTTTTCAGCCTTAGTACTAGCTATATGCACCTATAAGCATCCTGTAGACTAATCTGGAATGCTATTGTTGCCCAAAGCACTTCGTTCGTACCCTGACTTGATGCCTGTCTTTGCCAACTGCGGCGACTTTCTCATCGCAGCGTGCTTCTTTTGAGAAGTTGGCGACTAGACCCAGAGGAGTGTGCATATGCTCCTGGGATCGAGAACATATCTTAGATGCCCCCCTTTCCCACCTCGTGCCTTGGATCCGCCGTCGCCTCTCGCGATACCATTGGCTGCAATAAAAGCAGCATAGGTCTCTTACACGTGATGCGCCACGGCTGCAATAGCCGTCAACCCCGCAAGAATCTTTCAACTTCCTGAGCAAACGCCGCACTGTCGCCACATCTTGGTTTGTTTTCTTCAACCTCCCCTCTGTGGCAGCGAGCAGTCGTGTGATAAATCTACGCCGAGCTGCGAGCACCAGCGCGAGAAGCTCGCACACTGTAATTCGACATGATGACTGCTTTGTCTCCAACATGAACAGGAACCGGAGAGGAGCTCCTCGTCTGTCGGACCGGGCATGTACAGAATGCCAACGCAGAAAGACCCGCTGCGCTCTCGGGGTCGAAGGGGCTCCTTGCGTATACTGCGCAAAGACCGGGAAAGAATGCGTTATTGCAGGGCCACCGCCACGGACGTCGCTCACTCGAAAAAACCTCCAAGCCGCTGAAATACGCTGCAGACGACTCGAGGCTATCCTCCGTCGTGTTCGTCCTGACATAAGACTCGAAGACGAGCTTGGCCGCTCAGATGACGATCTGGAGTCTCCAACCCCTCCAAGCCCTCCAGCCGCACCGGATACGACAGACTCTACACTAAATCCTGGGAAAGCACCCTTGGCTTCCGAGCTCGAATGGCACGAGATCTCCCATTTTGGTGATGACGACGATCAAAACCACCCAGATAACGGACCCTCGAAAGATGGGATGATGTCTCTTGATTCTTCGGGCTACCTTGGTGAGTGGCTCGAAGTTGCTTCATACACCAAAGATGAGCTTCTAACTGTCTTAGGAATCACGGCTGGCTCAAGTTTGTTGAAGTCGATCTCATCATTTCTGCCACCTGTAAGCCCTAACTCCGCCGGGCCACCTACCCAAACATGTAAATCGGTTGACTCAACCGCACGGTCTCAAGACTTCTTTTTCTCGGCGAGGATGGCAAGAGGATTGGCACAGGACCTTCTGATTGAGGCTTACTTCGTGGCGTATAATTCGTCTTATCCCATCGTCCACGAACGAACGTTTCGTCAACAGCATAGCCAAAAGCATCGAATACCATCACAATCTCCTTGGCACATTGTATCCTTCATGGTGCTTGCCATTGGTGAATGGGTCAGTGGGTATTGCACGGACGAACCGTCGCTGTATTACGAAGCTGGGCGAGCCCGATTGCGTACTGAAATACTGGAGTCGGGAAATACCATGACAGTGCAAGCTCTGTTGCTCCTGGGAAACTATCTGCAAAAGAGAGATCGCCCCAACACCGGTTACAACTTCATCGGCATCGCCTATCGAGTCGCACTGGGTCTGGGATTGCACCGAGAGATCCTCCCCGACAAGTCCAAACGCAGCCTCGCACAACAGCACCGGAGAGCGCTGTTCTGGACGCTGTATTGTTTCGATAGTGGCTTTAGTCTCACTACTGGACGCCCCATCACGGTTGCCGACATTTTCATTGACGCAGAAAAACCTAAGAACATTGTGGACGCAGATTGTGACGCCTCCTCTACTCTGCCTCGAGAAGTCGACCACCCTACAGTATATTCCGCCCTAAATGCACAAGCTCGTCTGGCAGTCATAGCGAACGGCGCATATTGCGAAATCTTGTGCGGAAGGAGAAACCCGGAGCCACACAGTTCGGCGATCGCTGAGGAGCGGAAACTTCAGCATTGGCGAGACTCTCTTCCCGCTTACTTTCGGACCCCTAACGTACCCACGTGGTTTCTCGGGCCCCGTCAAATTGTGCTCTGGAAGGAAGCAAACCTGCGCATTCTGATCTTGATGGCAAAGCAGCGTCGATATGATGACCTGCAACATCGGGTGGAACTGGCGGCAGAGCTTCAACGCGTGGCCGCCGAAGCTATTGTCGATATAGCCACTTTCTGCCAGAGACATCCCGAGGCTGTCCACACTGGACTGAGCTGGTACGTTGTCTACTTCCTACTCCAGGGGATTCTGGCTATGGGCGTTTCCGAGGCGAGACGAGCGTCTCTATTAACGGAAGGCGAGTCAAAAAGGACGATTCCAGCCTGCGATGTCGCTTTGGCGAAAGCCGCCGGCTGCCTCGAGAACCTTGGGGGTTCGAACAAAGCCGCCGTCCGGACTCTCCAGATTCTGGATCGGCTGCGTAACACATTACAGGGTACATCAGCGCCTCCGCCAACTTCGGCAGCCCATGAGACGGCCCCGACTTCATCACGGTCCATGCTTCCCTCATCTTCGATCCAGGCCGGCGTCCGGGACGATTCATCGTCGCCCAATTTTAGCCACAGCAGGTCGGCAATGTCTGACGGGAATCCATTCTCGGCTCTGAATGCGCCACTAGTGGCATCAAATGTCTCCCCTGATGGGACAATCGCGGCCAATTTCGTAGATGAAAATTGGGTTGCTACAGTTGACCCGTCTCTCCACTTCTTCCTGGACCATGTCGATGGCATTGATTGTTGGTTCCAAGGTATGCATGGATTTCCGGGCACTTTGGAACAGGACGAGTTCTCGTACACGACTAGCAGCGTATCCACTATTCGGAGTGCTATGCCCGCTCAGATTCCTTGGTCGAATTCTGGCAACGTGTTTGATGAAAGTGAACTGTTTATCCAAAACAACTTCGGATGACCGAAGTCATTGGGAAGGGTTGGGACATGTATGTTAGTGAGGTTGGCTCGTCGATCGTGTCAACGGCGTTGTGCCAGGTACGGGTATTCACTTCTGGATGCTCATTTCCGTTCACTCGTTATCTACAACGTTGAACGGTCGCTGAGCATACAGTATCTTGTATTTCAGACACCGAGCTTTTTGTGTTGGGGGGGGGGGGGGGGATCCAAGGACTCCTCTCGCTAGTCTCGATGCCTAAACACAAAGGACAGGATTCAAAACCGAGCTGAACGACCGGTTCCATACATTGTGATAGATGTGAGCTTTGCCTAGGAGAATAGTGTGAGACCCCTGGATTTTGGCGAAGTTATCTAAGTCAAGGAATCGGCACGATCACTAGTGGTACTTCGTTGACGAAAACGGAAGGAAAACATACATCGTGAGCCTCACGGCCGTCTCTCGCTGACAACACCGCCGCATGAGAAAGGAGCCCGAGTGCCTGCCATGTCCGATGACAGTCGTTGTTAGGCCTTAGCGCCTTAGCACCCAGAACATAGATAGATAGTAGTCAGACACTCTCCTTCATAGACACTATAATACAATATACCGCCCTAGAACACTTGTCAGACCCTCTACCGGTCAACATCGTCCAATCCCGTGGGGCAAAAACTGGAGAAACGAATACTCTAGTCGATAATCCCCACGCTTTGACCAACATACCCACCCTCAGGCTATCAAAGTATACTGGAAGTTCAATTTTGTCCACGGCTCCACCCTCATGGATGACCACTAGCTTCTTGACGAGAATTTGCAATAACGCACCTGTATGACCAAATATTTTGAAGGGACGGCACAGGAAGGTAGGATTAGACTTCACTAGCTGCGAGCTAAAGAGTCGAGTATTCAGCAACTTGGCAGCCATTTTGGACAGCGCTCACTCCTTGACTACCAAGCAAGAAGGCAAACGAGTGACCAGGATGGTGAGGCTCAGTTTCAGCTGCGCCTCAGTGTGAGCTGCTCAGGCTGATCAGGCTCACTGCTCGACCTGCTCCCTCTCATGCAGACGTAGCTGATCTTCTTGGTGGTCGTTCTGCAGCAGATTCTAGGCACTACAGAATGCGGCATCCGCAGAGGGAATAGGTTTCGTGCTTGTCCTCATGGTCGAGAGCAAATATTCAGCTGTGAAGCTCCCTGCACTGCCTTCAGTCCTCCTCTGGGGTTGTCCATTGGCAACTGGCATTTGTAGGGCTGGGTGCGGGGTCTGATTAGCACACTCGCAAACACTCAATCTGAGCAACTCACAAGCGACGGTAAGGAGGGATTTCTCACGAGTCGCTTGCTAGTGACGAATCCGGGCTCTGTACTACCACCACACCAGAGATGTTGGAACGCGTGGTGCAATTCAATTTGCTCTGGCCACAGCAGATGGGTGACACTCGTTCTAAACCCAGAGCACATATTTCATCTCCCAGCTGGCTATCTGGAGCAGAGAAAGAGTCATAATTCCTTCCATCCCGGCACCAAGGCTCTCTGAGACACAGAGATACTTACTCCGACCACCAACGTAACAATGGCCCCTTCTCGCGGTAGATCCTCAATTCGAGATCTTCAACGCCTGCTTGCCGTGCGACAAGCTAAGACAAGCAGATTTAACCCTCCGAACGTTCGAGGATTGCCCGGAGACAGCCTCCAGTGCCAGTAATGCAAACAGACCGGAAGCGCAGGCGAAATCAGAAGACGTGGGAAACACCAATCAAGATTCAGTGGCATCTGAAGGTCTGTCCGTCCATTCATCCAAGTTCAAACGTGGCTTGAACGTAACTTGAAAGCTTAAACATCGGTATACACAGTGAAGAGCCTTGTCAAGGTTATTTGTGATCTCCAAAAAGACGAAAAGATGCGGCTGTCTGAGTTCAAACCCCTGTTAAAGGCCTGCCGCTCACATGTGAATGTTGATATCGATCGGATCGCTCGTTACGCAATCCACTATAATTTAATTTAAGTCGCAAGGTACCTCGTCGACGACGAAGGGGCAAATCTAAGGTCGCGAGACACATCATGGGAAGATCGGCTGTGTTCTATGCAGCCAAGCTGGGTACAGCAGGCCCGCTCAGTGATCTTGTTCAATCCTTGGATGATGATAAATATATTCAAAGCGAACTACGCCATCAAAACGTGCTCAATTGTCTTATCCAAGCCTTGGACGACGATTAATATGTTCAAAGCGAACTACGCCATCAAGACGCGGGCAGCAAGACACCTCTGGGCTATGCATTCGGATGGGGAGCGCTACCATCGTATCTTGCTACCGAATTCTGTCTTGCATATGGTGCTAATCCAGATACTCGAGGCAACTACGATAATTCTGCTCGGGATCGCGTCCGCCTTGTTCGTGGATTTCGGCATGACTGGTTCCATCTTCTTTTTGCCTTGTATGGATCGGTTTCAGGTAATCAATGTTTTGATTTTCCCTTATATGTGAGATTTGAAATTCGGGGCCACGATACCGAGAGCTATACCACAACACTAAGGAGGTTGAGAACCAGACTTTTGAAAAGAGAGGAGCAAAAGAGGTGGATTTCGAGTACTGAGAATTCGTTCCGGATGCATGTTCCATGGACCAACTTGAGCAAATCTGCTAGCTTGAAAAGAAAGAGTGCTGATGCTATCTAGAGTCTCCTAATATTCGTATGATCTGCTCAGCGATTCCGGCTCAAACTAACAAATGCCTGGGTATTTTGAGCTGCATGTCGGGCCAGTCTGTTTTCGATCAACAAAACTGCCTCCAATATTTCAGTTGGTGCTTCCACGAACCTCCCGCTGTTCCGGGTGATCCATATATCAACTATAGGGTCTGTTCTTATGATATCTTGGACGAAAAACCTTATGCCATTACAGTAAGTTGAATGATGAGTCTGTCATTTCGAGCTAACAATATCAGTTTCCGTGTCTTGTATTGCGGGACATGTTTACTTTCACCAGATCGAGAAAAAAAGCCCAAGAACTGAGACACTCGATTGGTTCGCGGAGAGCTGAGAAATACATTCAAGTTGAGCGAACCCTGGACGAAACATACTATCCATCACTCTCACATGCAGTACTTAGCCACAGGAACCAGAACCAGGTCGTTACGAGAGAATGTAAAAATCTGACAGATGGATCGGCAATACCTGAAGTTGAGCGACCTATTCTCGTAGTTCCGCAGTACTGGATCTGGAAACTAGAGAATTATGTTGTGTCGGCATTTTCACCTCCTGGAAAGACCTTTCAAGACATCCATATGCTCCTTCGAGGTATGAACGAGAAGAGTGGGCAAGAAAAAGCCTCGAGGGTGAAAATTGGGAAAGCTCTATGTCTGCTGAGCAATACACTGTGCGCGTCCTTGTCGCACAGATCAACCAATTTGGAGCAGTTCAGAGAAAACACTTCCCTTCGCCTCTCGACATCTTCGAACGTAGTGTGGTCCGAGTCCTGTCCACTGTGACCGAGTACGTGCGAAACCAGGATTTTGGAGACCTCGGATCACTAGAGAGACCGAGTTTGTGACAGATATTGCCGACGTAAGAGATGAGTTGGCATGGTGGATGATATTCTCCGTCAGCAGGAAGTACTCTTGGAGAAGATGGTGCAAGAGATTGATTATGTCCTACCACCTGAAGAAAGCGGAAAATTGGCAAAGGCAAAAATGCAGGTCAAAGACTACCGCGAAAGAGTGCAGAAAGTCGACAGAGACGCCGAGCGAGTTGACAAAACGATTCAAGATCAACTGAACCTCAAACGAACATATGCCAGCAGTTAACGATGCGCGTGCCAGCATGAGGGACGCTCGAATTAGCTTACTGCCAAGCATGGCAGTCATCAGGTTCACTATTATCACCATCCTTTTCGCTCCGATAGCATTCATGACCAGCCTTCTGGCTCTGCCAATCGAGGAGCTGGCGAAGTACAAAAGGACGTCCGGAGATGAAGGTGTCTACTCTTCTGGATTCATTACATGGTCGTTTTGTGAGCAAATTGCCCTCGAGTATGTATATGATTCTGTGGAAACTGATGCTTCATAGTTGTTGCCGAGCTTGCGACTTTGCTCGTCACCAGCGGGCTCGTGTGGTTAGCAATGCTATACTTGCCACGCCACCTCTTTATGCAGAGCTCTGCTGGAGCCACGAAGGCTAACAGCACAACAAGCGAAGACGGAGGCGAAGTTAGGAAAGATATAGACTCATAGAGGGCACCGAAGCCAGTATAAAAGGAAGAAAGGGGAGTATTAGTCCAAGAAGAATTTCGGTATCTGAGAATGTTCTAAGGCGTTCTGGCAAACCGACCGACGTGGAAAGAAGCCCCTAATGCAGTCAGCATTATAGAACGACACGGAATGATCACGACGGGTATGCAGCGGGGGAGTATAATTGAGTCTCGATTTTTCATCCCTTCATATTGGAAGATAAATTTCCATCTTGCAGAAGTACTCCAGAGTTCACCAAGAACAAATTCACTTTCACATCCTAACGTCAAAGCGCACAAAATACTGGAAGAAAGAACGTAATGACCGCAAAAAGAGAGACGACCTGGAGACGAAGAGATAAATGGACGGGACCAAGCAGAATTCAAAGGGCCAGTACCCCTAAGACCAGAACGAAGAGGTGGCAGAGGGAACTACGAAGAGAAAATGACTTGAAGTAGCAGTCAAAGTTCGTCTCATCCTAGTTCCACCAAAATCGATCCTTCCCCGGCACGTACCCATATCCTAATTGGGAATAACACTTGCCCGTTTTAGGTCAGCAGCTATTGTCAGATATAGGACCGTGTGAATACACTGAGGGATGCAGGTATTGCCTACTTAGGCTGCCCAGCCGGTTAGGGCAGAAATCGATTTAAGTCGGGATCGAAGGAATGGAATCTTTGTATCGATGCCCTTACCTAATTAGGCAGATTTTTTCCGCGAGCAAATCCCTGACAGCCCATACCCAGTAAATGCCTTGGTCTGAAAGAAGTGATGAAGCTAAGTTGAAGAACGTGAAGCCTAGTCGCGTGCTTTCCATAACTGATACGGGCTGGTAAGTTATGGAACAGTGTGGAGGTGGAAGTCGATAATATGAAATTCGATGCTGGATGCTGACGGCCTAGCCTCTGTGGTCTCCTTGTCATGTAGGATCGAAGGAACCGGGATAGCCCAGAATGTACAAGATCCTGCGATTTCATGATTTGCATCTTGGATCTCTCGTTACGATACTCTTGGCCCTTTGTCTTTTGTGACCAGCCCAAACAAATATGGCGGCAAGAATTGTCGAGCCAGTACCTTGTCACTGGAAAAAGAGTTTCATCCGATCTACGCTCAATGTTCGGATATATGCATGTACAGAGCGACCCGACATCGCTGGAGTTTCAACTGGCGTTATTATTCCTTCTTTGGTTTCACATTGACAATGCCTTCTTTAACGATAACTACGACTCGCACTTTGGCGTTTCCCTTAGTGCTTATGTGAGAGGGTATTGTACCTGACCAGAGGAAGCAGCAGGCTCCTGCTCACTTGTGTTGGTAAGACAAGGAGGAAGAGTGACAGAGGTTCAAGCATCCATAGGTTCAAGCATCCATAAGTACAAAGTGCCGCTGAGCAATATAAATACTGTTGAGATCCCGCTCATGGTCTTCACTTTCTCTACAGTCCTTCTCCTTGCACAAGATTCCAGTTGACCTCCACCAACCTGATTGATACACCTGTCCACCATTGGCTTCGGCGGCTTGACTCCTTTCTTTTCACTCGGCTCGACGGATACACTCGTTCTTCCCGACTTATACCGCAACCATGAAAGCCTTGTCCATGGCTGCCTTCGCTTCCACTCTTGCCGCTCCGACTCTCACAACACCAGTTTCGGAAAACCATAACACCCTCACAAAGAGGAGCGACTTTACTTTCATGCTGGCCTATGGAAGTTCAGGGAGTTGTGCAAATAAGGGCCAGATCAACATCGGCACACTGAACTCCTGCCACACCGTCAGCTCTTTCACTGGCTTCGAACTAGTTTCCCGCGGGTCCAAGGTCGGGGGTAACTGCATCCAGCTCTTCTCAGGACAAGGGTGTACTGGGGAAAACTTTGGATTCGGCACGCTTGGGTCTTTGCCTCTGGGCGAGTGTGTTTTTGGCGCAGGTGGTGCAACTGCCACCAGTATCTTTTATGGGGACTGCTGAAAGTTGGCTCCATAGTCGGAGACACGAAATTCTTTTCTCAGGTCCAGTCTCAGTGATAGGTCTGAATCAATGTCGCTTCAACCTGAGCTCAAAGTGGCGAGAACGAATCACACGTATCGATGCATGGGCGAGGCGTGGATGTGTTCAGTTTTATTCACGTTGCTACTGACGGTATCCTCGAGATAGTCATCGAGTATTAGCTATAGGTGAAATCATCCCAGCCTACCGGGCCGAAAAGCATAACACACTTGCCATAGGCCGAAGATGATGGATGATAATTTGCGAATGGAGCTGACCCGCTACGCGCAGAGAAAAAGACGTGCGTAAAAAAGGCAAGTGTGCCGAGCAACCAGATGATGCCAAGACATGTAGTCTTTCACGTGACCCGTTGCGCCCCGCCTTTTGTGACTGAAGTAAATAACGACTAGTACTGGACAGGAATAGCCCACTGGTCAATTGTCCCCACCGAACAGTCTCGACTGCGGAACAACTCTCACCGTACCGTCACTTCTGTCACTACAACAATTTCCCTTCCCTTGCTGGCAGTCATATTACAGGCAGTATTTCGCTGTCCGTCTTGACACGGTCTCATCGCCTCAGCTGAGAGAACCTTGACTGACACCTGCTGTCGAAGACTACCGCCAATATGAGCGATTCTTCGACCGGCGATATGGTCAAGGACCTGCACAGAGATCTGGTGGGGAAATACAACAAACACGCAGCTGCGGTGGAGCAGTACTGGCGGAGCTTTGATCAGGGTCGACGAACACAATGCATCAAAGCCGGTGCAGCGGGAGGCGTCGTTCTCAAGCATCCTCTGGATCGGTCCCTGGGAAATGTTTACAAAATCATCCCCGAAATCAATCTGCGCGATATCACGAATCCCGAATCTGATATTCTCTTGGATCTCCTCAAACACCGTGCCACAACTACCCTCCTCGATCAATACATGACCGGTCTCAATGGCGGCCCTGGTGATCACGCCTTCATAAAACAGATGATGGACACCAGAAATCTCCACCTCGATGATCCTGACCCGAATGGCTTCACCCTTTTCCTGGACGAAGACCGGTATGGTCAGACTATGACGATCATGCGTGAAGCATCCCAAGTTCGGGCTGGGCTTGCACCTGCCATCAGGGCTAATCTTTGCGTTCCTCAAGAGCTCGGCGAACTGATACTGCAACGACAACTGTATGTGCTCCAGAGTCTCAACATTGTCATCGAGGACATCTTAGACATCGGCTCGAGAACGAGGGATCGGAAGAAACCATCCAAGAAGTCTGATAAAGCCGCGACCACTGCCCTTTCGAAACTCAGCATTCAAGAGCCAGCCAAAAGCCTCTCGATCCCAGATCTTATCACCAGCGCTGCGGACCAGAAAGCTACGCTTGAAGAGTTCTTGACTTTGCTCTCCACGGAGCCTGTCGTACTTACCCACGCTGTCAACCTCTGCTTCTTTAGCCGCCCTGAGCTGCTTCCTGATGAGAAGGGCCGTATTTTGCCGGTCCATACCGACAAGTACATCAGTGGTGCAGTGTTGGAGGCAGTGTACAACGCCATCAAAGCAGTTGCCATCTGGAGCTATATTGGTCGCCTCCTCGACCTCTTGGTCTCCCAGCCCGCCACGGACAAAACATTCAGAGCCATAATTCTTCAAGAAATCTCCAATGTGTGTCACCTGGAATTCAGCCGCGCCCAAGCTCTCTTCAAACGTAACGTCCAAACAGCCACTGGAGTCAAGTGGTTCAAGAGGATGTCTAACGTATACGACAAAGCCGGCAACGCACGCGTGACCATGAAGGGTGACCCCGAAAGTTTGACGCGGACTGATCCGCAGCTCCACTACATGCTCCGCCTTTGTCAGCCTGAGAGTGACGCCTTGAAGGCCACGGAATGGATGAAGAAGTTGAGCGACCTTCATAATGCTCATCCTTCCGAGCGGGAGAAGCTCGAAGAGAGAGAAGCGGACTCACTCGGCGACTTGGCCGTCATCACATCCTTCGTGCAAGTCCTGTCGCCATCAATATCTATGCCCTCACTCTCTCGCAAGAAAAACCAGATGTTTGTAGCTCGGTCCCAAGAGCTCGACGCGGAAATGAACGAACTCAAGTCTAAGATTGATCTACGAGACTTCGTTGTCCCAATCGATAACCTTCTTGAACCCCGGGTGGCATCGAAAACACTCACTCTCCTGGATCACTTCATCATCGAAAATGCTGGCACCAAAATGGGATTTCTCTATCAAGATCTGATTGAGGAATGCCTCGCCGAGATTGAGAGGCAGTACAAGCTAGCAAAGGACCGAACGGAGCAGAAAAGACCAGCCGAGGTAGAACCCACTCCGCCACCTGTGCCAGAACCGCGAGAGAAGCGTCTTGAGCAACGCAAACAGAAAGAGAAGACCCGGCCCTCTCATTCTTCTGTCTTCGAAATTGTCGCAACCCCTGAGGAGGAAGAGCCTCTTGAGGAAGAGCAACCCACAATCTTCAAAGTTCGAGCATCCACAGCCGAGGTCTTTTCCACCTTGTTTGCCAAAGCAGAGTCGCGTGGCAGTGTGAGCTGGACGGCATTCGTATCGGCCATGACCGACTTGGGGTTCTCCGTGCTGCCTAAGACCGGCTCTGTGTACGCGTTCCTCCCTCCGGAGAATATGCACGTCAGCAAGTCGTTGACACTCCATCGGCCGCACAAATCAGAGATTGAGGGTTATCGTGCCATTCTGTACGCAAAGCGCTTGCGGAAAGTGTACGGGTGGAATGAAAGGACGTTCGAAGTAGATGAGTGAGGATGTAGAGGACAGTCAGCGCTCACGAACCGGTCTTTTTATGGAATATTAAGATATTGCCGACGCCATTCCAATCCGACGTCAGCTGTGGCAGCTGTTGTACCTGAGAGGAATGACAACAACTAACGAATGACAAACCATAAAATGAAAAATCGGAATTCGTTGCTTGATAAGCGCTCGCTCCAGGCAAGCTAACCTGATAGAAATCCCAGTACCTTCCTTCATGTTGGAATCTTCGGCTCGGACTCTGCGACTTGTGCAGACTCTTACCAGAGTCTCTGTGGAGGTATATCCGTCATCCTGCCGCTCTTGGTGCATTTGTTTATCACACACAGGCACGTCCGCGAGGACGAGAGTCTATTGTCGACCAAGTTCAACCACGGCACTCAGGGCCGGTCGCAGGCCGATAACGGACGCTGTGAGCTGGGCGTCAGTGGAGAAGTGATATGAAGACTTTTCACTGGACCTCTGTACCCGTGCTACTGCGGGCGCTCCATGCTTCCCCCACAGACATGAACTCTCCCCCAGTCGGTCTGGGATCCCGACCAAAGGAGAAGTGCGCCAGCCAGAGAGAGGTCTTAGCGGTCTCGTTCCGACGCAGGAGCGTGGACAGAAACAGAGCCCATGACCGATTAGAATTCATGCCGTACCGTCTTCCAGCAGCACCTTGGCAAAAAGGCCGGAGGCGGCGCCGAAGTACCAAACTTCATGGCGCACCACATGCTTCTGGAGCCATGGCCACTTCAATGAGGAAGCTGTTTAAAAGGAATACGTTGACAAGATATTGCTCCGGCTCTTGATATCTGGATATATCAACTAACTCACTCCCATACATACGAACTTTCCTGGCCGTCGTTCCCGGCTGCACGAGTCCAAATGGATGCCGGGTCTTCCTACAGAATCGTACACTGTTTCCATACCCTTTCAGTATAAGTTTCGTCAGTCAAAACTGGGCTTGCCGCTAGCTCTCTGCACGACTCACCTGCCAGGAGAGCTCAGATGCTAAGACCCAGTCCACATCGACTTGGATGATGTCTCCCGACATGACAAAGCCACGGCGGGACACGTCGTGCATGGCAAAGATTTTCTCCGCTATAGTCATTCCCCGTCTTCCTTTGGGCCTCTCGGAGAACAACGGCGGCCTCGCGCGTGCTCGAGCAGCGCTCTTAAGGGCTTCCAGGAGAGCTGAACACAGAAAGAGGACGTCTGCTTCCTGAGACGGTTGTAGGCTTTGTTGTTCGATCAGCCCATACCCTCCAAAATCAGGCTCAGTAACGCAGCGTTGTACCACCTCTTCTAGAGCTCCGACAACGTCAGCGACGTCGATATCCTGCAGGCCCTTTGAGACACGACGCAGGAATGTCAATAAATTCCCTTGATTTGGTGGAATGCGGTTGTCTCTAGTGATGGAGATCGTCGCGCCCGATGCTTGTTCGATCAGCGAGATGCACTTCAGCTCTGACCGGCGAGTTTCTCGGTCAGGTATGGCGACGGTGATACTTGATCGTCGGGTCATGTTCACGTTTTGTTTGTGGACAATGACAATTTTGTGGTCTACGCTTGGACCAGAATATCTTGCTTCACTGCCTGAGATAAGTACGACATCCAGAATACGGCTTTACACAGGCATCCGAAACATTCTATCAAAGTTTCAATTCGCAACCGGTACCAGCCACCGGGCTCGACGACATCGAAGTACGAAAAAGTGACCGAAGGCCCGAAAGCCGTCGTCGGGCCGTGAGCGGCAAGGTTGAAGTTACGCAAGCGTGCCTTGCGCATTATGCGGAACTCTTGCTCGGGAATCCACAACATGACCGGCGCTTCTGACCGCAGGCAGCCCCTTGTGAGACGAGAATCGGTAATGCTCACCGTTCGTCGTTTCCTCGCGAATTGTACCAATTCCCAGAACGAAATGAACCAACAAAAAGTCCCGGCGAATCCGTCGCTCTTCTCAAAATTTCATGTTGCAACACAGACCGAACAGGTTTCTCCCAAACTGTTATCAACCACAATCCAGACTTCCTCCCGAACAGCAGGACCGAAAACTGAAAATAAATATAGAAAAAATGATGGTCCCTTCTTCTACACGACTACGCGAAATGCTCGCAGACCCCAACAAGATCGTGGTCTGCCCCGGAGTCTACGACGGCATCAGCGCCCGCTTAGCACTAAATGAGGGCTTCGACACTCTATATATGACCGGTGCGGGCACGAGCATGTCTCGTCTTGGTGAGGCGGATCTGGTTCTGGCGACGATGACGGATATGAAGAACAACGTGGAGATGATATCCAACCTCGATCCATCTGTGCCTGTCATCGCCGACGCAGACACCGGATACGGCGCGCCCATCAACGTCGGTAGGACGGTGGCCGCATACATCAGAGCCGGCGTCGCCGCCTTCCACCTCGAGGACCAAGTCGTCAACAAACGATGTGGACATCTAGCCGGGAAGCAGCTCGTCTCCAAGGACGAATACCTCACGCGCATACGCGCGGCGGTGGAAACGAGAGTCTCCTGCAGTCCGATATCGTCATTATCGCCCGCACGGATGCCCTTCAGTCTCTGGGCTTGGAGGAGGCAATCAGCCGACTCGAAGCCGCAGTCGCAGCTGGAGCCGATGTCGCCTTCCTGGAGGCGATCTCGACCCGCGAGGAAGCCGAAGCGGTTTGTCGAGTCTTCAACCCACAGAGCGTGCCCATCATGTACGGAATGGTGCAGGAGAGCAAGGCGTACAAATTGAGCCCCGTCGAGGCTAAGAACATGGGTTTCAAGATCATTGTGTTCGCGTCCCTTTGTCTCGCCCCGACCTTTTTGGCTGTCTCAAAGGCTTTAAGGACGTTGAAGGAGCAGGGAGATTGTGAGAGATATGGTCCTGATGCCTCGCCGCATCGACTTTTTGACGCCTGTGGCATGCAGAAATTGATAGAATTCGACCGGCTCGTGGCTAATCCGTCGGATTAGACATTGCCGATGAAAATTCACAAAACAAAATAAATTCTGCCATTATTGGGCCTTTAAGAAAAATTGGTCGGAAAGTGATGTGCACCACCTTCACTCTTTGAGACAGTGAGATGCTCATTTGATTTGGGTCCTACGGTGGGAGTTTCGGCGGACCACGTTGTGTCGTGGGAGGAATGAATGGGTTGCAAGCACTGTTGTTTCTCTCACAGTTCCACCAAACAGCCACGGGCTCTTGTATATATGAATCAGAGAGCCTTGAACAACTCTCGAAAAAGACACACTTCGAGGTTGACGGTTCGTTGTGACATCTCCGCCTTCCTTCCTCAAGACAAGGGTCTCGGTTCATAAGTAATCCAAAAATGAAGCTCGAATAGCGGTTAACCATCGTAGCTGGATAACCAACCCCCCACCCCCCTTCCCCGGCTTAGAGCGACTTACGACTCCGGAGAAGGATCACAAGATGTAGCGGAAGTTGATGTGGTCATCGCAGGTCTCCTCGAAAGACAGACCTACACCGGGATGTCCCTCTCCTCTCCTCTCATAATCACTGACCTCCCGGTCTTTCCTTGTGTTTGCACGCGCCATCAGGGCTCTAGCTGCGATCGTGCACGTCATGGCCAGGACCACAAAGCCTAGAAGAATGCCGTGACCTTCAAAATAGCGAGGGGGCCGGGTGTAGATCTGGGCTCCGCTCATGCTCATGCCCTGGGCGACGATCATGGCGAAGCCCCAGGAGATGGCGCGTTTGGTGTTGCCGCAGGAGTTCATCTGAATCCAGGCGATTTGCAGGACGGAGGATGGGTACGTCCCGGCGACCAGGAGACACGCGCCCAACATGCCGACCTCCTTTCCGGCTGTGCTGATCAGAATGACCAGACCCAGGACGCAGGACGCCAAAGATCCGAGAATGAACCACGATTTGTTTCGATAGTAGTCCGACAAAAATCCTATGGCGAGCATACTGAAGAAGGCGCACGCGTATGGGATGATAGTGAAAAGCTGGGCGTCGACCTTGCTGTAGCCAAATTCATTGACGATGGTTGGGAGAAACGCGCCCGTGCATGCGAGCAGGGTCGCATTGGTACCTGAAAGGATCGCGAGGAGGTACGTCTTCGGGTCCAGGAGGCTCTTCACAATTTGTTTCGGCTCGAATCGGGCCGTCTGTGCATTGTATTCTAGAGACGTATCAGTACGGTGCAGAGAAACGGGGGGAGAATGGGAAACACATGCCTAGACTTCTTTCCAATGCCACCTGGATTTCTCTGTCGCTGAAGTATCTTGAAGACTTGATGCGGTCGGGGAATGTGGGCAGAAGGGTCGCGTTTAACAAACCGATTCCGACGGCGATGACACCCTCGATCAGAAATAACCATTACCACGAGCGAAGCCCGTCGACACCTTCCAGGTCCTTCTGTACGCCGTAGGAGATGAGGCCAGAAAAGACGCCCGAAATGGTGGTGGCGGAGTAGAAAATGGCTACCAAATCATCAGCATGCCGGAGCTTATATGCCGCGTCCGGTCCAGCGGTGCTCTTACCAACTCTCTTACCGATCTCATCCCTCCCGTACCAGATGGCCATGTAAAGTGGTGTACTTTGAAGCAAGGCTTCGGCACAGCCAACGCCAAAACGAAGTCCGATCAAGTCGCCGTAGCCCCGGGCCTCGGTCATGCAGCAGACGATGAGCCCAAAGACGACGACAGCGGAACCCAGCATCACTTTAGGCCCGACTTTTCTGATCAAGAGATTGCCAGCGAAGACACACACAAGATACCCCGAGTCTAAGAGACGAGATCGGGTCAGGTTCACCCCGATACCGCCCAATCTGGTTTCTACTCACAAAACACCATGATGATATTGTAGAAGTGCTGGTCCGAAATCTCCAGGCCCTCTTGGAGGCCCATCAACCTGGCATAGCCGATATTGTTACGATCCTGCCCGCCCTCCCGGTCGTGAGCTTGGTCAACCATGACATCGACGAGGGGGGAACTCACCAGGTACGCCATCAAGTACGACAGCGCGAGCAGTGGCAAAACAAGAAGATCAAGCTTCTTGAGAAGGCTCTTCCGCACCTGGCGCTCTTGGCCTGACATTCCCTGCAGTGGCTGAACTTCCACTTCTTCCTTGTCCCCTCCAACGGGCTTGGTGTCGGTAGTCATCAAGGACATTGTGCTCACTTGATCTTTTGTTTTTGCTATGGATCGATAAATGAGACCTTTTTTGGGAGCAAAGACGGAGGAGGAAAGACGACTAGACGGACAGGTCAGCCGTTCATATATCGGTGAAACAACTCTCCGTTCTAGATTTGGCCCGTGGGGATCCCCATGGGCCCAATTCCGAGCAAGGCAGAGAGTGCATCTACATGTCTGCGTCCCGTGCATGGTCCATCATCACTGCTCCACAGGTCTTTGAACTGTTATGGGTAGGGCAGTGGCATTTTCTCGGCGCTTGGACACCTCGTTCCGAGACCGCTTTCGTTGACATCAACGGCACCACTTCGAGGCTTGGTGCCAAAATGCGGGATCATAGACGTGGCTTCGATCTATGATTGCGAGGTCCTCTGGAAGCCAGGTCCACAGCGGGCCCTGCCAACGATAGAGAAGGCTTTCTCTTCTTTTCGACCCCTAAGCAATTTCGCCACAAGTTTTGCTGGTACGCTAGAGCCAGACCATGGCGTACATGTCGGGCGTATGTGGTTTTAAGCTCACGAGTGGACTTATCTCGACAAGACTTACGCAGTGTTACGTAGAAGGCTGAAGCAAACACGATTCCCGGCCTTGGTCCTTCGGTTTCTACATCTAGTGCCACGATTTGCCGTTGCGCATCATCGTTTCCGTACTCCACCAAGTTGCACCGGAATATTGAGGTCGGGCCGTGTGATCGGGTAAAATTGGACTAATCATATCGTGCATGTGGGTTCCGCCATTGTAGAGGCTGACCTTTGGGCGGTGGTTTGTTAGGCGATCTCGGTATGCGCCTACAGAAACCGACCCGGACTCGGTAAGGAATACAAAGGAATCCCAGATGCATAGACCTCGAGGCGATGATGGCAAAGAGGGTTTGAAAGTAGAGGAGACAAAATCGCCATTGCCGCAAGCAGCACAGCTAGCTACTTCAGGCGGCTGAACATGCAGACATAATTTCTCCCCCTCCAACATAGCTAATGTCGGACATCAATGTGATGAAGGCAATAGAGAGGGGACTCGCCGACGCCATTGAGGCAGATGAGCCATTGCGCCGGTCCAAGGCAGGGCATGCTGGGCTTCCAGCAAAGGATTGCAGTTGCAGGGATGCAAGCAGCCGAAATGAAATGGAAGCGTGCCGAAGGAACCGCCAGAGGTGCACGACTAGTTCGGATTCTCGATCGATAATCCCAATACAGACGCAGCATGGAAAGGACAATAGGCACAAAACGGCCCCATGGGAGGTCACGTCAACGACCTGACAAGATCTCGCTCTCAGGTCATTTTAAATTAACTGCCAATGCCCTTCCTCTCCAGACCTGAGACCGGAACGGGATTCTAGAGCGATGAAGGATCGACACTGTTTATTGTGACATTTGTACAGAGGTGGTATAATTCTATGATGTCCCTCAATTGAGCTATATAGCAAACTGGCCCCTTCCTTTTTGTCCAGGTTCCCTCTTCTGCCTGACCAAGGCCGCAAGAGAAAGGCTGCCGTTAATGCTGAGACTTTTTCAGGGTCGGAGCTTATACCAAGGCCGAGCATGGCGCATCATATTCCGCCGGGCTCACAAATGACGCCTTCGTCTCATTGCCATAACCCAGTCGAACAAGCGTATCACCTAGAACCCCACTCGTCAGTTGGCTGTTCCACAACAAAACCGGAGGACAAGACTTCAAACCTCGTCTAGCTTACCTGTATTGTTATACACCGGCCAGCCCAGCTGCTCACGCAGGCCATTCATGGGATCTCTGGCAAAAGTCGCCCACGCGTGTCTCATGTATCGCGAGACGATTTCTTGGAGTGGCGTATTCGGCTCCCCTGTGAGGTCCGCCGACGTGCCGAAAACCATCGAGACTTCGCTGGTATGGTAGGCCCCGCTGCCAGGGTACAGACGCAGGTTGGGCCAGTTGCCGAAGTACTCGTACCGCCACACCGGCACCGACTCCGACGCGATAGCTCGTTTCACCGCCGCGTCGGCGGCAATGGGGCAGACGAATTCCCCGTAGCTGATGGTCTCTTGTTGGGTCGCGCTCAGGGTGATTTGGTTGTTGCCTGCGTATCTCATGACGTAGAATCCGGCTTCGTTGTCATTGCTGCCCATCAGAAAAGGCTGCCAGATTGGTGTCAGTGACGAACGAGCAGAAAGGAGAAAGAAAATGGGCTGGATGATATTCGGAGCCTTCTTTCGAGAGCAGAAAACGAACCTTTTGAGCAAAGTCCCGCGAGAGCGTCCTTGCCGTGTAATTAGAGAAGACGAGCTCTTCGTCAATCAGCGGCCCAAACGTCGGCGCTACCCCTTGCTGGGGGATCGAAAGCATAGCCCCGAGGACGGTGGAGACGCTCTGATTCCTCATGCACTCGAGACGCACCGGGTCTGACGCCTGATCACAGCCGATCGAAGCCGAGGCATTCCTCCAAATTGCCGCGCGTTCCTCTTCCGTAGAACTGAGGTCCGCAAAGGCTGATCCAGATTCTTGGATGAAGGCCTGCGCGATCGGGTCGTTCGGGAAAGCATAAGCGTACCAAGAAATGATCCACGCTCCCTGTGACTGACCGAACATCGTGATTCGCGTGGGGTCTCCTCCAAATGCCTCGATGTTGTCTCGGACCCATTCCAGTGCCAGTCTGCAGTCACGTAAAGCCAAGTTGGTGCCCGCTCCAGGTGCACCAGAGAAGCCGAATATGTTGACGCGGTAGCTTACAGCGATGGTCAGCGATGGTTGGACCTTGGTCTTCAGAACGGTTGACAACTCACTTGAACGAAACGACAACAAGGTCTTCCTGCTCGGCGAAATACACTCCGTTATAAGTTGGGTTATTCACTGAACCACGTTCAAATCCTGAACGGTCGATCCGAATTAGTGGTGTTTTCCCGTGAACTCTGACCGCAATAGGACTCTGGGCGACCTACCACCTCCGTAGACGAATACCAGCACAGGCTTCTTCTTCGAGTTTCCCGACGATTTCGTCCAAAGGTTCAGGTACAGACAGTCTTCGCTCATGATATTGTATGCATCGGCAGACTCTTCGCTCATGATCCGCCCCGCGTGGGAGTACAATTCGCCCGGGACCGCCCCCCAGTTATGTACCACATACGGGCAGTCTGGCGGCTGTGTCGAAGCATTGAAGACTTGATTAGAAACAAATGCCACAGGCGGAGCGAATCTCAAATCTTTTACTGGGGGCAGTGCGTAGCGAATGCCGATGTATTCGAGCACATCTGGGTGGGTCTTGCTGGGAGAGCCGATATACCGCCCGCTTGTGGTGTTGATCGAGGACGACGGTTGGGTCTTTCCATCTTTGGCCTTGGTAGGGACTGCTTGAGATCTTGTTGAGAAAAGACAAGCCGCTTGGAAAATTGTGAGAAGAAGTCGAAACTCTTTCATTTCTGATCGAGGCACAAGTTTAGGGTTTGAAAAGCTTGCATGATATATGAGAAAGAGCAGTCGGAATTTGTGGGGGCGCTGAGACTTTAAGTAGAGCGGACAGCGGTAATAAGTTGAAGCCTTGAGGAGGAACACAATCCACATGCAACACTCATAGTAGCCTCATTCCAACCCAGGCACCAATATAACTCTTTGTCCCATGGGATGCTCAGCGCCATCTTGCTCCTTTTAGGTATAACCTCGTAAGATCGAATTACCTACTTGATTAGGTATAACAACAGACGCTAAATGATTTGAGATGCGGTTAACGAAGGTTTCGGCCCACTGCCTAGCGTGATAGATTTATGAAACCTCTTGACACTGACTAAATTCTGTACTGGGTTTTAGCAGCCGCCACTTAGCTTGGCAGATGTGCGCTCTAATGGGATTGACCAGCTCAAGGCATACATTCAGCGCTGAGAAGCCGGTGATATTGAGGAATACATTCCCCATAGCTGATGGTTTCTTGTTGGGTCAGGACCAGCGACCAGTCTGTCAGGCACAGGGAATGTATCACTTGTGGTAGAGAGTCTGCCTCTTGCGACGTTCTCATCGTTCCAAGCGGTGTACATAAAGACAGAGGCCTGATCGGCAAAGTCCATTTCTTTCGGCTTCGATTGGGTGAAGGGAGTCGTCGCCTAGGATGTCTCTACGAACGATATAATGGTTGTCTATGACGACAAAACCGGAGACCAGCAAGTACACTCTTATCACTTTTACCACCGTGACAAATATCAAATTGAAAGCGCCAAAACACCAGTGGCTTCAACTTCGGTCGGAGAGGGCTTTGACCACGAAGATCAGGCCAAATTTGAGGATTATACCAGTACTTTTACCATAAGCATGACGGACACTCTTCCCTCGTTAGACCGCCTCGCGTTCGACGGGGTGAAACTCCTCTTGTTCCAAGCGAAAATCCTCTCTCCTAAAGGCCGAGCAATTTCAAGGGATGGCGCCCGAGGATTTGGTTCGAAAAACTATCAATGTTGGCACGGGAACCAAATATGCGTCAAAGGAATTCTATAATGATGATATTGGAGCAAACGAAACCCAGATCCTACGAAGTCTGCACTGCATAAGACTGTACGAATTGTATTCCGAATCCGCCGAGTTGTTAACAAACGGGCCAGAGTCTCAGAGAAACATCATACAATTTGTCAAATCAACATCAGCGGTCGAGCTCAGGGAAGTATTCGGAGGAAGGAACCAAAGTTTGCCTCTATGACGAGGTGTTCCAGGTGACGGGTTTTTGACGCCAAAGATGCTGCCTCGCCCGGACAACGCATTCGAGAATTCCCAACATTCAAACCCAATCGTCGCGTCACGCCTTGATACAAACACCTTCCAAACTGCGCTGGACGAGGACGATCAGGCTAAGGACACTGACAAGCGAAAGTGGCCGACAAAGCCTTTCTCGGTCAAGACAGCTCGAATCACTGGGTCTGGAAAATGACTTGCAGCCGGGCACATCACCGGTACAATGTTCTCATAAGGTCTTCTCTCTTGGGCTTGAGGACGCGCAGGTGCCTCTTACCCAGAGCGTTGGATTGGCGTCGTCGCCGTTAGTGTATGGAGATTGGTATTGAGCTTCCAGTTTGAGTTTCCTTGCCCAATGGAAAAGGGGGCATGTGGAGTCGCAGACCGCAAGGCTGAGGCTACCAGCCTACTCGGGGTTTATTGTTCAGACGTTCCACCCGCAGCTTTCTTGGGGATGTTGCCGCACCTCCCCCAACAGCTATTCCGCAACGATACGGTGTCCGCATTCACATGCCGCATTCGCTAGGATTTCGGATACGTCACATTTCATTGCAGCTTTCGTTATGGGCAATTCGAAACCTGGAGTCTGAGGCCATGATGACACCGATTGCACAAATTCTGTTGACTGAGTGAAATGGAGTCATGAGCAGCACCCCCTCCATGTTGCAAGATGCTAAGGGAGTCGTTCCTGCTCCGGGGAGGGCAGCGCGAGGACCGGATTCTCTGGCCCCAATTATTGCGACGGTATCATGTGAGCCCTCAGGCATATGATATCGTAACTCAGAACAGTAGCCCTCGGGAGGGTCGACCACAGTGTGCAGAGATATGTAAGATGCGAGCACTGCCCGGATCGGCTTTCCGAGCTCCTCCATCTTGGCTTACTCTGATTAGCTACGTCGTTGCGCTGCTCCGTCCACGTACGAATGCCTCGCATTCATTGGGCTCGACTTGTCCGGTGACCTCGAGCTACGATCACAACAAAGTATGTGTGATAGCTTGTAGCAGGAGCTGAAGCATGCGCCGTACGAGTTGGACGTAGCTGTTTCCAATACTATAGTAGTTGTCGACAAGTGATGGGTAAAGGTGAAGTTATACTACTAACAATATCACTACTTTCTTTAGCATTGCTCTACTAGCCTAAATCTAGCAGTTTTAGCCTTAATTCGAGACTTTAGGGTCCAAACGATCAAGACCGTCAACCACGGGATATTGTGATATTGCCTGGAGAAAAGGGCAAGAAGCAGCTCGACATGTATCGATAGTCGCGATTTCTTCCATATTCCGATTATCTCGTTGATCGATCGATGCCGGAAGTATCAGGAACCACGTCTGCAGAGGGTTGGCATTCGCGAGCGCCCATTGGACCAGCTGCTTCAATCGACCACCTTCATGTCGTGTACGCAAGTCCGCAGCGAATTGCTGTTGGCTCCGGAAATTAGGGCTCTACGACAGCCCTCCCATGAGTTCGTGAATCCTAGACACGGCTGGATACGGCTGGATACGGCTTGAAAGGAGACGGCGACCAGGGCGGTGTTCAGCCAGCAAGCCTAGGCCTGGCTGTCGGCCAGTAGAACCCCATCCTCTTTCACTTCTTGACGATGCTGACGATGCTGTTAACCCCCTTCCGTCGTCTGGAGAACGAATTCTAAGGGGTGTAAGAGTCTTGTCTTTGTTCTTAAACAAGCAGACGGCCTGCCCTCTCGCTTAGCTTCTATCGCATCAGGGTGCAAAACTCAGAACACTCCGATGTACTCCCATCTGCGCTACAGCCAACAGACAAGGGATATCGCAGGTGGAAATGGACACGGGGTCTTTGCAAGAACCCCGAAAACCCACGACCAAGGACGTTTCGCTGGCTCGGAAAGATCACAACATTCACGACTCGTCCTAGATCAGTGGGAAGACAAGCTCATTGCAAAGAGAGTAACCTCCAGCCCGCACAACTATACAACAATCCCAGGCTCTCAATCCCACACATATGCTCCTACAGAAGAAAGCATAGCAGATCTAAAAAATACATCACACCTAGGACGCGATTCGGCAGACTGGGGAGACACCTTCAAAGAGGCGATCTTATTCCAACGCGGTGCAACGGTGCCTCAGCCTCTAGGTCAAGCACCCGCCGGTTCTGCAGAGACTCCAATCCAGCCTATATATTTATCAGTGGCCCAAGGAGGCTTGGAACTGACTGGAAGTCGAGCGGTTGCGTCCCAGCCATTTCCACCGTCATCAGAAGGTTGTGCGCCCACAGAGGTTTCGGGACCCTATTTACCTATATACATTTTTGCAGAAGAATTGCACGATACACACACGCCGTCCAACCCCCCCGCGCTGTGTTCTAAAGTGTCCGTATCCCAACAAAGATACGCCTTTGAAGGGACAAGACGGGCGGAGAGCTCGCAAGCTCCTCAAACACCCTGTTCGACAAGTCGTGTGAATAGCCCCTCCGCCAGAACGACATCACTCCGCAGGGCAGGAGCCAGACTCATCTCGGCACCTCTGACCGTAGACCCGCCGCCACTTCCAGAGAGACCGGTAAAACCACGACAGTCTGCAGCTCAGCTCCAGCGACCGAAGACTGCGTATCAACATCCAGAGATGCGCGCTAGAATGGACGTCTTCATTCCCGAAATCGAGGAGAACACAGCCCTCGCGTCCGCAAAGCTAAATTGTAAGCTAATTCCACAGTAAGGTCCCCCCTGTACTGATCGTTTACAAGATAATGTGTGGAAGACGCGTCGGATTCAACATGAGCGTGCGTGGACCCTGTTGGCTGGGTGCACCACACGCTCCCTGCCCGGCTCAGCCCAGCCCCTGGTACAGCTTCTGTCAAAGGTGGAGAAGCTGCCGAGGAAATTGTGCATCTTTGACCGTGGGAGATTCCTGAACCTGGCCGGCTATCACCTTTTCAACGAAATATCCCAGGGAGGCACGCTTCCTTTGGAGCAAAGCCGTACCGATCAAGTACGACGCTTCCGCGCAGAGCTGGAAAAGCAGCCTGAGCCCCTTCGTGCGTCGGTCTTGTGGCCCTTCATCGAATGTGTGATCGAATGGTACGGGCTGTTAGAAGTCCACCCGTTCCTCCAAGCTCTCTATGGAGGTCGAGAGCTCATAGTCCCGAGCATCTACCAATTCAGCCAGGAGACGGAGCTGGCTGAAGCCATATCGACCTTGGTCTCTCGAAGTCAGATCAACCCGAACACCATGTACACGGTTGCGCAACAAGAGTCTGTGCCCGTGGCCCACAAAACCGCGCTGGAGCAGGTGTTGGGCGAGATTGTGGCCGACCGCAAGAGGTGCAGGCGCGTTTTCCGAGTCGCCGCCGACAAAACCCAGTTCGTCCTGTGGCCCGTGCTGCTCTGGCTTTTCATGATGTGCCACCCGTCCTTCAAGCGAGATTACGTCCGGGAACTGACCAGCATGATTGGTGTTCGTCAAGGGTCCTATCGTGCAGAGTATCGTGTGCTGAGAGAGATTCTGGCCTTCCTGCGCCATCGGGCGGAGGAATTTCTCAGCACCAACTTCATCTGCCCCTACTGGTTGCCGTTGCATTGTGCAACTTGCGAGTTCTCGGACAAGGCTCGGCAAGCTGCTTTCGCACACGTCGATCGTACCCACGGCAAACAGTTCGGACTATGGTATCGTTCGCAGGAAAAAGAGCACAAGGTCACAGGGGAGACGAGGTCGATGGAAGTCCAAATCCAAGCGCCGTGGGCCTTGGGCGAACAAGCAGACTAGGCAGAGGCCGGTTGGGTCCTTCGAGGAAAGGTGTTCTGACCCATGGACTGTCGTGTTAGCCCTGCTCTTCTCAGTATTCGAGAGGTGTGTCTGCTAAGCATGCCGCTCGGAGGTATCCGACTTGCGAATGCCATCTTCTTCAGCGATCATCGTATGAATCTTCCCACTACGCCTATCATATGGTAATGAAGATGATCGCAGCGATGACGAGGAATCAAATGTAATAACCCAATTCACAGCTGTCTACATAGCTGTCTGTTGTTCTGTGGGCTGTTTAGCAAGGGGGAAAAAAAGGAAAAATGACATGGCACCCATCAAACGGTTGGAGGGATGGGTAATGAATGCCGACCCATGCTTTCCATCAGTACCTACATGCAAAAGAAAGTCTGCTCCGTGAGCTGTTCCTTGGAGAGAGCTGGCTTCCTCTTTCTTTGCGTGAGCCTACCATGTTTGCGACTCGCCGGGTTCTTTCCCCCCGGTTTTCAAGTTGTTGGTGGAAGTACTCTGTAAATGTCGTTGTCTTTTTGCAGCCTTGAGTTGAGCGGAGCAAAACGTGGGGAAGGCCGGAGTCGAAGCGAGCCAATCATGTCTCGCATATTCGGATCAACGTCGGTCCGTAATGCAGACCAGAACATTGTCAACCGTCAATCCACATCTCTTTGAATCAACACTTAACACCACCACCACCACCACCACCACCACCATGTGGCCGCGACCATGAATTTTTCACACGACGGGGGGCTCCTTGAGACAACCTAGGATCCTGCCTCTCATCCACTCACCCCTCGACACGAAAAAAAAAATGACCACCTACGGCGGCGGCGTCCCTCTCTCCTACGAGACCCCCGAGTTCCCAGCCCTGTACTGGCCCGTCCACGCCAACCCGGGCGAGCCGCAGTACCTCTACTTCCTCTCCGACATCTACCTGTACACGCTGTACTGGACGCTCATCACCATGGTCGCCGCGCACGGGTGCGTCGCCACCTGGGCCGTACTCATGCAGTTTGCGTCGGCCGACCAGCGCCGCAAGTACCTCAACTCGCCGCAGGGCCGGGCACTCAGTGCGAAGAACAGGAAGTTGCTGGGGGACAATCCGATCGGCGAGACGCTGGGTTGGACCTGGATCGTGCCCATCGTATACATTGTCATCGGGGCAAGCGAGGCGTTGCTGGCCGGCAGCTTGGTGGGACTGGTGTTGGGGGCGGTTTACAATGCGGGTTATTTTGGGATGAGTACTTGGACGCCGTTGCTGTGGGGAGTGATCAATATGCTTGTGTTGGTCGTGAGCAGCTTTAGAATTCAGGGTGGATTATGAACAAGAGGATACTGTTTACGCCCACATCTACTCAGATCAGGAGCGCATATGCTGGACGACCGGACCGACTGTGCCTCAAACATAAGACATGATATGCACAGCCCGTGAACCTGTAGGCAGCAAACATCTCCTGCGCAAGAGAACGGGCCTGCAGATACGAAGAGGGCGCGGCCTTTGGAAAACCATATGCAAGCTAACATGAACCTCTGGCTCATGAAGCGAGAACCAGCAGCTAGGCTTGCGTTTACCAAAGCATCCCTCAAGAACAGTGCATGGCAGAGTGCGATATAATGCCCCAGCACACGAGAAAGGCCAATTCTGGATTCCCGCGACGCCTAGCATGGCTAATGTAATGGGTATTTATGCAGGATGCGCAATCTCGGTGAGAATCAAGGACAGCTGACGGTATGTGACAATTCCGTTAGCTGTGGCAGTCATCAGTAGAACTCAGCGTCAATGCCGAGTTGCTATCCTGCAAAGGAGAAATCCATAGGTCAGAGACTGTCATAATACCAACAAGGAAGATACTTGTCTCGTGATAAATCTACGCCAGGCCCGTCCCGTACATCGCCCGTGGAGGTGATGGCTGAATCTGCAATTTGCCTTCCCGTCAGCGTTTGCCTCATAAAACCCATGAACGCTGAAAGCAAGCAAGATAGATACTGGGCAAAGACAGATTCAAGATGGCCTCCCAAAGTCATCTTCATTCATCTTGGGTCCCTTGCTGGTAAATGTGTCGTGTTCTCGCAGGATCTTTGCGCATCTCATGGCCACTGCCGGTAAAGCCCACTAGACACAAGTCAGTAGGGTTTCTTCTCACCTAAGCAGGGAAGAACCAGAGCACTTACCTCTAGCTTTAACACTTTCGCCTGTGCGGAACATGCTATCCTTCTTGGTCATCTTCCCAGCCTTGCTCTTGGCCGCAAAATCTTGCCATTTTGATTTACCGGCTTCCAGCTCCTTGTTTGCCTTGACTTTGCGAGGTATCTTCGCTGGTCGAATGGGCCCGTCGCTGACTTTGCTTGGTTCACGGCGGGCCTGTTGCGCGAGAGCGGGATCGACGCTGGCGGCAGCCGAGATGACATTCGGATTCGATGGCGGAGAGACTGGGGTGGATGATCCTGACATTCCATCAGCCTTGCGCTTCCTGGCTTCATTGGTCAACGGCTTGATGTCCTTCGCTTTGAGTGTTTCTGTATTGCCGTAGTTTTTGAATGTTACGAGGTAGACTGGGTCACTGGATGAGCCTGTGATGGATGTGATGCGCGCTGTATAGTATCCACCATCGCCGGATTTCCATCTGGCCGAGACCGTGTCGTTGACAGCGAAAGCCGTGGGACTGCTTGTTTCTTCCGACTCGACCTCTGGCTTTCGGTAACCCGCCTGGTACGCAGGGTGGTTCTCTTTAGACCATTTTTCTTTCACTGGCGGCGTCGCAGGCTGCGCAGGCGGAGCGGGTGCTGATGGAGGCTTTAGTTCTGCAATGGCAGATTCGGTAAGGGAAATGACTTCTTCAAGTTCTTGTCTGAGACTCTGCAATTCGCTGTTATCCGGGTCATTCTGCAGACTCAGCTGGACCGTTTCCAGTTGTAGTTTGTATTCCTTCACTTCGCCTTCGAGAGCAGCAACTTCCGCACTGCTCATGGTCGAGGGTCTCTAGACGACGGTGTACAATGGGGATACGAAGGAGAGACAAAAAGTTTGAGACTGTAGGCTAGAGGCACTCAAGAGAAAGACAATCAGTTAGAGGGTGGTTGGAATGGATTTCATGAAGCATTTGCAGTTTGATAACGGCAGGAGATGAGGAGCACCGCCCGCGATTCGCCAAGCCTTTTTTACCTGCGCAGGCGGGAACGTTGGACCTGGCATTCAATCTGTCTTCTCGAACCCAGTCTGAGCCAAATCCACCCCTCAAGAGGATGCCCTTTTAGTCGTTATGCCGCGGCTCTTTCAATCCAGTCGAAAGTCCAAACACGTCAAGTCCCCTGCCAAAGTGCCCGTCTCCCACAGCCTCAGGTGACTACCCACGGAGACCACGGATAGGTTGGGATGATGACGTCGATCTGAAGAAAACACCACCAGACACCAGAGTGAGAACTTAAACTGGCCCAGCGAATGCGACAATATGATGG
The DNA here is from genome assembly GCF_000835495.1 of Cladophialophora immunda. Classification (NCBI taxonomy): domain Eukaryota; kingdom Fungi; phylum Ascomycota; class Eurotiomycetes; order Chaetothyriales; family Herpotrichiellaceae; genus Cladophialophora; species Cladophialophora immunda. The sequence continues at coordinate 155,882 of NW_015622545.1, forward strand.
CGCAAAAGGTACCGCGCCGGACCCATTGAACTCGTATCCCGACGAAGTAAATTTGCGCTCGAGGCGCTGCGACAATTGGTGGACTGGCTGGATGACGGCTGGGAGGGCTGCTTGTGGTAGAGTGGCAGTGAGCAGGCAGGGTCGCTGATTCGCCGACATGGTTCGAATCGGTATTGGTATGGACCGCCGTGGATGGGCATGGATCGGTCGCGACTCTTTGCCGCTTAGAAATCAACTTGAGGACCACTCACACGCTGTCTGCTTTGCCTATTCCTGCTGGCATCTCCCGACCATTCGCCACATCTGACTCCCTGACTCAACGCGTGGTTTTCCTCCATCCACGACCGAGAGATGATGAAGAAGACGGCTCTGTGCGCGAGGCTATGGTGGAGAGGCAAGGAGGCAATCCAAGAGGGGAATACATACCCGTATCGGTATACCACAGTCAATGGGACACTCGATATCATGGCATTCCTTGGGCGGGATCCAGGCATGCACACCCCCCGGGATGCCACCTCTAGCTAGGCAGTCTACACCGTCCAGAGGCAGTTAGCGAGAAGAATTTAGCGGTTTGGGGGCTTCCGGGTAAAGAGCATCATTAAGGGGGGGTACCTGAAGGGAGACCCTATAGGTGGTGTCGGGGCGCCTTGGCAGGGTTCCTCGCTCACTTGCGTCCCTCTAACCACTGCAGACCTGGACGCTACGGGGTCTGCGCCTTACATTCCACACAAACTTCCTCTCTTCTACCACCCAGCACTCCGGATTGATCTCATCGCAACTCACAATCCCCTTCCTTTCCCTTCCTTTTCCTTTCGCATCTCGCCTTTCCCCTTCCCCTAGCCACTTGCATCCCATTTGTCCGTTTCAAAGTGTTCTAAGGGCCTTCTCATATCAACATCCGCCGTTGCCATCATTGAGGGCTTTCTACCGAGTCAAACTTACTTTTCTTTGGGAGGCGCACGCCCTCGTGCAGTCGCCGCCCCGCCTATTATTCGCTCCCGCGACCTTTACCCTCCATCCCACCCTGCTTTCATCCCTCCGTCCATTTTCCTCCTCCTCCATACCTTTTGTATGCAAGCTGCGACATTGGAGCCGCCTCTCGATACTGCCTATTGACGCAGTAGAAAGGGGCAACGTCTGGTACCTTTTGCAATTGATCTTGTCTCCGCCGCCGTGCTCACGACCTTGGCCTGGCGTTCAGGGACTCGAACAAATCGTCCTTCCAGAGATCCAGCGACTTTCACCAAATCCATGTCGCGACCTTCCACAGACGGCCTTTACCTGTCCCTAGAGCAACAAGAGCTTCTTATGGCAGCATTGAATGCGAACCACTCGCCTAAACAATCGACGTCGACTACCCAAAGGAATACTCCACAGAACTTCAACTTTACGCCAAACATGTCTAGCGCTCCTGGGTCGGGAAACCTCGAGTTCAGTGATGATAGCCCGTTTCTAGACTTCGATCCCGATGCCGACTTCGGGGATGAGTCATTCGACTTCGACGAGAACAGTCGCATGATCGGTGACATACCTGGAGATTCGGCATCCGCCGATCTACATGATAAGCGAAAGAGCGTCGACGGAAAAGAAGACGACGACGAAGGAGGGGGTAAAAGAAGAGAAGGCGAGGACAAGACTGCCAAAAAGCCTGGGAGGAAACCATTGACTTCGGAGCCTACCTCAAAGCGCAAGGCCCAGAATCGGGCTGCGCAGCGAGCCTTTAGGGAACGCAAAGAGAAGCACCTCAAGGATCTGGAAACCAAAGTGGAAGACCTAGAAAAGGCCTCAGAGTCAGCCAATCATGAAAATGGCCTCCTCCGCGCCCAGGTGGAGCGCTTGCAAGTCGAGTTGAAAGAATACCGCAAACGCCTCTCGTGGATCAGCAGTAATGGCTTGAATAGATCGCAGCCAGTCGCACCCAACCAAAATCGCAATCCCAATGGCAACGACTTCCAGTTCGAGTTTCCGAAGTTTGGTGATCTCCCACCAATGCCTGCCACAAAGTTGTTTGGCAATTCAAATATGCAGAAGCCACAGGGCAGCAGCGTTGGCAGATCCCCTTCTGTTCCCACTCCTGGTGCGACCCCAAGCACCCAAAATGCTGCCAGCCGACGTTCCACCTCGTCTTCGCAGAATCAACCCACAAGATATGGATCTATGAGCCAGTCGCCAATTGGCAACACATTTACTGCCTCTCCCCAGCCTCAGAACCAGCAACAAGATCAGCATGGAAGTGTTGACAGCTTGTCTGGGCTGTTTAGCCCATCCATTCTTGAAGCCAGCCGCCACGCCAGTTTGGGAGGTTACTTCCCAAAATCTGCCGTCTCTGCCTACAATGCCGCCACTCAGAGTAACCGCGGCAGCCTCGACAACGGAGTCTTGAGTAACATGCCCGGCCTGTACTCGAATTCGAGTATTTCCAACTCTGACTCCCCGAGTTCATCCACCGAATCGCATAATGCCATATCCTCTATTGGCACGTCTCCTGAGCCAAGCTTGAACTCTCCCGCGAACAAGCTTACGGAGTACAATCTCAATCCTATCAGTGAAGAACATCAGGCTCCATTTGGTGGTAAGGACTATCTCTGCGATCAACTCCAGCTGGCCTGTGGCTGTGCGGAGGATCCAATGCCTCCAATCTTGAAAATGTCTAACGAAAATCCGTTAGGCTACGTTAACGACCCTGGCTTCGACGTCAACGGTATCAACTGGCTCGCTCAACAAAACAACAACTCCTTTGACCCGATTTTGTTCGGCGATTATCGCGAGACACAAGACAATATCCTGTCCCAAGATTTTGGTGCATTCTTTAACGACGCCTATCCACTTCCGGATCTAGGCAGCCCTCTCCACAACTACAACGACGTGGCGCCAGAACCGGCGCCAAAGACAGACCTTCTAAAGCAGGTTGAAGAGGCCAAGAATGAGGAAGTTGTCCCCGACAATGAGAAGCCCATGACCTGCAATAAGATTTGGTTGGTGACTCCCCCCTTTAGATTTGAGTCAAAGATGCTAACATGAGTCACAGGGATCGACTGCAGTCGATGGAGAAATTCCGAAATGGCGAGATTGATATCGATAACCTGTGTAGTGAGCTCCGAGCAAAGGCCAAATGCTCCGAAGGCGGCGCCGTTGTCGACAAGAAGGACGTCGACAAGATCTTGGGCGCTGTCTAGACACGATAAAAGTGCTCGACATAAGGTCTTGGGATGTACTCAGGTACGATCGGTCGGGCTTATTCTGGATGGATTGCAGGAGGGTATATTATACCATCAAAAAATGGATGACTTTGGGATATACCTGGCCCGCATGTGTGCTATGAAGATATCAAGGAGATGATGCGATTTGGAGTTGTGGTTGTTGAGGTCAAGGTTTGACTCATTTACATGTAACAACGTCTGCCCGTCATCTTATTGTGATGTTGGCGGGGACCCTTCATTCACAAGCCTTCCGCACCAGCTGTGCGGAAGATGTAGCAGCAGCAACAATGTCACCACCTACCTCTGGTACAAAGGACTCCATACTGTGAACTTGCCCAGGTGGTCTGGTGAAAAATGCATCGCAAGTAAAAGGGGCGGAGTGCCAAGAGGCTAGTCCCAGACAGGCAAGCGCAGCTCTCGCCGCTTGTATTTTGCTTTCCTGGGGTTTCGCCCATGAATTTATCCCGACGACCTGAAGAGTCTGAACAGTCGAGCCTCTACCCATTCTCCATCGCCTTTCGACCATTGTTCTTCTCGTCTTACTCTCCAACATCTCTGAGTTGAACGCGCCCTGATCCCGTCACAGCCCAGACAGGTATCTAATACTTATTTTCACCTCCGGTCTTCCTAACCTCTCGACTCGGCGCACGCTTCACTTTGCCTGCGGCCTTATTTGCAACCACTACCTTGTCCCGCGCCCTCCAGCTTGCCATTTCCTCATGGCTTCAGTGAGTCCCCCATTCCTCTGTTTTATCAGACGCCAGACTTGAACTTCTTCCCTCACCTCTCCACTTGCGCGATCATGGCGCCCGGAATCATGACCCCCGTAGCACTTCCGCTGATCCAACTCTGTAAACAGCCACGACCTCAGTTCCCAAATCCAGGATACCTCCCGAACGGTACAGCCTCAGGGCCGACTCCTGGGGCTCAGGCGCTCCTGCCAAACAACGGCCGTATCATTCAGTCCGGTCCTATTCGAGTTCTTTGTATTGCAGATGTCAGAGGTCAGTCCGCCGTGCTTCACCGGCCGCCACAAAGCAGGTCTGATGCAAAAAACTCTAGGAAATCTCCGATCTCTGAATGAATTAGCAAAGACTGCGAAGGCCGACTATATTTTACACACCGGCGACTTCGGGTTCTATGACAATACCTCTCTGGAGAGAATAGCTGAGAAGTAAGGAACACTCCAGGTCCGGCATCTGAGCACGATGGCTTACACCAACTTTAGGACACTGAAACATGTTGCTCAATATTCTCCACTCCTCAGTGAAAATGTCAAGCGCCAAATCGCTCAGCCTCAGCCTCAGCGGCCGATCAAGCAAATGTTCGCACCGGACCAACTACCCCTTTCAGAATTACCACTCCTGCTCAACAAGCAAATCACCCTGGATGTGCCCGTTTACACGGTATGGGGAGCTTGTGAAGATGTGAGAGTTTTGGAACGGTTTCGGTCGGGCGAGTACAAGGTGGACAATCTGCACATTATCGACGAGGTTAATTCAAGATTACTTGATATTGGCGGAGTAAAACTGAGACTCCTCGGTCTCGGTGGCGCAGTTGTTATCCACAAACTGTTTGACAACGGAGAAGGCAAGACATATATTGCAGGCGGTCAAGGCACGATGTGGACAACGTTACTTCAGATTGGCGCCCTAATCGACACTGCGAACCGCGTTTACGATCCCTCGGAAACCCGGATCTTTCTGACACACGCGTCACCTGCCAGAGACGGCATCCTCAACCAACTCTCCGTTACTCTGAAGGCCGATTTCTCCATTTCGGCAGGTCTACATTTCCGATATGGCAGCTCTTACAATGAGTTTTCCGTCAATCCATCGCTCGACCACTACCGCGGAAAGTTGGCGGCGTCCAAAGCATCCTTCCAGGATGTGTGGGAGACAGTCAAGATGGACGTGGAGCAGGCGATCGAAAACAATACCAATCACAAGGCTCTTCTTCACAGTGCACTGGAAATTGTCGAGAAGATGCCTAGCACTGCTAATGGAGGCAATCCTTTTGGCGGGCCTGTGGGCGGTGGACCTGGGGCAGGCCAGGTGGACGAAAGTGCTTTCAAGAACATGTGGAACTTCAACCTCGCAGACGCTGCATTCGGCTACCTTGTTTTGGAAATTGAAGGTGGTCGTATCGGTACGGAAATGCGGGCCCAGGGCTTCAACTTTGCTCATCGTGGAAAACCCACACTCCCTGGGACGGTTCCTCAACAACCGCCGACAGGTCCAGGATCCGTGATCTCGGGTCCCGCGCCTCCCGCCCCTGCTTCAGCTGGTCCGACTCAGAATCGCACTCCTGCCTTCTCTGCGCCGGCACAGCCATTCCCACAGCAACAGAAGCCTCTACAGCAACCACCACCACCACAACATCAGCAACAGACCAGACCCGGTCAGCCTCAGCCTGCACCAACGTCTGCTGCCAAAACGGGAACTCCCCCTACAGCAGGGTCTCCAGCTCCCCCTGTTGCCCAAGCCAAGCCATTGACACCTCAACCATCATCTTCTGGGGTTCCAACAACCTCTGCCATTACAGCCACCAACGGCACGAGTGGAGACAAGCTCAGTGAAGGCGAAGCCGCAAAAGCCAAGGCTGCAACGCCTCCTGCCGAACGCAGACCCCCAAGCGCCCTTTATGTGTCCCAGGCCGACAGCGAACAGCATATCCGAGACTGTTTTGGTGACGAGGACCGCGAAAAAATTAAGGTCATTAGCAGGATGGGCAAATTCCCCAACTGGAAGGTGCAGTTCGAGTCACACGAAGTTGCCGAGGCTGCTTTGGCCAAAGTGCAAGGCGAGGCGCAAAACCACAAGAATTCCTCCGGGAAAGTCCCAAAGTTCACATGGTTCGAGGAGCGCACGGACCGAGTCCCAGGTCTTCATCAACGTGATAACCACAGCCAGGGCGGAGTTGGGACGTGGCAACCCAGTAACCGGGGTGCGGCTGGATCGGCCAATGCTCCAACGCGCGGAGGGTACCAGAGCGGAGGAGCAAGTGACAGCGAAGGCGGTCGAGGCCGAGGCGGATTCCGCGGACGTGGGCGTGGTCGTGGAGACGATCGAGGTGGACGGGGTGGTCGAGGCGGTGGAAGAGGCACTTACCAGAACAAGCCTACCGATGGAGCATCCGACAGCAAACCCGCAGATTCAAAGCCCAGTGAGGTGAAGCCAGCTGCCACTGCGGGCGAGAGCTGAAGTGATTTTTTCGTGTTCGAAGAGCAGTCGGTGAATTTCTCCGGCAGGTGAAAGAAATTCTTCACAGTCGATCCCTTTTTACAGCGACAGGGAAAGAACAATGTGCATTATGGGCTCGGCGCCAAAGGATGGGATGTCGAGGGAACTGCTTGAGCTGGAGTTTGAACAGATCAATTCTTGAGGCTGAGGCCCCGGTTGGCACTTGATACCTGGGAAGGATAGGGGGAGCTTCCGGGGTTTCTGAGCGCTTCTTTCTCTTCCAACATATGTATTTTAGCCTTGCTAGAAACCAAAAAAGAAAACAGGAAAGGAGTTGTGAAGGCGGATGGTATGGGGTGTGCGAGAGGAGAGAGCTCAAAGGGTTCGAAGGGAGATGGCAGTGCACAGATACCCAATGCCAGTTGATGAGGTTGTTGCGCTCTATTCATTCTCTTGACTGCAGTCGTGTGTGTTTCTATCGAGATGTTCCCAGGCGTCGGTGCCAGGACTCGCCATGGCTACAATGTACGTTCCTGGTGCCTGAGACTATGCCTGGGAAGTTTTAGAGGATCGTCCTCATAGTTCGACGGTCTACTGTAGGAGTGGGAAAGTCCGTGTGGCCCTTGATGTCCCATGGGGACTTGGTGCGGATGGAGGGCGGCACGGGGGTGGGAGCCAATTCGTTGGCTGGCGGCAGGCAAATAGCAGATGGCAGATGCAGTCGATAGGGAGCGGATGATGGTGGATGGGGACCTTCATGCCGTCGTGTGAGATGGAGAAGAGGGAGCGGGAGTCGCACAGGGAGGCAACAAAAAGTGGTGACGTGGGAGGAGCGGAATTGGCTCGTCATCGCAGGCTGCGGCAAGTTGTCACCGAGTATCAGTCGGGTTGCCCTTTACCTGCTTAGGCATTTTGCAAAACAAACGACCTGCATCTTCTCTACAGTCGTACTCTCCTCCTTGAGTCTTCTGCTTCTCCTTCAATTTCCTCTTCGCCAGATCGCATCGTCCTCGTCCGTGTGCCTTGACCTTCGCCATCTTCCTTCTCCTCTCCAGGATGACTTAGTCTGCGATTCCCAGCCACAATTCTAACCGACGACAACCGACGAGTCCTCAATCCTCCCACCCAATCCTCATACCGAAAGCAAGCTCGATGCGCTTTCCTTCTGCTGCCCTCGCAGCTCTTGCTGCCTCCTCCTCTGTCCCGCTTGTCTTGGGCTCGCCCCCTACGCCCCTTCATGAAGCAGGCCGATGCGCCATCCGTGGCCACTGTGGGAAACAAGGGTTTTTCGGCTCTGATTTACCTTGTCCTGACAATGGAAAGGCCGCGGCTCCTTCCGACGTGGTGCGCGAGAAGCTGGTCGGTCTCTGCGGAGTGAAATGGCAAGATACCGACGTCTGTTGCGACGAGGATCAAGTGGATGCTCTCCAAAAGAACCTGAAACTGGCCGAAAGGATAATCGCATCATGTCCCGCTTGCAAGGAGAATTTCTTCAACATCTTCTGCACCTTCACCTGTTCTCCCGATCAGTCATTGTTCGTCAATGTCACCGACATCGGTAAAGCTTCCAATGGCAAGGATGTGGTCACGGAGCTGGATAACTTATGGTCAAAAGATTACCAGAGCGGGTTTTATGACAGCTGTAAAGAGGTCAAGAATGGCGCAAGTGGTGGCAAGGCGATGAGTTTCATCGGAGGCGGCGCCACCAACTACACCGAGTTTCTCAAGTTTTTGGGCGACAAGAAGTTACTGGGTAGCCCGTTCCAGATCAACTTTCTCGAGGAGCCTCGGTCTGGAGACAGCCAGGGCATGGAAGCCTCTGACCCTCGTGTCTACGCCTGTAACGATACCAACCCCAAATTTCGATGCAGCTGTGTCGACTGCCCGGAGGTTTGCCCAACTTTGGAGCCGGTCAGTTCAGTTGATTATTGCCATGTCGGAAAGCTTCCCTGTCTCTCTTTCGCTGTCATCATCATCTACTCGATCTGCCTGTTGCTTCTCGTTGCGGCTATTTCCGGGCATGTGGCCTATCAAAGACACAAAAAGTGGAAGAGTGAGAGGCTCCAACTGCTACAGGATTCCGCACCGAGCGACGACGAAGATGAGGGAGAACTGGTCAACAATGCAGGGGTCCTCGACCGGCCGCAGAGAAACTATTATCTCAATCAGATACTGGACCGAGCGTTCCATGCGCTGGGCGGATTTTGCGCTCGTTACCCTGCCTTGACCATTGGTACAAACATTGTCGTGATTGGACTCCTCAGTCTGGGGTGGCTCAGATTTGAGGTCGAGAGGGATCCGGTCCGTTTATGGGTCAGCCCGAGCTCGGATGCTGCGCAGGAGAAGGCCTTCTTCGACAAGAACTTTGGCCCCTTCTACAGGACCGAGCAAGCGTTCCTCGTCAACGACTCGTCTCCTGACAGCTCAGTCCTGAGCTACCAAAATCTCGACTGGTGGTTCGACATCGAAGAACGCATTTCACGCATGATGTCACCTGAGAACGGCATCAAGCTGGACGATATCTGTTTCAAGCCAACAAGCTCCGCCTGTGTGGTCCAGTCCGTCAGCGGGTGGTTCGGCGCCGGCTTGACGGATGACTGGAAGACCCAAATTGAGCGTTGTGCAGCTCATCCTGGTGACCAGCTTTGCCTACCGGAATTCATGGATCCTCTCCAGCCGGGACGAGTTCTTGGTGGCTATGCGAGCATTGATGACGTCGCCGATGCAAAAGCCCTGATCACCACGTGGGTGGTGAATAATGATCAACCCGGCACAGAGGGAGAGGCTAGGGCTGAAGAATGGGAGCGGGCTCTCAAACATGAGTTGCTCATCTACCAAGAATCCGCCAAAGCACGCGGCCTGCGGCTCTCCTTCAACACCGAGATCAGTCTCGAGGAGGAGCTCAATAAGTCGACCAACACCGATGCCAAAATTGTGGCCATCAGCTACGTCGTCATGTTCATATACGCCTCGCTCTCCCTGGGCTCGACAACTCTGTCATTGAGATCGTTTCTCAGTAACCCCGCAAATGTTCTCGTGCAGTCGAAATTCACTCTGGGCGTCGCGGGCATTCTGATAGTGCTGATGTCAGTCTCTGGCTCGGTCGGCCTCTTTTCTGCGGCCGGAGTAAAAGTTACGCTGATCATTGCCGAAGTCATTCCATTCTTGGTTCTTGCCGTTGGTGTAGACAATATCTTTCTGATTGTGCACGAGTTTGAACGTGTCAACGTCAGCCATCCGGACGAAGAAATCGATGTGCGTGTTGCAAAAGCCCTGGGGAGGATGGGGCCCAGCATTCTGCTGTCTGCGTCAACCGAGACGATTGCGTTCGCCATGGGCGCGTTTGTGGGAATGCCTGCAGTCAAGAACTTCGCAGCGTACGCCGCAGGCGCTGTATTCATCAACGCCGTATTGCAAATCACCATGTTTGTGTCCGTATTAGCGCTCAATCAAAGACGGGTCGAAAGTCTGCGGGCAGATTGTTTCCCGTGTGTGACAGTCAGGGGAGCCAACTCGACGGGTATGCCTGGTGGCCATTTCTTTGGCAGCGACGAGGAAGGCTGGTTGCAACGGTTCATCCGCAAGGTCTATGCACCAAGTTTGTTAGACAAGAAGGTCAAAACGTTTGTCGTTGCCTTCTTCGTCACCCTTTTCGCAGCTGGGGTGGCGCTCATTCCGCGGGTGCAACTTGGACTCGACCAGCGTATCGCGCTTCCTGAGGATTCCTACATGATCCAGTATTTCAACGACTTGTACGACTATTTCGGATCTGGGCCACCCGTATATTTTGTCACCCGACACCTCAACGTGACGGCGAGGGAGCATCAACAGGAACTCTGCGGCAGATTCACCACCTGCGACGAGTACTCACTGGCGTACATTCTGGAGCAGGAGTCAAAACGTCCGAATGTCAGCTATATCAACTCTGCCACTGCCAGCTGGATCGATGACTTTTTCTACTGGCTCAACCCCATATCAGACTGTTGTACGAACGAAAACGGCGGGACTTGCTTCGGCGAAGATAAATGGAACATCACTCTCTCCGGCATGCCTGAAGGGGAAGAGTTCGTCTATTATGCTCAGAAGTGGATTCATGCCCCTACTGATGAGGAATGTCCCAACGGAGGACAGGCCGCCTACTCAAACGCCGTGGTCGTCGACAAGGACCATACCGATATTCCGGCAAGTCATTTCCGAACGTTCCATACACCGCTACAGAGTCAAGACGACCTCATCAACTCCTACGCCGCAGCCAGGCGAATCTCAGACGATATTTCTGCACGCCACAATATCGACGTGTTCCCTTACAGCAAACATTATATTTTCTTCGATCAGTATAGCAGCATCATTCGCCTGACTGCCACACTTCTGTGTGTGGCCGTTGCGATCATCTTTGTCATTTCTTCGCTGTTGTTGGGATCCCTTTTGACAGGAGTTGTTGTGGCAGCAACAGTCGTCATGATCGTGGTGGACATTATCGGTGTCATGGCATGTGCTGGCGTTTCTCTCAATGCCGTGTCGCTGGTGAACTTGGTTATCTGTGTGGGCATTGGCGTGGAGTTTTGTGCACACATCGCCAGAGCATTCATGTTCCCCAGCAAATCGATTATGGAGCGGGCAAGGCACAAGTTCCGAGCCCGAGACATCCGGGCCTGGGCGGCATTGGTCAACGTGGGCGGGAGCGTCTTCAGCGGCATCACCATTACAAAGTTCGTGGGCGTCGTTGTGTTGGCATTCACCAGGAGCAAAATCTTCGAGGTCTACTACTTCCGCATTTGGCTGGCGCTGGTGATACTTGCAAGTAGCCATGCGCTGGTGTTTTTGCCTGTGGCTTTGAGTTTCTTGGGCGGTGATGGTAGGTCTCTCTCGTCGTGAGATCAAAGAGAATTGAGCTGACATCTATTGACAGGGTACATTGATCCCGAGAGCGAGGGCGGGCTGGAAGAGGATCTCGCTAGTCGACGATACCGGAGTCTGCTGCCGGACGACGATTACTATGATTCAGAGGACGAATAACAAGAGTTGGATAGAAGACAGCCAGCACAGCCTCTGATAGAAAATGCATTCGTTGGACTGGCCAATCACTTTACGCATGTCCCTTTATGAGTACAGAGCGTTGTAAGCATTGCAGGACTTTGCCCTAAGTACATCTCATGCGGGTCAATGGTCTCTCCGGGGATCTTTTCGTAACAGGTCACGTCTTTAACGTCCTCCATGTACCACTCCCAAAGCAGATCACACATGTTATCTCTAACAAGTGCTCGGTACAAGTGGAAGCCAAGCTCGTTTACTTATCGTCATCACCACTCAGGTCCAGGATCTGCATGCCTCGCCCCCTCTCTCGGCGTTGATGAGGTGGCCTGGCGCCAGAAGCCTGGCTACTCTGGTTCCGCTGCGCGCTGGCTGCACGGCGGTCGTCTGCCAGCTGCGTCTGGGGGATCACGTCCACGTCCACACCGACTCCCACACCCACACTCATCCCGGACACGCGCTCCGCTTTGATCTGCTTGGCGGTCTTGCGCACGCTCGAGGGAGGGAGGGGACTGCTCGAGCCGAGACCGACGGGCTGTCTCTGCGTGCCTCTGACGATGCTGCCGTCGTGGGCCCCGTCCGCGCCGTCATCGCTGTCGCCTTCCACGTCGCTCGTGGCGATGTTGTCCCGCCTCTCCTTGGCGAGCAGTCTCGCGACGCGTCTCCTCAGGGCCGGGTTCTCGACCAGATCCTCCTCCACGAGCGGCACATTGCACTCGGGGCACTTGACTTGTTTGATGCGCATCTCGCGCTCGCGCCTCGAGCGCTGCTTGTCGCCCAGCTGGCTGAGCTCCTCCAGCTGGGTCGGCGTGAAGGGCGCGAAGCTGCTCGAGGTGCCCAGCATCGAGAGGATGGCTTCGCGCTCGTAGCTGTGGTTGCAGTTCTTCGAGGTCACCGGGTCGACGTAGGGGAGCAGTGTGATCGGGCACTTGAGCCGGGTTTTCTCGGCGGCGATTTCGAGCTCGTTGTCAGAGGTAGACGATGGGGACGGGGACGCCGAGCCTGCTTCGGTCATGCTAGTCTCGGCGTTGGAGTCTTCTCGCCGTGCGTGATGGCGGTGCAGGCGGCGTCGTTGGCTGGACGAAAAACTGAGCCGTCCTTCCTCGGCGGCGAACCATAGGCTCTCGTCGGGCATGGGCGGCGCGGATTCCCCGGGGTTTTTGGCGTCGTAGAGCACGCGGTACCACCCCCTGTAGTCGTTGTTGCGCGCGTACCTCTCGGTGAGGGTCTTGGACGTCCATGTTCGCGATTGCTGCGTCAGCGCTGTGGAGAGGTGGACGTGGGGGGTGTCGGCCGGGTGAATCGTCGGGAGCATCGTTGTTTGATGTCTGAGGCGGGATGACGGTCCGGCTTCTGTATCGTCTTCATCCTCCTCTTGGTTCTGGTTTTGCTCGTCATCCCCATCGCCGTTGTCATCGTCGTCCACGACGCGTCTTTTCTGCCTCGCTCTTCTCGTCGGACTTCTCGTCTCGAAATCCCTCCGCTGCTCCTCCGTTGTTTCCTGCGCCTTCTCCACCACCGCCTTCAGCGTTGCGGGATACTCGGTCAGCCAGGCCACGTCGTCGATTACGCCGCGAATGCTCGAGTCCATCCTCTTTGTCAAAGCTTCGACCTTCTGCTGGAACTCCTCGTATCTCGCATCCGCCTCAGCAACTGCGGGGTCTTCGTTCTCTTCCGCTGCATCCTCAGTGCCCTTCGCTTCCCTGCGCCGAGCCTTCTCTTTCAAATGTCTGGCCCTGCGGAGGTAGGCCCGGTCATTGAGTTCTCCCGTGATGTCGGTCAGGATTTCGGCCGCCTTTTTCAGGTGTTCTCGGGCCTTCTTTTCGCGGTCCCGCTGCTGTTGCAGCTCGCTGAGGGCCCTGAGGGCCTCGTCGTTGAGGGGCGTTGTGAGCGGCTGCGGCTCGAATTGTGCGGGCGCCATAGCGCAAGGGCCCTGAGTATCTGGGGCGGGCTTGGATGGGTGTCACGAATGAATACTTGCTTGAGGCCTGAGGCTCGAGGCTCGAGGCGGACGAACGCGTCGAATGGCGGCGCGTCGTATCTGAAGGGAAAAGCTAAACCCTTTTCGGCAAGCTTCACTTTTGCAGTGCCTTTCGCCTTGGACTCGTTCTCTTTTCCTCCCACGACTCACTGCTTTCTTCGGCCTGTTTGCAATACCTCCTCATTAGCCGAGCAGGCCCAGTATCGCTTGGCTTCCTCTTGAACTGTTCTGGAAGTTCCTATCTCGTCGTATTCGTATCCGAGGGTCTTGGTGCCATGGCCGACATCACGTCATACACTTGGCTGGCAAGGCTGACTCCAGGCAACTGGGAATCTCGACGGCGATCATCATATTGGCATTTTCTTGAATACGAAAGATACTGCATTTGAAAATGATACCTGGGGATATGCAACCCATGCGGTCTATGTGGGTATTCAACTTGCTCCTGTCCGCCCCCCCCCCCCCCCGGGGGAGACTTCATAATGGAGGTGCTCGTATTCGCATCTCGATGTGGGTTGTAACCATTCCCAGATCGAGAGTATCGCCAAAAGGAGGTATGTGGAAGTATATAACTTTACTCCTTTTCTCCCAGTCTCGTCTCCCAACGTATGACTAGATTCGACCTGGTACCATTTGTATGCTTGCCGAAATGTTCAAAAACATCCTACTTCTCCTTCTTCCGTATATCTGTTGGACTTCTGGGCATGCATGCCGTCCACGTTGCAGATACGGAGACCCTTGTTGGCCTGATGAAAAAATATGGCAAGCCTTCAACAGCAGTATTTCAGGCCGTCTAGTGCGGACCTTTCCCTCTGCTGCTGTTTGCCACGGAGAACACTTTGACAGTGATGGGTGCAGCCAGGCAAAGCAGGAATGGGACAACAGTTTCTGGAGAACCAACCAGTCTGGAGCATATACTGCGATTGTATGGGAGCTGGGGAACCAACAGTGCTTCATTAATTCGTCAAGGATTGCACCCTGCCAGCCAGGCCTTGGTAATACGGGCTGAAGCCAACGCTCAGGTCTCAAGAACTGCTGCTGACCTCGACAATAGTTCCACATTATTCTGTGACAGCAAAATCAGCGACAGACATCCAGGCTGCGGTCAAATTTGCCAATGAAAAGCACCTCTACCTTGTGGTGAAGAACACTGGCCATGATCAGTAAGCGTCTGCCTCGAGAACAAATCTCCTGATGTCTAATCTCCTGCACAGTCTCGGTCGATCGAGCGGCCGAGGATCTTTCTCCATCTGGACTCACAATCTGAAAGGAAGACAATGGACAGAGAATTTCGTTGTCGAGGGAGCGCCTGCGGGGAGTCAAGGTGTGCCGGCTGTCACACTGCAAGCAGGGGAGCAGTGGCTAGGTATATACGTTTTGCGGCTATTGGTTGGTGTTTTTGCAAACTAACGATCCTAGATGTGTATCGCGCTGCTTCTGAACAGCGTGTTATCGTCGTTGGTGGTCACGCAAGAACAGTCGGGGCTGCCGGAGGATGGTTGACTGGGGGCGGTCACTCAGCCTGGTCGAACCTCTATGGCTTGGGGGTTGACAGTAGGCCATGCGACCCCATCGAACATTGCACAGCACTGACGAACAGTGACAGACGTCTTGGAGGTCAAGCTGGTCAACGCGCAAGGAAAGCTAGTGACAGTCAATCAGCATACTGACCCAGACTACTTCTACGCCTTGCGCGGCGGAGGAGGAAGCGCATGGGGTGTTCGTATACATCGGATAAAAGGCATAGCGCTCACTCAAGCTGACTTGAAATAGGTCATAACCTCGGTGACCTATCGGACTCACCCTGAACCAACCCATATTCAGGTCGCCGCGATACAGATTAATGCTACAACCAACTCAAGCCTCCGTCCGGTGTTAGAAGGATCTCTAGGTGCTTTAGTGAACATGACGGACGCCGGATATACGGGCTACGCGTACCTCAGCAATGGCTTTTCTGGCCTGTTCATCCGACCTGGAGGTACCGAAGCAGAATTATCACAAGGCTCTGCCGCCTTTCAACGACTGGGGCATATCAACGGATCAAGCTTTGCCATGTTCAACTTCACTTTTCCTCGCTGGATAGACTATTGCAACGCATTTCTTCAGGATCCAAACATCGCTTTGAACGTCATGGATTCATCCCGACTCCTTACTCCAGACATGGCGTTCAACAAGGCAGGTGAAATCATCGACATGATGTTAGAGTTCGGTCCGGAGCACTATCCGTCGTTCAACTTCAGTCAGTCTCACTCATTTGACAAGTGGCACTTGCTAATACCGTTCCCCAGTTGGACATGTCAACTCGACAATGCGAGACAACACTTCCGTCCACCCTTCGTGGCGGGATGGCCGAGCGGTAATGAGCTTTGGCACAAACTGGGAAAACGATGCACCCGAAGCCGAAAAGCACCAGAAGAAGCTCCAGCTTGTTGAGATGAGCAAAAGGTGGACTGCGATTGCTGGGCCGGACGCAGGGACGTATGCGAATGAAGCCAATCCGTAAGCTTGATACGCCATGTGCCTCACCATGCGTTCGCGGTGGCTAATCTACCCATAGTTTCGAGCCTAACTGGCAGAGAGTATTCTGGGGGTCTAACTATGACCGCTTGCTAAAGATCAAAATGGCCAGGGATCCTAACAGCCTGTTTGTCTGCAACCGCTGCGTTGGTTCCGACATAGTGTATGAACCATGAATGAGGGTGACTCTATCCCGGGATAATGTGCTGAGGAGGCAGCTATGGACTTTGAAAGAATCCGGCAAAGAATCCCTCGTTGCGCTTGAAGTTTCAAGAGCAAGTCTAATATCCCACTTGCTTCTGGAATCTCGAGTGTCGCATCTGTCCGGCTAGTTGTGTCGTGGTGCCGCTTTGTCCCCTGGACCGTCAGCCTCGCGCTAATTCCATGTCTTGGCATTTCAATCTCAACCTCAGTCCATCTTTGTAAACCTCTTGAATATCCCATGCCGTTGATATCATGAATGGGAACAGTCAATCCTTGAATCATTGGAATACCATCCGTCGTTCTTGACCCCTGGGCGGCGCGGCGGCCATGTGCGCGGCGCAAGAAGGGGCGTCAGTGGCGTCCGCGCCACCACACGAAGCGGAAATTAATCATGTGTCGACTTTGACACACCCAAACCGCGTTGTTTCTGGAAGGCCGGGCTCTTGATTTGTTTGTCTGCCATTGAGTCCATTCAGAGACACGAGAAACACATTCTTCTGCCTCGCCCTCATTCAGTCAGGTCTACAGCTGCGATCTTCCCTCCCCAAAAGTCCACCCAACGACCTCAAAAGTCCAGCTCGCAGATGCACGCGACTATCCGTCTCTGGCCGGTGATGGACTCGTCAGATCTTTCACATGGTCGGCTTGGCAGTTTCTTCTTTTCTTCTCTTGCCTTGGAAGGATGAGTCCTCCGATACAAGAGACTGCTTTTTCACTAAACACTTCGGATCCCTCGCAGACAACTTTTTTCTGTTACTTTCCTGTTCATTGTTTCCCAGTACTGTGAACAGGTTTGAGATAGATTTGTCTACTCAGATCGGCGTGACAGCTACTGATTTGCCTCACCTTTTCACATTTCAGTCACTCTCTATTATTCCCCTGTGTCTCCAACTCTTGTCATGCCCCATTTGCTTATCCTGCCTCACGCGGCATCAGATCTTTGGTGTGGAGCTCTTCTGTTATCTCAACTACTCTTGGAAGCTTCTGTCACGACTTTGGTCTCATCTCCGGTACCAAACTTCGCATTCAACTTCAAAGCAAGCAAGAGAATTTCCCACTCCTCTCGTATTCCGCACACCCTCAATCCTACCTCGCCACCAACTTGACTTATCTCTGTCTCGATCACATTCTGCTTGGGACTTGCCCGCTCAGTCGCTCCTTTCTTCACTTTGCCAGGATCTCTGCAGAACGCTTTCCGCCACAACCCGAGTCGCGGTTAAGACCTTATAACAATGGGCGCTAGCAACTCAACGATCAATCCCGACATCCCTTTATTCGCCGAGCAATTTCCAAACATCACCATCAGACCTCTCCATCTGCAAACCTCTACAGTCCCAACAGATCGAGAGTCGAGCCAGACGGCCGCTATTTCATCAAGCCGCAGCCAAAACGGTATGACTTCCTTCTCACCAGGTGACATTTCATCCAAGGCTTCAATCCCGCCCAAGCGTCTGCCTCCAGTGGAAAGCCGGGAGACAGTCAGATCACAAGCTTTCCAGATCACCAACTGGCGGGCCGTCGATAACTCGGACGAGATCTATGAGTCTGTTGAGATCGAAAACTCGGGTTGTCCTCCCTCCCCGCCGTCAGATACCTGTACGAATATCAGCTTCTCTGATCTGGACATAAAGCCTTCATTGGCAGAAATCAATGAAGCCTTGGCCATATACGAGGCAGCCGCTCCGTCACATCATGAAAAGGCTGGTTCATTTCTTTCTCCAATTGATCTAGATCCTCCACGAGCCAACCTCAAAAAGTCTCTGAATAAACGCTCCTTGTCTTCCTCGCCAGAGCCAAGGAAGAAACGGCGTCTCGTCCCGACGAAACGGGCTATCGAAATTGCTAATCAGAAATTCGAGAAGTTCGGTGGCATGAGCGACTACCTCCAGAGCCAACCCATGGCACCCCGGCCCTACACTGAGACGTACAATCAGGAAAAGTTTGGATTCGTCAATCCGTTCCCCCATGGCTTCCCTCTCTCTGACGACGAAGGTTGGTTGCGTCCAGACCCTCATCCTGGGTCATGTCTCTACCAAGACTCTGACCATGAAGACGAGGGATATTGGTCGAACGTGGTCAGTCCGGCAAATTCTGGTGATGGGGAAAGTCCAGAAGAACAACAAGAACGCCTTAGCAATCTGTTATCGAGATTCCACGGACACAAACCGATAACATCTAAATCATCTGCAACAACATCCAAGGCAGAATTGGACGAAGAGGAGCAACTCATGCAACTGGCTCGTGAATACATGCACATCTATCAAGAGGCCGGCGTCGAGCGGAGCAGACAGCTCCGAGAGAATGCCTTGCGGCGCCGCGGACTTCTACCGACTATTGAAAGCGGCTCGATGTCGGAACAAAGTAAGACAGTATCAGACACTGAGGGGGATAACAGCTCAAGAAACGACCTGTTTTCTGACGATGACGGTCAGTCACAGTGTATGGAGGACCTCTTGGACATTGCACAAGAGCATGTCACAAAGAACTCAAATCCCACCCAGACAGAGGTACGCGACAAAGCGAAGTAGGTCAAAAGCAAGCAGTTCAAGGCAGGGTACAAGCTAACCAAGAGCGACAACAGGATAGATCGGCACGTAAAGAGACCCACGGCGCAAAATCCCGCTTCGCGTGCAGCCGCTGAGCAATTTCGGACGCAAAGCCGACATTTGGGTGGTGACCGTAACCCCCAAATTGAAGACATTGGATCACAGACCTCGCAGTCAAGAGAGAGTCATGATCTTGGCTCGATATCTGAGGAGCTGAGTCTACAAGAAAAGGAGGAGCGCTTGCGTGAGGCCCAAAAAGCTGTTTTGACTGGGCATGCGGCTAGGGGAAGGGTGAGCAACCCTCCCCAAGACAATAAGTTCCCCAGGGATGACGAGATTAACCCTAGAGCTCGACGCAATCATCTTCGTGAGGAATCCAATGATCGCGCGAGCTACTTGGGATCCGCCATGGAACAGCCGAAGGCACAAGTCAGTGCTAGTGCTGAGAATGAGGCCAACAACAGTCCATCCACCCGGCCCCTGTCTGGTCTTGAGATGCTCGCAGCGAAGCGAGAAGCTGCAATCAAACAGAATGACGGTTCGAATTCCCTGGATCGACCTCTTTCGGGGCTGGAGATGCTTGCAGCTAAACGGGAAGTTGCTAGGGGACAAATGTCAGAATCGAACCACCTTGATCGACCTCTTTTCGGCCTCGAGACGCTAGCAGCAAAACGCGGTGCATCACATACAGAGTCTCGAGACACAGAATCTCAGCCGAGTCAGGAAAGGTTCGCACGTCTATCATCGTCCATTGTGCCCGGTTCCAATAGAGGCTTGACCCTTCCCAAAAACTTTGACCAATTCTCAGAAGAACAGAAAGAAGTGGTTGTCCAGCACGAGATCGCAAAGGAAAGAAAGAGAGACTTGGACGCTCTTGGGAGTGTGTTCTGGACATTCGCACAGTTACGCTGCTTTGCAGACCGTGAAATAACCGAGAGAACCATGCAGATAGAGACAAATGAGCTTTACGACATTGGGAAGTTTATTGCTCTCGTGATTGAGCAGGGAAAGCCGGGCAAGATGCGAAGGACACGAGTACAAGACATCCGCGACAACATCCGAAGACGCGTGCAAAAGGCAGCAGAGAACGAAAAAGAGCCTAGCGACGTTGCGATCATGACCGAAATGAGACGGACCTTCAGCCGAAAGCATATCGACTTTATAAACGATGAAACGCCCAAAGTCCAAGAGGAAATCGACCGTTGGGGTGTGCTACGGAGTGAACGCAAATCCAAGCGGCATGTCGCTCGGCCGAAAGAAACCAGGAGAAATGAATGGCCGAAAGAGCGCACGGAAGAGAAGGGCAGGAACAAACAAGTCCGATTTGCAGAGCACGAGACAAAGGTTGCCCAGAAGAAGCGGCCCAAGAGTAAGGCGAAGACAATCGAGAACCGACAGTCGCAATCCGAACTCCAAGAGAAGCTTATCGAAAAGCTTAGGGCTCAACTGAAGCTCTTTGAGACGGCCGAACAGGAAGAAGTAGCGGATCTCCAAAGCCGAGTTGCCGAGATCGAAGCAGAGCTTGAGCGCGCGACTCAACACGATGACGACGATGAAAGTGAAGAAGACGATGGCGCTGAATTTGTCTTTGGAGCCGGACAGAACGCCACATCGATGCCGAGGACATCCCGCGTAGCGGACAGCCAAACTTTTCAGGGATCAAATATGTGGAATGAGCAGGATATCGAAGATGGGTGCCAGAGAGACACAGGCATGCATATACCAGCAACTAGCCAGCAAAAGGTTGATCCCGAACTGCTCAAGCAGATGCGCCTTAAAAAGAGCCAGCCAACACAGAGCCAAGGTTTCGATCCCGAGCTTTTACGACAGATGCAGCTCAGGAAACAGCAGCAGTTGGAGGCAGCGACAGACTCTACGGTTATTGATCGCGCGACAGCAGGCGAGTCAGACAGTGAGTCCGAGACGATGCATGAGAACAATTCTGACGAAGACGAAGAAGACGACGACGAAGAAGAAGAAGACGAAGATCGGCAGGTTTTCAGGTACACCGTCTGGGGCGTCTTCGTAGGTGTTGAGATTTACAAGGACGCCGACCACTACTACTTCATGAAGACATACAACGCCAAACAGGCGCAGAAGAAAGTCCTAGAGATCATCGAGGGTATTAACGGCTATGCCAGGTCGGAGAAAGACATCGAACCGAGCCAAGTGAACGTGAACACGAAGCTGCACTACGAGCTGATAGAGCAGCACCTTGTTGTTGGCGAAGATGCCACGATCGAGGCGCGGGTATGGATCGAGCGAGATCTGGTGGACCTAAAAAAGAAAGTGTTCCGTGCTGCAAAGCGCCAGCGAGCCGTGAAACAAGCCGCGACGTTTGCGGTCCGCTGGGAAAAGACAACCACTCCAATCATGGACAGCGCTGTTGAAGAGATCAAGACTGCGACCGCGACCGCGACCGCCGAAAGCGACGGGCTCGACGACCTGTTTGAAGAGTCTGCAGAGGACATAGCCAAGGCCGCCGCCGCCGCCGCAGCCGCCGCGGCGCCGGTGACGACATCCATCCCACACGACGACGTGGAGCTCTTCACGACGCCGATCCTGGCAAACCGGCACGCCAAGGACGTGTACCTCGCGTGGCACAACACTTTCCTGCCCGGCTGGCGGAACGAGGGCTACCGACGGCTCGAGGACGAGTCGATGGAGGAGTACCTCGAGACGCTGGGGAGTTGGGGCCTGTTCGCGCGCGAAGAGAGCTTTGAGCGCGTCGAGGCCGACAAGAGCAACGGCAACGGTGCAGCGCAGAGGCGGGTCGAGGAGACGTTCAAGGTGTGGGTCAAGAAGATCCCGGTCAAGGGGCCGGGGAATTGAGATTGAGACGCGGCTTTGTGAGGGCAACGCTGTCGTCGCATTTCTTCGCCCTGCGGCGTGGTTTGGCTTGGTGGGTGGTTGGTTGGGCACGGGCGAAGGGGGTTAGTAGCTACAATTGTTTTTTTCTGTGCTGTGCTGGGCGAGGCGATCTTGGGTGGTGGTCAAGGGTATGGATTTTTTGAACTTCCTCTTCGCCGATTTCCTGCTTGGGAGAGTGAGTGGCTCTCTCCAGCTCGATGTGGCGTCGTAGTAGATATTTCTCTTGAGGGGAACAACGCCGAACAAGGGACCCCGGCGGCACCTTGTCGCTCTTCTGGCTTGAGTCGGGATTCGATGGAGCGACGAATCCATTCCTTATTCCCCGCGCGCACATGGCACCAACGATTTTGATCAGAAAGATTTCAATTTCGACGGAAACCGTTACATCAAATGCTCATTACTATGGCCTGTATGGCCGCTAGTGCACATATTCATACATTCTTTCCCTGTACTGACACCCCCCCCCCGGGCCTCCTGTGTGCTTTGACATGTAGTACAACAATTCAATCTCGTCTAGTTCTAATCCCGCCTCCGTCGACGCCGCCCAGCACTACCATGGCGTCGTCGGCGTCGTCGTGATGGTGCAGCGTGTTTTTGATATGAAGTTCTCGCCGGTCCCGGTGTTCGGTCCCGGCTCCTTTTTTTTCCCCTTTTTCACCGCGAGCAGTAATCCTCCTGCTCGGCCTGGGTCTCGTCAAAGTCCCACAGCAGCTTGTCCGTGTCCTCTTGGGTCTGGGACAGCCACGCGACCCACGGCATGACCGCGTACGCCAGCAGGGCCGTCGCGTACACGGGGCCGGCGACGACGTCCCGCCCGGCCACGTACAGGTAGACGCCATCCCACCAGGACCCGCCGTGCAGCGACATCTGCGCCACGACGCTGACGGCCAGCTCGACGGCCAGCAGCCACACGAGGGCCAGCGCGCCGATCATCAGCGGTGTCGGGGGCGGCGAGGTCAGGAACTTCAGGAGGGACCATTTGCTGGTGCTCATCGACGCCAAGGGCCGTTTGGAGCCCGCGGGGGCTGCGGAGGCCGAGTCCAGGTTCCACACCGTCACCTGCGCGGCTTGCCAGATGACGATCAGCATGATGGGCATCTCGAACAGCTCGGCGTACCGCGCGCCCAGCAGCGGTTGCAGGTAGGGCACGCGGATGGACCCGAGGATCAGGCCCGAGAGGAAGACGAGGGAGAAGTAGATGAGCGAGAGGGGGAGGGTTTGTTGGAGGACTCCCATGTCGGTTTGGTTTTGGTTTGGTGGTTGATTTTTTGTACGGGTGTGTTGTTTGGTATCGCTTGATAGAGATTCTCGAGGTCTTTGTTGGTGAAGAAATCAATTGATGATGATATGGTCGAAGTAGTTGTCTTCAATGGTGGTGGTGGTAATTGTTGTTTGTATTGTATCTTGAATGTCTTTAACAAGCTGCAGACCCAAATGACCCCACGAGATTATGTCCAGGTGTACAAATACCTTTTGATCTTTCTCCTGACCGGGAATGGGCGGGAATTCGCGCATTGAAACTACCCAGGCAGACGGAGAGGGGAGAGGCCGAGAGTCACGAGGTATTTTCAAAACACCTGCAACAGGGACAACGGCGTGATCGTACGCTGTCCCTCGAACTTAACTTAACAAAACAGCTTGCTTACCGGAGAGCCATTGGATTGGTTCCAGAGTCCTGGAAGATTCGAGGAAGATGATTTCCTCGCGTCTCTGTGATGATTCCTGACGAATAGACGAGGGAAATGGGCGTGGTAAGGCAGAGTGGGACGCATGACATGCTTCTCACGCCACCGAAGATCAGCACGAAACATGCCACTGACGTTGCGTTTGCGGCGGTGGTGCATTCTTTTCGGGGAAAGCAGTCGACCACCCATACCAGTAGCACCAGTTCGTGGTAGCGAGCCTCTTTCGACGGTCCCTGATGTGTTTCTGAGCCCGACGTTGTTGGGATGATGGGTGCACATGCAAGCACATGCCCCCTCAAATCTTCACAGCCTTGCCAAGCCCCTTTTTTCCCCGATTCGCCGCAGCCTTGCGCCGATGCCGAGGCTGGACCAACAAACATCACACCACGCCAGTTTGCACGAGCTGTTCTGGCAAATTGCCTCGTTCAACCATTTCCTGCACATTACACTCCTGTGGACTGTGTAGCTACTCTCGTGCGCAACAGCCTCTGGCCCATCGATCCATAGTAACGGACCACTCACGACTTTCCTCACTCTTCGGCTCGGATGCTGCTTCCTGGGCGACCCCTAGGTGCTCTCAGCAGCGAACACAGACGGGGACTGTAGAAAACATGTAGTCAGGCTTGCAAATTCGTGTCCTTTATTCAGAACGATACGTTGGACGAGTCGAGATTGAAAAAGGGCGCAAACCCATATCGCATGTCCTCAGCGCAAAGAAACGCGATACACATGCCGTCGACCTCCAGGAAGACGAAGCCCGACTAACGTGCTCTCGTGTCCAACGTCCTTTCGAACAACCCTTTCCACCCCCGAGAATCATGCATTCTTCTGCACTTTTCACTCCCCCTTGCCCATCGCGTCAGACGCCAGGATGCTCCTCCCTCCATCCGCCGTGAGCCTGCCTCTGATCTTGACCTTCGCGTACCCATCCTCCAGCGGTCTGAAACCGGGACTCTCCCCGCCGTCGTCAATGTCAAAGTACGCCTTTGGACAGAACACCAGGGCCTCCCCCTGACCCAACCGGACAATGATCTTGAAGACGTCGTCATGGCCGCCGCTGCTGCCGCCATCGCTTCCACTCTTCGACCGCGCCAGCGCCGCCACGTGCTTCTGGAGGGCCTTGTACCACTCGGGCGACTGGAACTGGTGCACGACGGCCACGTTGCACAGGTCGAGCAGCTTGGGCGAGATGGTCGGTTCCTGCGTCGCGATCACCACGCGCGTGGCCAGGTGGCGTTGTTGGCGGATGATCTGCACCAGGTCCTCAGAGAAGGCTTTCGCGGCCGGAGTCTCGGTCAAGAACTGTCGAGGATGTGTGTCAGTCTATTGATCTTTTTGCACGGGAGGTAGGTGTCACAATTTTTATTTACCTTGTGCGCTTCGTCCAGGGCGATGATCAGGGGGCTCTTGTCTCGCTTGCCGAGGAAGACCTGGAGGAAGATGGAGAAGAGCGTGCACGCGTCGGACTCGGTGATGAAGGGGCAACTCAGGTCGACGATCAAGATGGTTTGCGGCCGGAACTTGATCTTGCCGGCTCGCTCGCGGATGGTCGGCGCCGCCGTCTCCTTCAAGAACCACTCGATCAGGCTGTACCGCATCTCGAGGAAGGACATTTGTGAGGGCGTCAACCCTTCCCCGCCGACCGCCTGTTTCATCGCGCGGTACTTGACCCCCGCCGTGGTGTCGATGAGCGAGAGCTGCTTGAGCACCTTGTTGACGATGGCCATGTACAGGGGCGGGCTCCTGTCCTCGCTGTCCACGGCCATGAGCGCCTTGAGGTTCGCCACGTTGAGATGCCTCTCGCTGAACAGGAATGGGAGGACTTCCGGCCTCGGGGCGCCGGGCGGCCAGTTCGGCAGGTTGCGGTAGAGGTTTGTCATGCCCGGCAGATTCGAGGGGGAGACGAGCACTTGCACCTTGATGCCCTGCGAGCTGAGGTAGGCGGCTTCGCAAACCTGGGTCGCGCTGGCGGAGGTGAATTTGTCGTAGTGGAAGACCAGGCCGGACATGGGCTTCGGGTTGGGGCCCATGCTGCTGTCGCTGATGAGGGCGTTTTCGAGCAAGCAGGACATGGTGTGGCTCTTGCCGGCGCCTTGTTGGCCGCAGATGAAGGTTGACCACGGATGCTGCATGTTGGCGTAGATTAGATTGTCCTCCCTGGGCAGATCCTGCTGCGGCGTGTCAGACCCGTTGAATGCCCGCGTTCGTAGTCCCAAGAGACCGTAAGCTGGAAGTTTCGGGTGCTCGTCGTCTGTCCCCGCGTTGAGACATTGCTTGACCTGGCTTGAGAACAGGGGCGCTGCCTCCAGCTCGCGGAGAAGGGTGGAAGAGAGTCCATGGCCGCTGTTCTTGGTGTCATGTTCTGAAGCGAATAAGGTCAGGTGTCTGGCTGTCTCTTCGTCGGGGCTGTCGTAACTGCTGCTTTGACTGGGATGAGATGATCCAGGGCTTTGAGAACCGTTGTCGCGGTCCATTCTGGAGACGATGGGAAATGAAGTGTTGCAAAGGCAAGAGTTCAAGCTAAACGAGAAAGATATTTTGGCAATATATCCTTCACCTTGCCTTGCAAGGGTGGACCAAAAAGAGAAGGCAAACAACAACTTAAGAGACGCGACAGCAAACATTTCTTTGTGCCGGCGTGGTGCAGTGCCCACTTCAACAACGGAGAGGGCGACAGGTAAGCTCCGCATACACCCAGCTGCATTCAATTCCACTGACAAGAAAGAGGAGAAAGTAATAGGGTAGATATGATTGCACAACCGGTTTGCGCACAGCGATAAATTTTCAGGAAATCGTCGAGTTGACAACAAGTATTTGATTCGATACGCAGCTCGGCTTGTTGAAAGAAAGACGCAAAAGAGACAAGCAGGTGACAAATACGTACATGCACACACATCACATCCTGGAACGCACAGCTTTGATGGACAGCGGCCGCAAATGCAGGCCTCATGCGCAGCAACAACACATCGCATCGCATGTTTGATCGCCGCTCTTGAGCGAGGAGCTTTGAACGGACGGGAGCCACACCGACCACCTGCAGACAAAAGAGACAGCACGCATGCACACCATTTTCAATACCACGCTGAGAAACCCAGTTGATGGGACTCAGGCTTCGGTTTCAAACTCCGCGCCTGTACTCATCCACTGATCCAGAGTTTTTCTGGCTGCCTGACTAGCGCTTCTTTGTCAACGTGCCTGCGACATATGGCAGGGCACTCCATTCGAAATTTGTCTTCAAGTCGACGGCTTCCCAAGGGGCCGCTTTCCTCAACACGTTTGGCGTATCGCGATCCATGTTGCAGCCAGCGAGGAAGAACTGCCAGCCGAGCAGGTGGTAGAGGAGTTGCATCAAGCGGCCCAGAATGCTGCCATTCTTCGTCCACGGGTTCCGGAAATGCTCAACAATCATCAATTCTCCCCCGGGTCGCAAGAGGGAATACAATTCCTTGGCGGTTTGTTCCAGGTCAGGAACCGAGCAAAGCACCCGGACGCATACGATGGTGTCGAAGATGCCATTGGGGGAGGGCTTGACGCCTTTCTGTGCCAGAGCGGCCAACAACTCGGCCTTGTCGGCGGTGCTGCTGAGGATATGATATTTGCCAGTGAGTTTGGCTTCATTGATCCGAAGCTGCAATGGGGCGTGAAGACCAGGCGTCGGCTCCGCCCCATATACGGCGCTAATATTGGGGTTATCGGAGAACAACGACACGTAAGACCCTGATCCGGGCCCGATATCCAGAACAACCCCGTGAGTGCGGGATAGTAAGGGCGGAACTAATGTCGCGGAGCCCTTCGGAGGAGGGGCCGGGTCGACAGGCGCTGGAGACTGCATAAATACCATGACCTTGTTTCCCCTTGTTTCTCATTCCCAGAAGAAGGTGATGGCTGGGAGGCCAACTTACCAGTGGCTTTGGTCCAGAACTTTGAGAAAGCATCGTCCCGGACTTTCTTGAAGTTGGACTTGGAAGGGAGGTTGAATTGGAGGATATAGAACTGGAGAGCAGTGGTGATGAAGGCTACCAGATTTTCGTCAGAGCCCAGGTGATAGACATTCTTGGGACTGTCAGAGCCACAGAAGGACAGAACATACAAACAGCGCTGGCATATAGCAAATAGCCCGGTTCAAGGAGGCTGAGCAGACGTTCTTGGAGCGGCGGCCAGGGCATCTTGAAGCACAACTGGAGTTTTCCGTCAACTTGGGGCCGTTGAATGTGATATAATTCAAGGAGGCAGAGAGGGGGAAGAGAAGGAGAAAGGGAACTTGGTCATTGAAATACATATTGTTGGGTCAGCTTGCCGAGGGCCGGGGGGGTTTCTTGGCCTCAGCCTCGTTCCCCCCCCCCCCCGTGACTCACCCGCCTCAGCCTTGCGTGGCGTACAAGGCTGACAACTCCTTGGCACAGCCTTGCCGTCGCCACCCCGCCTTGCAGCGACTGCAGTAACATGTGCTCCTGGAGAGCAGTGCAAGCCATGTCGACATACTTATATCCTATCAGTCTAGGAACTTGTATACCTGCCCAAACAAGAATGTCTCGCATACTGGATCTGGCGAGGCTCCGGCTTCTCTCGGCGTCCTTTAGGGGGGCATTTGGAGGCGAGGGGTAATGGACAATAGCAGAATGGGCATTCTGACCTTATCGAGCACCCCGCACCAATGACTCTCTCCAATGACTACTACACATTTGCAAGCTCGATTACCAGCATGACTAACCGCTTGCCAGGAGCACGGGCATTTTCTCCCAATTGACCCCGCGATACTTAGTGGCTTGCCCGCTATAATACATCACCAAGGGCATCCTCTCTCCAGAATTTGGTCGTCCCGAACACCCTCCCTCCTTCCTTCGCCCAACCTCGTCTAGACGCTCTCCGAGACTCGTCTGTCCTGCAGCTGTTACTGCAGCTGCTGTTGAGGTAGGTGTAGGAGGAGACACAGGAGGAGAGACTTAAAAGCGGACTGGGAAAAAGAAGCCAAGAGTGGACAGGAATTTTCCTGGAGACAGGAATCTATGGCAACCTCAGGCTCGGGCTCAGTGGAGGAGCGGGATTCGTCCTCGACAGCTCCTCCACGAAGCTCCAGCTCGTGGAAGTCACGGCTTCAGAGACGGCGACGGAACATACATGGCCGCCTCTCTGCCCTTCACGATGGCATCCCATATCTCCGAAGGCTTCCCCTTCCGGTCATCTTGATCGTCACCTTGCTGATCCTGGTCAACCTCGTGGTCTGGGCGATATGCGGCCTGATTCTGTCGTCGCACACTCATCTTCTCTCCACCGCGGCGTTAGCGTACACCCTGGGTCTTCGCCATGCCCTGGACGCCGACCACATTTCTGCCATCGACCTGATGACCCGCCGATTGATAGCGACGGGTCAGAGACCAGTGACTGTGGGGACCTTCTTCAGCCTCGGCCACAGCACCATCGTCGTCATAACGTCGATTGTGGTCGCAGCCACCGCAGCAGGCATAGCCGGGCGGTTTGACAGCTTTGGCACTGTCGGAGGTATCATCGGGACTTCTGTCTCGGCGGCGTTCTTGATCCTGCTTGGTATCATGAACGCCTACATCCTGTACAAGCTGGTCGTGCAGATCAAAAAGGTCATCCGCCTGCAGCCGGACCAAGAGGCCGAGGAGGCCTGGAAGATCGAAGGGGGCGGATGCCTCTTCCGCGTGCTGAAGAAAATGTTCAAGCTCATCGACCGCCCGTGGAAGATGTATCCCCTCGGAGTCCTCTTCGGCATGGGCTTTGACACGAGCTCCGAGATCGCCCTACTGGGGATCAGCAGCATTCAGGGCGCCAAAGGAACCAGCATCTGGCTGATCTTGATCTTCCCCGTGCTGTTTACTGCAGGGATGTGCCTCGTCGACACGATAGATGGCGCGCTCATGATGAGTCTGTACGTTGCTCCAATGGGCATGGGCACGAGCAAGAAGGCCTTCCCAGGCGAAGAGGCCCAGAGTCACGGGATTCCCGAGCAGATCCTCACGACCCCAGACGATCCGCTGGTCCTAGAAGACGTCGAACAAGCAGCTATACATCCAGCGACGACAGAACCGCCACAGCACCAACAAGCGGCGCCCCCCACCCCCCATCCACCAGCAGCACGCGTCAAAGATCCCCTGACGTTTCTATACTACTCGATTGTCCTGACCTCGTTGACCGTGCTGTGCGCCATCATCATCGGCATGTTGCAGCTCCTCTCGCTGATCCTCAACGTCGCCTCTCCCAAGGGCGCGTTCTGGGACGGCGTCGCCAGGGCCGGCGACCTGTACGAGGTCATCGGCGGCGCCATCTGCGGCAGCTTCGTCGTCGTCGGCGGCATCAGCGTGCTCTGCTACAAGCCCTGGAGGAGGTGGGTGGACCGGGAGAGGGCCAGGCTGAGAGTTGCCAACAGCCCGGGCGATGGTGACGTTGGCGCCGATAACGATGACAATGGCAACGACGGCATCGCGAGGTGTGTGGAGGATGCGACGCATGGTTCCCAAGGATGCGAACGGGACGATCTCGAGCAGGGCGCCGTCTTCGTCCGCGAAGAGGAGCTGGTTCGGACGGACGGAAAGACCACGCACATCCACAGGGAGAGAGCGGGCGGCAAGCCGTTCGACACTAGCTCTTCTGGCGCGCCAGCAACTGCGAATGCAGGATCGAGTGGCAGTAGAGGAGGTCGGCATCATCAATACCGGGATTCAACGTGACGTGGTTATCGAGCTGGACTGTATAACGGTCTTCCACAATGGGCCGTCAAAAGAGTTTACACGAAGCGCCGTACAGAACTAGCGCACGAGGGAAAAAAAGAGTCGGCTCCAAAGACAATCCAAGATTCATGATTTCATATAAAAGGCACTGGAGACATGAAGGCCTGATCACTAGCACATGATATAGATGATACGCCGTCCTGAGCGGTCCTTGAGAACCAATTCTATCCAATCTCGTGGGGTGCCGTAATAGTGTGTTCCTAAGTCCCATATCCGACAGATGCAGTCCAAAGCACGCGATAATACCCTTTCATAGCAAATGATTCGTGATGCCTTAGCATGGATGGTTGCATGGGGAAAGAAGGAGAGGCTTGTCGCTTTGCTTAGACAAGACCCGGCATATTCAACATTGCGCACGTCGCCCTCTTCTGAGACCCCAGGTCCTCCAACTTGATATCCGAGAGGTGCCCATGTTGCCTCCATCCATTGAGCCTCAGAAACCCGAGGATGACGAAAGCGACACCTGGCTCATTCCGTTGGTCAAGGCGCCCTTGACGCCGTTTTCATGGGGTGGGTGAACCACTTCGCCGACCAGTGACTCGTTTCGCGCCGCTACGGCAGAGAATGCCTGCTCGAGCATGCCGGCGCTCGCAGCCACAAAGCCCAGATATGGCGGACTGGGCCGGAGCACCCGACTAAGGTACTCGGGATGGAACTGGACACCCACAAAGAATGGATGTTCCTTCAGCTCCATGACTTCCATGCGCTCGCCTTTGTCATCTTTGCCGATGAATGTCAAGCCGGCGTCGGATAGGCGAGCGATATAGTCGGGATTCACTTCATAGCGATGACGGTGCCGCTCATTGATGCTAGGCTCGTTGTTGTACAGTTTCCGCAACCGCGACCACTGAGTGTTCTCCTGAAAGATGGTAGGACGCAGGCCCAGTCGCATGTTGCCGCCCATGGTCGTCTTGTCGATTTCCGGCATGAAAATGACCACAGGGTCAGGCGTCTGTCCGTCTAATTCGACCGAGTGCGCCGATTTCAGGCCACATACGTTGCGGGCAAACTCAACAACAGCGACTTGCATGCCCAGACAAATTCCGAGATATGGTTTGGGTTTTGTTCGAGCCCAGTTGGCTGCCGCAATCATCCCTTCAGTACCGCGGTGTCCGAATCCACCGGGGACTAGAACACCATCGGCCGTGCATAGTTCGTGCCAGGCCTTGTGGTATTTCTCTGGATTTGAATCTAGTGTGGGTTTTTCGAGATTGCTTGCGTCAACCCAAACGAGGTTGAGTTTGCGTCGACAAGCCATGGCACTGTGTTCCAGAGCCTTGATGACGGAGAGATAAGAGTCGTGAAGGTTTGTATATTTGCCAACCAAAGCAATATTGACCTTTTCAGAGTCCAAAAAGCGATCTTGTGGCGTCGTCAAACGCTTCCATTCCTGCCAGATCTGCTGGCCTTTAGTGACCAATGAAGGGGCAATCTTGTATGCGTCCAGACGGAAGAGCTCGCGGAGCTGATCGGGCAGACCTTGTTCTTCAAGGAGCATCGGCACGTGGTATGTCGACTTGACGTCGTGGACGGCCAGAACCTGCGAAGGCTCGACTTGACAGAACATGGCGATCTTGTTCGTTGTAGCCTCGACAAGTTGTTCCTGGCATCGGCATGCAATCTGGCCATAATTAGTCCCTAACAATAAGAGAGCACAGGAAAATCTGGATTACCAAGTCAGGTGCCAGACCGGCTGAGCGTACGTCCCGTATGGCTTGCTGTGTAGGCTTCGTCTTTTGCTCACTGCCAATGACCGGCACAAGCGAAACATGGATGTGGATGAAATTGTCACGACCTGCTCTTCTTCGCAGTTGCCGCATGGCCTCAATAAAGGGTGCACTCTCGATGTCACCTACCGTCCCACCCAACTCGATTATGCAGACATCCGGCTGTTCCTTTGTATCATCGACGGGAATTCTTGCGACTCTTTCAATCCAGTCCTGGATCGCATTTGTTATGTGCGGAACCACCTGGACAGTCTTGCCAAGATAATCTCCTCTTCTCTCACGCTCAATGACCTGCTGATACACTTTCCCGGTCGTGATGCTATTCTCGAAGGTCAAGGTAACGTTGAGATATCGCTCGTAGTTTCCGAGATCAAGGTCGACTTCGCCGCCATCGTCGAGGACAAAGCACTCCCCATGCCTGCAAGAGAGTTAGACAGACGAGTGAAGGCATAACCAAAGCCTGCATACTCAGTTGGGGCCATTGTTCCAGCATCCACGTTCAGGTATGGGTCAATCTTGATGGCTGTGACCTTCAAGCCCACCGTCTTGAGTAGAAGGCCGGTCGACGACGCAATGATACCCTTGCCAATCCCACTGATCACACCACCGCTCACAAGAACGTACTTCATCTTGAATAAGTATATTCGAAAGATATGGCGAGTCGTATGGCAGTAGAACTATTTGTCGAGTTCGAAGCGAGATGCCTCTGAGCAAGTCGAGGTATGACTCCCGCTCAGGTCCAGAAGTGTGTTCAAACAAAATAGAGACTTTGGGACTGGTGTCGTGCTTGATACTGAAGACAAACGACTTGAAGAGTCAAACGCAGGGGTCCGTCGCTGGCTGCCGCCAGGCGGGAAGAAAGGGAAAATGGATGCAAAATTGTTGCAGTCAAAAACTGGCCCGGGATCCACAGGCACGTCAATGGCTTGGCGTTGTTGACACGGACGCGTTGCTCTTTACGCGCTCGCCCGTCACACGAGACAACCGCAGGCAACCGCAGGCAGCACATCGAGTGATGGAGACAGAGCCAGAGCCATGCCGCCTCGAGATCCTTGTGTTCATGGCCCCTGTCTGCAAACGGAGTACTCTACAATTAACCCCTGCCACCAGTGCCGACGATATCGTTAAGACCTCGATCGTCATCCGTCGTCATCATCATCTATCCCTGAAACCCAAGATACGGCGCTTCCACGGCCAGCAAAGATACAATACCTCCACGTCCCAATCATTGCGTTTGGCTCTCAATAAAGTCCAGCGCGTTTTCCTTCGACTCTTCCCGAATGCTGCTCACATTATTGGCGAAGCGCACGCCGAAACACTTGTCCGCCACCCTCAGCATTTCAGGTCTGAACGTTGTACAGATGAACTGTCCCCCTAAGGGTCTCTCGTCGCCATTCGCGGGTTCGTCCTCCGCTCTGTTGGCAAGGTACAGAAGGTGGTCAGCCACGGCGGTCCGGTACTGTGCGTCGAGATTTGCGTCAATCTCGTCGAAGATGTAGAACGGTGCCGGGTCAGTGGCTTGGATGGCAAAGATGAGTGCAAGACTGCATAGACCTAGACAACAAAGTTAGCCAAAAGTCATCTCCAGGGATAGTAGCGGACTTACTCTTCTGGCCACCACTCAACTGTTGAATGCGCTGCTGGTCGTCATGTTTGCTATTGAAGCTGACACTGATGCCCACACCCGTATAGTTCTCAACACCGCGCTTGTAGACAGTCTCAGCATCCGATTCTTCGTCTTCGTCCTCAGCTTGCCTCTTGTCGGTTTTCCGTTGAATGATCAATCGACCTCGACCGGCAGGGACAAGCTTTTGAAACACCTCGGCAAACGCTTTGCTAACCTGCTTGAAAGTGCGCTCGATGGCTTCGTCCTTCCTCTGATCAAGAACGGTGATTAGGTTCTCGATCGACGACCTTCCAGCCTGCAGCTCCTCTCGCCTTGCAGTGAGCTCTTCCCGCTGCTTCAGCGATTTTCGATAATGCTCAAAGGCATGCTTGTTGACAGAGTTGTATTTCTTCAGGGCTTCCTTTGCTTTTTGGAGCCTCTTGACAATAGCATTCGAGTCAGTATTCTGGTACTTCTTCCGCAAGTCATCAGGTATGGCGCCGAGTTCGCGGATGCTCTCCACATTTTCCTGCTTCGAGGCCAAGAGAGCAGCCTTCTTTTGGACGGCTTTCTCCAGACGGCGCTGGTGTCGTTCGATCGCCTTGGCCAATCCTTCTTGTTGGCGTCCGATCTCGGCCGCTTCCGCCTCAAGCTCTCCAATCTGGATCGCCGAAGTCTCCAGCCGGTCCTCAAGCTCATCGAGATAACCCTGGACAGAGTTGAGCTCTTTAGTCAGACGTGCCAACTCCGTTCTCTTGCCACGTAGGTAGGAAGAGCTGCTAGTCTCTTCGTCTACTTCATCGGTCTCGAGCGCTTCGAGCTGGGGTTTCAGGCTGGAGTTCAATCGAGCTTCCAAGTCAGCCTTTGTGGTTTCAGTCTCCGCCCTCGCCGCAGAGAGTTCGTTGTACTCGCGCCTCAGTTTTTGGATGCTGACTGCCAGACTCTCTAGCTGTTTCTCTTCGGCTGCACTCAGCGCCTTCTTAAAGTCTGAGCCCAACTCGGCCTGGTAAGCAGATAGTTGGTCAGTCAGTATCTTGACATTTGCCGCGATCGACGCCTCTTGCTTGTGTTTCGCTTCGAGTTCTTCCTTCTTGCGTTGGAGCATGTCCATCTTGCTTCTGAGCTCTTGCTTGAGTAAGACTTGGGTGCTTTGAGACTGGTTCTTTTGTTGCTCGAGTCTCTGTACTTCGCTCATGGCCTTGGTGATCGTCTGGTCAATCTTTTCGACCTTCCTCTTATTGGCGATGCCCTCCGCCTTGACTGCCTCGAATTTCTCCCGGGCTGCCATGACCGCCTTCGTTGCTTTGAGCCTCGAAGAACGGACATCGTGGAAACCACCGGTCAATGCACCTTTCTTGTCGGACCGGTCGCCCTCTGGGGTCACCGCGGTTAAGCCATGAGTTCTAGCATATTGCGCTGCGACACTGAGGTTCTGTGCAATGATGGCTTTGCCGAAAACTTGTTGGACGGCTTTCTCGAACCTCTCGTCGTAGTTGATGAGCGACATGAGCGGTCTTGCATCTTGCGCATTAGGGAAGTTTGCCGTTTTGGGCTTCAGTCGATTCAACGGCATGAAGGTAATACGCCCGGCGCGCTCTCTGTTCAAGATTTCCATGACCTTGCTAGCCGTGTCGTCGTTGTCGACGACGTAATGGAAGAGAGAACCTCCCGCGGTGACTTCCACAGCCGTGTGGTGTTGAGGAACATCAATCAGCTCCGCAAGCGGCCCATAGCAACCTTCCAGATTGTACTGTTGTTTTATGCGCCGAACAGCGTCCAGGCCGCGGCTGGTGTTGGCATCCATCATGTGCGACAGATTGCGTTCAGCCTTCCTAAGGTCGTCGAGGGCCCCCGCGTATTCCGAGTCCAACTGCGCTTCCCTGCGCCACAACGTTCGTCGCTCGTCCATCAACGCGTCCTTTTTCTCGTTGGCTGCTTGGATATCCTGGTCAATGGAATGGCCCTGTGCGCCGATTCGCTGCTGAAGGCCTTGTATCTCCTCCTCCAGACTAGCAATCTCCTTTTCATCGTCTGCGATGCCCTCGGTGGTCTGCATGCGAGTGGCTTTGAAACGGGACAGAGATTGGAATGTCTCGTCAATCTGTGTTTGAAGCCAGTTGTCCCGATCTTTCTTCGACTTGAATCGAGCATTCCTCCCTTGTTTTGCATAGAGTCGCTGCTGCGTAGCGGTCGCTTCCTCTAGTCGAGTTTTGGCGGCCAGTTCTTTTGCCCTCTCCGCCTGAAATTGTGGAATGACAGTGCTCAGTTCTTGTTCGATCTCCCGTATCTGCGCTCGAATTTGTTTCAGATTTCGGTCGCGATCTTGCTTGGCACGTTGAGCCGCCGCCTGTCCGTGGACTAGATTCTTCTCCTCCAACTCGACTTGGGCTCGCGCCCTTGCCTTTTCTCGCTTTTCGTCTTCATATTGTCTCTTCTCGAGCCGTGCGGCCTGGATTTGATGGTTGAGTTGCTGGATTTGCTGAGAAATTCTGGCCAGCTCGTCCTCGCCTTGTGCGTAGCGTTCCCGATTCTCATCGACCTCGTCAATCCCACCTACTCTTCGATCTTCCAGCTCTGCCAACGCCCTATTAAGCTCATCTTGCTCGCGATGGAACAGAGTGTATTCCAATGCACGCTTTTCCCGGTCCTTCTCCTGGAAATCCCGGAGTTCTGCTTGCTCCTCTTCGAGTTCCTTGAGACGGTCTTCGATCTGCTCGAAAGTCTGATCGATTGCAGCTAGTTTGTTACTGGTGTCGTTCATGATCTTCTGTGACTCATCTTTTTTGGCGACAAACTGCTGTGTCCCTGCGACGCTTTTCAGCACGTCCAGCCGTTCGGAGTCTTTCATGTTTGTCAGTCTGGTGATGCGACCCTGAGGAACAATATAATATGGGTTGGCACGCGAAAACCCGGCGTTTTCAAGTAGCTGCATGACATCTTGTTTCGTCGCATTCTTGCGGTCGAGAGAGTATTCGTCTTTCTTGAGCCCGATCGTGCGGCGCAGGATGAGCTCGTCATTTCCGGTGGGGAACCGCCCATCCGAGTTATCAAACACTATCTCGACGTAGGCGGACATGACTGCAGAGCCCGACCCCTCGTGGATGAGGGCCTGTCGCTCTTCGCGTCCCATCTGTGAGTAGGCATCGCTAAGTACGAATCGGATGGCGGCGAAAAAGTTGCTCTTGCCGGAGCCATTGCGCCCGACGACGACGTTGAGTTTGGGGGAGAACGGGTTGACCACGGTCTGGTTTTTGTAGCTGCAGATATCGGTCAGGCCCGATTTCTGGGTCTGCGCTTAGGTAGTTCTTACCTCTTGAACCCTTGGATGGTGATCTCCTTGATATGCATGATGCACAGATGAAAGCGTCGTCGCGAAAAGGGTGTTCGAAGGCGTGCGCGCGACAGCGCCAGGAAGTTGGGGATTTGTGAAAGATTGTTGGATCGCCAAAGCGACGCGAGGCTGCAGTTGATGGCACGCGCCTCGCGAACTCCTCAATCGTAAATTGGGGCTAATCCCAAAGAGAGCTAGTGTATATCGTTATATAATCATGCGCTAGTGATCCACGTGACGGCCCGCTTGCCCCTTTAAGCTCAACTTCCTCTCTCGCTCATACTGTCTTGCCATGTTAACTAGCGAGTAGTTGGAAGACGAAGCGCTGCCCTTCTCATATCCCTCTTCTCTCCCTTGGAACTGGACACCAGGGGGATCATCTATTAGAAGGGCTCCGTCCCATCTATCACGCTTCATTGTACTCTCAGCGCTATTTTTGGACAAGTCTGGCGCGACTCCAACCCGAATCCGTGGGAGACAATGCCACGGCAGATCTACATCCAACCGGGAACAAGTCGGTGCTGTCTATAGCAGCTCGAGTCTTCCGGAACACCAGGATGGAAAATTGGACCGACTGGAGTTTCAGCCGCTTTCATCCTTGAGACCTTGCAATTCTTAGGCCCCCAATGGATGCCCAAAGGGGTGCTGCGCATCCGGCCAGGTAGCATCTCACGACTAGTCTCATCCACACGGACCAATGAGTCCACATGTCGGACTGCACCTGTGGCTCGAATTCTGTATAAATGGAATGGCAGACTCGCCACTGAGTGATAGCCTCACTTCTGAATATCCCAATTCCATCTCGCCTGTCAATCATCAAACCATGGGATCTACGCCAAAGTTTACTATTCCTCAAGAATTCGAGGCCCGACTGCACTATGTCGAGGTTATTGATCAGCGCTCCGATGAAGAGATTTTGGCCTCCTTGGAAGAGTACAAACCCGTCACTTCCGAAAAGAACATCTGGGCCTTCTGGGACAAGGGCATTCGCGCGATGCCGGGCTGGTGCCAACGTAACGTTGTCCATTGGGTCCGACTGTGTGGACCTTCGTGGACAGTCCGCATCTTGAACTCGGTACCGGACTCGCCAACTAATGCCCTCAGATATGTTTCCGCCGACCTCCTTCCGCAATCATTCGTTGATGGCACGATGACCGGAATATACACTGGCCCCCACAGCTCCGACTTTCTGCGAGGAGCATGCTTGTATTCTCATGGTGGAGTGTATATGGATACCGGAAACATCTTGATCCGTGATATTGACAGGATATGCTGGAATCAGTTAGCGGACCCAAGTTCGCCTTTTGAAGTGTGTGCCCCCATCATGTATGGAACGACCATGGCCAACCATTTCGTCGCGAGTCGCAAGGGCGACCCCTTTATCAAATGCTGGTATGTGTCACGCGCGACCGACCGGGAACACGCTAACGGCCACTCTCGCAGGCACGATCTGTTCGTCTATCTCTGGAAGGACCGCCAAAATCACGACGGCTTGATCAATCACCCCCTGGTCTCTTTCGCCTTGACTCACACGTTCGAAGCAGCAGAGCAGGCAAATTTCGGCTGGGACTTCAAGGTGGCGCCCCAGACGGTGATGGAATACATCAGCCAGGTGCTGTCCTGGCAAAGACTTTGCATGCTGGAGAATGCCCGAGATGGCTTCAACGCGACCGAGTACTGGTTGCACAAGGTCCTCATCTTCGACGCGTTGCAAGAAGACTGGGGCGCCGAAGCCACGATTGGGTTCGGCGGTCCAGTCCTATTCAATGCACTGGCCACAAGACTGGACGCACCAAGGGACTCAGAGGGGTACAAGACGGCGTACAAGCTGGTCTGGCGTCTTTTGACCGAGTCGAGCTTGCAGAAAATCACCCACGGCAAGAACCTGACCACGACGCCTGCGGCTGGGGTTCTCTGGGAAGAGCCCGGCAACGAAGACAAGGACCACGAGTCAGGGACGTTTGGCGAGCTCCTCCGTTATGGGACCCTGCACTTCCAACAGACGAGAGAGAATATCCGGTACATGAAGGCCGCGAAGCCGCCAGTGACGTCGAACAAGGGACTTCTCGAGTCCTAGACCCGGGCAGCCTGGGCGACGCCGGCCGGGGCATTTTTAATACTTGCGAGCGTGTCCCTGGGCCTGTGCTCGATACTTGGCAAACAGATAGCCCTTGTCAATCCCCGAAAAAGCACTATTCCTCAAGCAGTGTTGATGCCGACATCGGCGCCTCCTCTCGCCCACCTCCACGGAAGCACCGCGCATCCGAGGAGTCAGAGCTGGGGAGGGGGATAGCATCTTGGGTTTTTTTGTTTTTATCTGATAAGATCATCAGTTGGTCCCCTTTTCCCTCTCCGCCTTGTCGTATTATCCCCCACTGCCCGGTTCTCTCATTGCAAAATGTTTGCAAAATTCCTTCTTTGTCTCAGACTGCTCGGCTTCACGTTCTCCCTCTCGCTGCAAAGACTGTGCATTTATCTATCCACAAACATCCATCGATTGAGGTACAGATCCGTCCCCGACCCGCGCAATGTGGTGGTCATCGGCGGCTCGTTCGCCGGGTATTTCCTGGCGAAGCGCCTCGCCGAGTCCCTGCCCACCGGTTACAGGGTGATCTTGATCGAGAAGCATTCCCATTTCCACTTCACGTGGAACTTCCCTCGCGCCACCGTCCTCACGGGCCAGGAGTCCAACGCCATCATCCCATACCCGGGCAATGGGCCACGAGGTGCTCCGGAGGGAGCATACGTGTTCAAGCAAGGCTGCGTCGTCGCGATCCAGCCGACCCAGGTCATCCTACAGGACGGATCGGCGATTGCGTACGAGTATCTCGCCGTCGCGACGGGGTCTCGGTCGCGGTACCCGGCGAAGCTCGAGGGGTCCGGCGAGGGGGGCGGCGACGAGAAAGCGGCCTGCGTGAGATTCTTTCACGAGGAGCAGCAGCGCATCGTGGCGGCCAAGGACATCGTGGTCGTCGGCGGCGGTGCCGCGGGCGTCGAAGTCGCCGCGGACATCAAGAGCAAGTATCCGCAGAAAAGCGTCACGCTGGTGCATTCCCGCCAGAGATTGCTCAACAGCTTCGGCGAGGCACTTCACGATCTCGCGAGGAAAGCGCTCGAGGAGCTGGGCGTCACGCTGTACCTGGGTGAGCGTGTGGTCTCGGGCCTGGATGGGGAGGATTCCAAGCAGATCAGGCTTCGCAGCGGCCGAGTCGTCGAATGTGATATGGTGGTAAGCATTGTTCTCTGTTCAAGCCACTCACTGTACCCTATCTTATCTCCTCATACCCCCTCCT
Organism: Cladophialophora immunda; assembly: GCF_000835495.1. Lineage (NCBI taxonomy): Eukaryota > Fungi > Ascomycota > Eurotiomycetes > Chaetothyriales > Herpotrichiellaceae > Cladophialophora > Cladophialophora immunda. The sequence continues at coordinate 195,808 of NW_015622545.1, forward strand.
ATCTCTACCTTACCCTACCCTGCCCTACTCTGTTCTCCAATCCTCAGCGCTGAGCTGCATGACATATAATGCCCTCGCTCACCCAAGGTCCCCCCAGATTCAATGCACAGGCCAATCCCCCAACTCCGAGCTGCTAAAGTCCTTCTCCCCGTCCTCCGTGTCCGGCTCGTCGGGCGCCATCCTCGTGGACAAGACCCTGCGAGTCCGCGACGCGCCGTCCCGCAACATCTTCGCGCTGGGCGACGTGGTCGACCTGCCCGGGCCCAAGATGGGGCGCGCCGCCACGATGCAAGGGTTCCTGGTCGCGGAGAACATTGTGCGGGCTGTTCGAGCGGACAAAAAAGGGGCGAAAGAGAAAGCAGGCACAAACACAAATACGACGGGGACGGCGTTGAAGAAATACAAGCCTTCAATGGTTGATTCGTCCATCGAATTGACGCTGGGCCTGGTAAGTCAATTCAAGTCAAATCACCTCAAGGCACAACCCGGCAGCCACCAATGTATCTCTTACAGCTTTGCTCTCCTTTCTCCTTTTCCTTCTCTTCTTCCCCTATTGCATCCCCTTTACTCACTTTCTCTTCCTGTCCCTCCCCCTTCACGCTGGGGGTTAGCATATACGTCTCCCCGCTCCAACCATTTGAACAGGGCTAACACCTCTCCCGCCTCGTCGGCTGGACACAGGGCAAAAGCGTCATGTTCATCAGCGATGGCCGGCAGAACATGTCCTTCGCGAAAGACATGCCCGGCGACGCCCTGCACGCGGCGCAGATGTGGAAGATGATGGATGCGCAGCCGTTCGTCGATCCCGGAGACGACGCGGCGGCAAGTTCGACGGCTGATACTACTACAAATGCTGATACTCCCGTGAAGATGTAGCTCGGATACCGGTCCTTTTGATTCATGAGCTCGGGGCGTATGAATGATTGGCGATGGAAAGCGGTCTTGTTTCAATAATAAAGGAGTTCGATGGCAGGGGGTGTTGTATATTCCTGTGCAGAACGTAGATGTCTGCAAGGTATCAATATCAAGCTCGTCTACTCACCTCAGTCACCAACCGCTACCTCGCGATCGCACAACCACGCAAACTCGGTTCTCCCTTCAACTCCTCACGTCGCGGCTTCCGGCGCCGAAAGCACTGCCGGCCTCAGTGATACCCTGTACTTGACCAGCTCCGGATCCTCGTACTGCGCCATCCACATGGGATCCATCGTGATCTCCCACTGCTTCATCCGACTGACCAGCTGCGCCTGCGGGTCCTCCAGCGCCTTGTACATCCTGGCATCCGCCTCCTTCTTCTCCGGCGTCGCCATAGCCAGCCATTGCTCCATCTTGTGCTCTCTGGCCACATCGTCAATCTCCCATATCCCGAGGGGATCGTCGCTGTATCCTCCCAGCTGGCACATGCGCTTGTTCTCGATGGAAAACTCATTGGTAAAGTTCAGCCACTTGTCCCGACGAGCTTTGGCCCACGTGTCAAGCAATGAGTCGGGGGCTTTGCCGTTGATGACAGCACCCAGAGCGCGGCCAAGGGGGCCTGCGTCTAACAGGCCTGTTGTTAGGCCTAGACCTCCAATGGGATTGTTACTCTGGGGTTTGTGTCAGCAGCATCTAGAACAAGGGCGGGAATAGAAATCTCACATGTGCAGCATCACCAGCTAACAATATCCGCCCCAGTCTGAATGCCTGTGCACATCTCTGATGCGGCTTGTACTTGTTCAACTGCACCAACTCATACTCCACAGGCCACACAGGGAAGATATGTTGGTAGTGCTCGTCAAGTTCGGCGCGTATTTCCTCGTTCGTCAAGCCCGCTCTAACACCAAACGCTACCCGCCAAAGGCCCGTGTCGTCAAGAATGGTGACTACGGCCCAATGCACAGGATCCAGGATCAGATTTGCCGTGTTAAACCCGTGTTTAAAGAAATCAAACCGCACATTGGTGGCCACAAAGTCTTCCTTGGGCCAGGAGAATCCTTCAAAGGGAATGTTGGACAGTTTGCGAACGCTAGACCCGGCGCCGTCTGCTCCTACCAGCCAGTCGCAGGTATACCGAGTTTCTTGGTTGGTGGTTGGGTCCACGGCGGTTAAGGACACCAGGCTTTGTTTCTCGTCCTGAGAGATTTCAATCACTTTCTGATTGAACCGCACTTCCGAGTTATATTTTGTTGTGAGATGGCGCAAGAGTATAGCGGCCAGTCTTGGCTGAGGACAATTGATGCCCGACGGGAACAGGCTGCCTCCTTCTCTTTTCTCCACATAGGCCACCTTTTTGCCTTTGATCCAGAATGAAACCACATCGTTAACGACAGACTCCCTCCTGACGTCATCCAAGGTGCCTGTTTCTAGCAGCTCTGCTTGTGCGCAAGGCTGATACGACGCGGCGCGAGGAGATTGATCGACTTGATGGTTCCTCTCGAGGACCAAGACGGGGACCCCAAGCCTTGCTAAATTGGTGGCGGTTGTTAATCCGACTGGGCCTGCACCAACAATAATGACCCGATGATGCTCGGCCTTGGAAGGGCCGATTGAACCCATTTTTGGAATGTGAAGTATTCGAGCTGGGGAAGATGAGATTCCAAACAGAGTTGGAACCATGGTTTTGGCAATATGTTGTATGATCCCTTGCCGGTGAACCCACCTCCACGCGATCTTTCGAAACTTCTCCAAAGAACCCCACAAACCTCTTTCCCCACCATCGCCTGTTGCCGACCATTCAAAGGGCCATCCACTTGGACGAGCGTAGGTGGTCGATTGACGAAGGCTTCCAAGGCTTCTGCTGATCAGATGGGAACGGCAAATGCACCTACTCCACTTGTGTCAGTAGCAAGCCTGGAAACATGTGGGGAACATCCGGCGTCGCCATATGATAATGTCTTTCTTCGCGATTCATATTCTTGGGGTTTGTGTTAGCAATAGCACAGTCCAACAGCAACCATGGGTGAACCAAGTGAACCTATGGTAGAAAGATTTCTCGGAGACCAACATGACTCCCAACCCGCGACCGACCCGAGACAGAACCAAGAGCTGGCGGCCGCATTCAAAGGCAAAAATGTTGTAATTGCTGGTGCTGGTCGTGGCATCGGAAGAGCGACCGCTGAGTTCTTTGCGCACACCGCAGCCAAGTCGCTGAGTTTGATGGCACTAGAGCTGCAAGAGGTAGACGAGACAGCCAGTCTGTGCAAGAAGATCAACCCGCAGCTTTTGACCAAGACGGCCGCATTCGATGTCAAGGACTATAACAAAGTGGAGCAGTTCATCGACGAGGTTGATCAGGAATTTGGGCGAATCGACGTGGTCTTCGCAAATGCTGGCCGTCCACCACAATGGCTGGCGACCTGGGAGTCCGATCCCACGGTGTGGTGGGATACCCTGGCGGTGTCGCTGCAAGGAGGCTTCAACTTCGCTCGAGCAGCACTCCCGATCATGCGACGTGAGAAGAGCGGAAGGATCGTCTTCACGTCAAGTGCCGGCGCCCATGTGAGCAACGGCATGGGCAGTTACGCACTGGGCAAATTGGGTCTGGTGCGTCTGGCCGAGATCCTGCACCACGAGAACAAAGACCACGGCATCAAGACATTCGCCATCCACCCCGGAGCCATTCCGACTCGATTCTTCACCGACTTCAAGGAGGCGTCAGAGGGCAATGTCAAGGAAGGCAGCTATGTCTCCAAGACCCTGCCGGGAGAAGAAAAGTCAGCGAACATCGCAGTCAACTTCTTCAGAGATGTCACATGGGATACACCGCAGATGCCGGCAGGCTATGTGGTCTTGCTGGCCAGCGGACAGTTGGACTTCATGTCAGGGAGGTATATTGACTGCTCCAGAAAGGTCGAGGCGTATGTGGCAGACAAGGAGAAAATCATGATCAAAGACCTACACCGGGTCAAGCTGGTGGTCGACTCGGACTGGTTTATTCCTCCAGCCAAAGAAGAGCAGGAATTTGGCGGTGCATGACCTCCGCCTTTGCTGAGCTTGATCGTGTAGTAGGCAAAAACCATACAACGAGCAATACAAATGCAGTGGCGGTGCATAATGAGACGCAAAGAGCAAAGAGCAAAGAACCAAAGAACACGGACTGCCTTAGCCACTCTAATGATCCGCCGTATAAATCCGGTCAAGTATTCTTGGCATCAAAATTCGTTCGTTCAAATGACGCATTTCAAGTGCCACTGTGATTTTCGCTCGTGGCAACAATCACTCGCATAATTCATTCTAGCGCCATCAAGCACTATAAACCTCCCGTCTACAATCCTTTCCTAAGTTCTCTACCACAATGTCAAGTGAACACATCGGAGGCATCGCGGACGGCCTCGCTCCCTCACACACATACGTGCCAAATCATGGCTATGTGAATGCTGATGTGGTGCCGCCCCGGAGAAGAATAACGCTGGGCCAATTTATCCAAGAAGATGACGAAGACGACGACGTGGAAGATGAGGAAGGTGCAGATACAGAGGGGAACGGCGATGGGCAAGAAGACCTCTATGACGAAGCAGCGGGCCGTGATGACCAGGTCCTCGACCCTGAGGACCTTGCCACCTCCAACCCCGCGGACCTGACAAAATCGTATAACAGACGAAGACGTCTCGATGAAGCAACTTCAGACCCCAGCGTTCCCTCTTGGCAGTATCCCAAGGCAAATCCGCAGCAAAAGTCTTCTCAAGGATCAGCGGCCGCCAACTTGCACCGCGACATGAAGGAACTCAAATTTTCCGGCTGGGGCGAGGACGAGGACGGCCGTCGCACCAAGGACAAAGACAAGAGCGAGCGCGCGACGGCCGAGCAAGTCCTGGACCCCAAAACGCGCCTGATCCTCTTCTCGATGATCCAGAAGGGCATCGTCTCTGAGATCCACGGGACCATCTCGACGGGCAAGGAAGCCAACGTCTACCACGCCGTCGCCGCGTCGGAGGACGACTCGCAAGAAGACACTCACGTCGCCATCAAGGTGTACAAAACGTCCATCCTGGTGTTCAAAGACCGCGAAAAGTACGTGACGGGCGAATTCCGATTCCGCAAGGGATACAAAACCAGGGACAACCGGGCGATGGTGAAGATGTGGGCGGAGAAGGAAATGCGAAACCTCAAGAGGATTCACGCCGCGAGGATCCCTTGTCCCGAACCGCTCTACCTCCGACGGCACGTCCTGGGCATGAGTTTTATTGGGAACGGCAAAAAGGGCAAAGCGGCACCTCGGCTGAAGGACCTGGGGTTTGAGGACGAAGACGAAAGTGCGAGGTGGCGGGCCATCTACATTGACGTGGTGTGCTACATGCGCATCATGCTACAGGTCTGCAAACTCGTCCACGCCGACTTGAGCGAGTACAACATCCTGTACCACGACAACAGGCCGTACATCATCGACGTGAGCCAGAGCGTGGAGGGAGACCACCCGCGCAGCCTGGACTTTCTGCGCATGGACATCAAGAACGTGAGCGACTTCTTCCGACGGAAGGGCGTCAACGTGCTGGCGGAGCGCAAGGTGTACGAGTTCGTCACGAAAGCCGCGGCCGCCGGCGCGCAGAGCTTGGACATCGAGGAGCTGCGGCAAGAACTTGACAGGCTGATGGCGGAGCGGACGGAAGATGACAAGGAAGAGGACGAGGTCGACAACGAAGTCTTCCGCCAGCAGTATATCCCGCAGACGCTGGATGAAGTGTACGACGCGGAGAAAGACGCAGAGACGCTCCAGACGCAGGGACGAGAGGCGCTGGTGTACAAGGACCTGCTGGCGCCGCTGCGAAGCGAAGACGCACCCGCAGCCGTGGAGTCGACACCAGTCACCCTGCGGAGCGATGACCATGACCGAGGCTTTGTCGACAGTGGCCTAGGCGACGGTCAAAGACAAAACGATCTGGACGAAGAAGGCGGCGCGCCCCTCCGCTCCGACGCGTCCGACGCGTCTGCCGCATCCAACGACGAAGATTCGGATGCCTCCTCGTCCTCCTCCTCGCCGGGCCGGCCGCGCGGCAAGCGGTTCCAGGACAAGGACGCCAAGCGGCAGCACAAGCAGAAGGTCAAGGAGGAGAAGCGGGAGAAGAGGAGCCAGAAGATGCCCAAGGCGACCAAGAAGAAGCTGGTCAAGGACTCGGCGCGGCGGAGCAAGCGGTGACAGATGGGTGGATAGGTAGATGCATAGAACGGTAGAAAAGATACCAATGCACTGCGGCGTGATTGTCATTGTATAGCAGCCTGCTATGTTTGCATTTTACAAGTCGGCTTGGAAGTCGCCTTTCTCAAGGACAACAGCCTTGGAAAATCGCATGGAAAGGAAAGCTGGAATATCTGACGTGGGTGCAAAGAGACTGGATTCAAGACTGTCGTAATCTTCGATCCCTTGCTTCCAAGCCGCGTTTTGAATGGTCGTCAGTGTCCTGGCGCAGGGAACGTCGCGTCAAGAACCAGTTCCCAGATGTATGATGTCGCCTCTTCCTTTTCCGTATCCCGAGGCTGATGTGGAGGACGAGGCCTCCGAAGCCCGTACTCTCGAGATGGCGGCGAGGCAGCCGCCAGATCAAATATGGCGGATATCGTCGAATAAGGAGAGGGGTACTCCTGTATAACACTGTACTCCGTACAAGGTACATATCTGTATAATGACTAGGATCTCGGCGCAGATAGGTAAGTCGGAATAAACACCAGAGAACGCTCTTCTCATCAGACTGTGCCATTTATATTTTCATTACTAGGCAGTCACCTACGAGTCCCTAGATACATATTGAAGTCTAATGCACTGCGCCCTGATATCATCCCGCTCGATCCAGGCACGTGCCATGAAGCAATTATGATACACGGAGTTTATTCCATCCACCAAATCATATGCGTCGAGGAATCACACCACAGCTTCCTGTCATCATTTAAGACCTCTGCTCTCTCAGTCGGAAGAAACTCATCTATCTCGCAACGTATCTGTCCCAAGGACGTGTCAACTCAAATCCTCATCTTGTCCTGGCGGACCTTTGCTTGATCCAAGATTGGCGACTCGATCGACCTGGATATCGCCAGAATCCTCTCGTGTCCTATCATACCATATTAACACACCGATTGACCCTAGAATCAATCAACCCGTCGATCATGCATCCCACAGCACCCAAAAGGCAGAACATGTTCTCGCCGCACGGAAGCCGGGGACCATGGTGAGATAGATCCCTCCCTCCCCCATCCTTCTGGTCAATACCCAGAGTCTTTCTCAATCTTCCCGAGACTTGTTTGTCTCTCCCCCTCTATGCCCCAGTCAATGACGCAGCATCTAACCCATGGACCAAACCCCAACCAGGAGATCGCAAAGAGGCTTGCTTCTCACGTTGGCCGGGACCGCGGGCGTGCTCTACTTCTGGCGATACTATCCTGTCGTCAAGAGTGAGAGGGACCAGGAAAAGAGGGAGGGCCTGAAAAAGCAGTAGGGCCAGGACTGGTAGTATAAGCCTTCTGATGTACAAAATGTCCAAGGATCCCTTCCACTTGTACTAGGATCAGTCTCTCAGCCTTTGCATGTTCTGCTCTTGGAGGAGAAATCTCTGCTTAAGGTCCTTGCAGCTCTGCAAATGGTCGTGATACCCGTGTCCCAGATCTGCTTGTCGGACCACACTTTCCGATGTCCAGGGTGAGCGTAGTTGGGACACGCCATCCTCCTTGCAAGCATATTGTAGGCGTAGGCAGCCAAATCGACCCAACGCTATAGCGACGATAGCTAGATCCTAAACACAGAAACATCAGCTCTCCAGTCCCCCATAGAATAGTAGATGATATAGGATCCGAGGTAGAACAAGCATTCAGTGCTCTCTTTGTATATCATAATCCAGCCAGGTCGGGCAGTGAGAGGCTGGTGAGGGAAACCCAACACAGCCATCATGTCATGCTCGGTCCTGTCCATAATGATTCATATCAAGTGTTGTGTTTTCCTAGTGTCGTCATGTTGTTTTGTGCAGTCAGGAGATGAGTTGGTAGACAAGACGAGGCTTCTTACCGTCGTGATAGAAAACCATCGGCATCCAACGGCGTGCCTGGTCATCTTGTGCTTCGCCCACCTCTGCCGACCTTCAGCCTCCTCAACGCCTCTTCCACCGTCCGTCTCGGTAGCTCAGGCACACTACCAACATCCTCCTCGTCGGCCCGCACAATAGAATATCTGGGCGGTAAAGTATTCACGCCACTCCAAATGTCGCTCGGCAGATATTCGCCCAGGTCGTTCTTGAACTCCAGCCTCAACTCCCGATCCGAGTCGTACATTTGCTCCAGTTGGGCATGCGCCTCCGCCACCACTCTCTCCATCTGCTTCTTGACAGTCCTTCGTCGGGCGACTTCGACTATCAGGCCATCGTAGGCGTGGAGAAAGTTGGCGTAGTACTCGCACAGTTCCTCCATCCCGCCGATGCCGTCTTCAATCTTGGCCTTTTCCTCGTTCCATTTCAGCGCTTGCCGCGCTATCTCAGCTACATAACCAGACAAGCGCCCCGAAACCTTTTCCAGGAGTTTGAATGCCGTGGCTACATCTGCATAGGCATTCTCCTGCCGTTCGCACCATTGATGGATCTTGTCGAGCTGGGCTTCCATCTCGGCGTGGCGATCTTGGAGTTCCATGACCACTTCGTCAACCTCCTGAGCGTCGTTCTCAAGCACCTGGAGCATTTCCAAGCGTTCCTCTTCGTTCATAGGTTGCGCTGGGGCGCGGAGCTCGTCCATGCCCAAGCTAACCGCATCCGGGAGGTCGACACCTTCCCCAGCATTCATGGTCTGAAATAAAGCTTCGCCGCCTCCTTCAGTGTGTTTGATGGCGGTGACGCAGAGATCAAAATGTTTGACCAGACTTTCCAGCTCCTCGGCCATTATGCGGGCGTGGTCCTCTAGCAATGTGAGGGTGCCAGCGATGGTGGTGGGCTGCTGCAATTCACTGTCAGTGCCAGAGAGCTCGCCTCTGCCATTGAGCACTTCGTTGACGGATTGTAGGTCATCTTCCAAGGTTTGGATAGAGTGCCCCATTTCATTTTGCGCGTTTTGTACATTGTCTATGGCAATTTCCATGGCTTGTTTGATCGTTTCGACGCCGTTGTCGTCCACAAAATCGTGCAACGTCTCCTTACCTGGGCCAGCGTCCAGTTCTCCCTCAGTCGCCGGTTTGAAAGCATCTTCAATTCTGGTCTGCTTCAACAGATCTATAGACTGTAGCAACCTGGCACCGGTCTCGTCCAGCTCTTTGATCACAGCCTGAAACTCGTGCTGGATGCTCTGGGCAGCAGTCTCGAGTTCAAGCTGGACCCCACGTAGAATCTTCAATTGAGATGCCAAGGAGCGGCGAAGGTAGGTGGCTTTCGCGAGGAGGGCAGTGATAGCCTCGATCGACGCACGTGCTTCAGTGAGGATGGTGGTGGCCCGGTGGACGAGATGAATACTGCCCAGAGAGCGTTTAGCGGCAACCAGGTATGACACGAGGGTCTCAACAGAAGCCGGCGGAGGACTGGAGGCGTGCGCGGACTGCGAGGGAGAGGATCGAGCTGAGACCGCAGGATGAGGGGATTGCGCCATGACAGGGTCAAGTGAGGACATTGCTTATTTCATCTTTAGTTCACGAAGAAAGTCAGGAGTTAGCTCTGTCTGTCTCTCGGAAGAGCGGTGAGGACAGCGTCGAGTATTACAAATAGCCAACAGCAGTTGTAGAATGCATTGAACGGCACGGTTGTTGTGCTGGACCGTGTGCGTGTGTGCCGTATATCCTGGAAAAGACTTTATTCACATCCCTGGCGAAGGAGGCCCCCTGGTCACTGTGGGGTAAAAGTAAGGAACCTGGAGCCTGAAGGCCATGGCACGGCAGCTGCAGAAGGTCCTCACTTCGGATCGTAGACTGCCGTTGGGCGCTCAGAAAGACCCCGGCGAAGCGAAAAGACCAGCTGGGAATGGAAACTCGCAGCTGAGCCGATGAGCGATGCAGGAACACAGGCTGGTGGTTGAGATTGTTGTGATGGTGTTTTCGATGGTGGAAATGGCGTGCGCGATAACGCCATCGCAGGCAATTGTGAGTGCATCTCAGGTTTGAGACTTGGCTGACTCAGGGAAGCGCCTGTGTGGCTCGGCTGGCTTAAGGGCCACGGGGGCTCCAGGCGTGCGGTAACTACCGCCACCCCCGGGAGTTTAGGCCACTAGGCCCTGCTGTGCGCCAATCTGGGCGCCCAGAAGCCCCCGAATGAGCCCCAAATTGCACGCACTTGACCAACTCGGGCCCGCTAATCAGCCTCTTGTTGCTTCTTCTCGCTCGGTGGCGTCTTCTCGCTGCTGGTTTCGATCCATCACCATCACCATCGCCTCCATCCCGCATGTCGGTTGTCGAAAAAATCGGGTGTCGGTGATGATATTCGCCATTCACCAGATTCTCTCGACCTCTTCAGGTTCGGAGCATTTGCGAGGCCCAAGCACCGCATTTCGCCATCTTGCACCATTCTGACCCTTCTGACGAGCAATCCTATCACTTACGACTCCCTGTGCCCTCTTCTCCTTTGTCAGTCCTCCCATGAGCGCAGTCTACTTTACTCGCTGGCATCCCCCGCACCGTTCGGATCTCGGGGTTCTTACCTGCAAATTCCTTGTCTCGTGTCGCGCAAGCAGAGAGACTCCAGATCAGCTAGCAGACGAGATGTGAAATGACCTTGGTCAATCTTTGAAGAAACTTCGTCATGCCGTTTGATCTCATCGACAAGCACCGAAGGCAGGGTTTGGTGGACACGGAATGGGAGGAACCCGCCAGAAAGAGACTTCGAATGAACCCATCTGAAGACGAGGAAAGACATGCAGCCACAAAAGACAAAAGCATCACGATTGCCTCGACCGCCAAACACGCCGATCAGAATGTCGCTCCCTTTCTGGCGAAGCACATCCCTTCTCAATATGCGCCCTTGGGCAGGGCCGGCAAACTGGCCACTCACCACTTCGACCCCATGAAGGACCCGAATTCCAAGTTCTGCTATCGACACCGACCCGATATGCTGTGCCGGCGGCAAGCAGACGAGCCGTCAATGGACAAGCTGCAGAAAGAATTGGATACACTGTCACAAGAAGACCGACAGGGCATCGTCCAGATGTGGTCCCTGTTTTCTGCCGCCCCCTCCAAACATCGAAATCTCATGCTTCAGGGCATCCTCGCGCAGTGCTGCTTCCCTCAACTCTCTTTTCTCTCGGCCAATGTCCGAGAACTCATTCGAATCGACTTCATTTCCGCCCTGCCGTCCGAGGTCGCCTTTCGCATCCTTTCTTTCCTAGACACCACGTCTCTTTGTAAGGCCGCACAGGTATCGAGGAGGTGGAGACAGCTAGCGGACGACGACGTTGTCTGGCATCGGATGTGCGAGCAACACATTGATCGAAAGTGTACTAAATGTGGATGGGGGTTGCCTTTGCTGGAGAGGAAAATGTTGCGTGCCACGAAGAGGCAGATTGAATTGCGTGCGGCAAGCAACCTGCCGCTTGATTCTGAACCACCCGCTTCGTCGCAAAGTGTCGAGATGTCAGATACCGAAAGCCACCACGATTCCTCGTCAGATGGCCGACTCTCGCCCGTTGCGACCCGACGGCCGCCGCTAGGTACGAGTGACAGTGATTACTTGCGGAAAACCAGACCTTGGAAGGACGTGTATAAGGACCGATTCAAGGTCGGTACGAATTGGAAGTATGGTCGATGCAGTATCAAAATCCTCAAGGGCCACACGAACGGAGTCATGGCGCTTCAATTTTATGACAACATCCTCGCAACCGGGTCGTATGATGCAACCATCAAAATCTGGGACTTGGACACGGGTAAAGAGCTGAGGACGCTGAGCGGTCACACCATGGGCATCCGTTGTCTACAGTTCGATGACAACAAACTCATCAGTGGCAGTCTCGACAAGACCCTCAAGGTCTGGAACTGGCGCACTGGTGAGTGCATCTCTACATACAACGGCCACACTGAAGGAGTGATTGCGCTGCACTTCGACTCGAATATCCTGGTGTCTGGCTCTGTCGACCATACGGCCCGTGTGTGGAATTTCCAGGATCGGTCAGTCTTCACCCTCCGCGGGCATACAGATTGGGTCAACTCGGTCAAGATTGACTCGGCATCCCGCACCATTTTTACAGCGTCCGATGACTGCACGGTCAAACTTTGGGACCTGGATACAAAGAAGTGCATCCACACTTTCGAAGGCCACGTGGGCCAAGTCCAGCAGGTCTTACCCCTTCCTACCGAGTTCGAACCTGGCACCGATGTGCAGGAAGACGACGACGAGCAGGTCTCGGACCCCGGAACCCCCGACAGCTCTACCACGATCCTCGACGAGAACGGCGGGTTTCCCATCGTCTCCTCCAAGGACATGGGTATCAACAGCCTGTTCACCTCTCAGCCTGATCGTACCCGTCCGCCCCACTACATGTTGACCTCGGCCCTGGATTCCACCATCCGTCTGTGGGATGTGCACTCCGGTCGCTGCATCCGGAAATTCTTTGGGCATGTTGAGGGAGTGTGGGCCGTGGCGGCGGATACTCTAAGGATTGTGTCCGGGGCCGAAGACCGGATGGTGAAGGTATGGGATCCTCGGACGGGTAAGTGCGAGAGGACCTTTACCGGACATGCTGGGCCAGTGACGTGCATCGGGTTGAGTGATTCGAGAATGTGTAGTGGCGGCGAAGACGGGGAGGTGAGGGTCTACAATTTCACGGGCTGATTGACGTGTTTCTGGGAGATTAGCAGGTGGATCTGGGGATTGGGAGTCTCATGGATATTCTCTTCTGAGTATATGGGTTCTGTCTTTACTGGAGGTTGTGGTTGGAACCCTTTGGGAAAGCGAAATAGTAAAAGCATGGCGTCCGGTGTGTTTGTGGTCCATTGAAACACCGGCATTACATGGGGCGTCCTCAGGGACAACGTACTGGCGGGTTTACAAGCGGCGACAAGGGATGTATGCTGTGCGACAAAAAAAGGGCTCCAGAGCCATCATCTCCTGGATGCGACGTTGATGGTTTCCGGCCTGGGGCGTTTTGGATGCTTTGGAGAGGTTCCCGCCATGATACCAATTTGCTTTTCTGTCTGAAGAAGTCATATGTTCCGGCCTAGCCTACCGAGCCTTCCGTGGGACCTGGTGGTCGCAGTAACACGATCTTGGCGTCCGGGGTATATAAGCGAAGGCTTCGGTCTAGAAAGACGGAGATGGTGCCTCACCTTATATGAAGGCCCCCAGCGAAAAAGGGCGGAGGGGCCTCGCACTAGTCTAGCAGTACCGAGTATAGGTTAGTCATGAAGTTAGCCTAGACTGTATACCGATACATATACCAATACCTTCCTAGTACACAGGTATCCAGTTCGGTATATACTCAGTCCTCTCATTCTCACTCTATAGATAGGGTTCCTAGGTCTCAGCCTCGTCCCCGTTGCACACTGTCGTCGAGAAGGTTACATCGCAGTCACCTCGGGTCCTTCTTACTCAATATACGGTGTATTGTTCTCATCCTCGTCCCAGTCCTTCATTTACTTATCATCATGACCACATAGATACCTGCCCGACCACCCGACCACGCGGCCACGCGGCCAACGCACCCCTGCGCTCATCTGTAGCCTGTCTCAACACGGTCGTCCCTCATCATCGTAGCGGAAGAAACCCAACCATTGGATAAAACACCGACTCCACATATGATCCCAAATACCCAAACACCAAAACCAACAATGGCAGGCAGGGGACGGAGAGGAAGTCACTGAGAAGAGAACCTCCAGGGCAAGGTATAATAGTCAATAGTCCACGGTCACGTCCCCGACCATGTCGTATTCGTCCATCCATTCGCTCCCAGGATTCTTTGCACGCGGTACGCCTGTCTGTGGGCACATTCAGACACCCGTAATCCGCCTCACGGATCTCCTGGCTCCCTCGCCAGTCAGGGTGATTTTCCCTTCGACTTCCAGCGCTCTAATGACATCGTTGAACTCGGTGCCTTCAACTTCCACGCTGCTGCCCTCGGAAACCTTTCGATAGACATCCGTGTACCTCAGAGCTCCTCCGCTGCGGATAGCACCGTCCGTATCCAATACTTCCAGCACTGCTCGTTTTAGATCCTCTCTCCTCCGCCGTTCGCTGACACCTCCACCCTCACTCAACAAGCCCATATCAATCAAGCCCGTTCTCAAGTCCGTGGCGCTGGCCTTGATCGCCGACTTGATCAGTCTCACAGCTTCATTCACATCTGTCTCTTCCACGATAGGCGACAGTCTCATTTTCGCGTGGGCTTCAGACAGACGAATCATGGATTCCAGCTGGCGAGTAGTGGCTGTAATGCGTTTTTCGGAGGATTGGATGTTGGAACCGAGATTGCGCATGGCAACGTAGGCGTTCGTCAGGGCGTTGGCAGCCGGGGGTGTGATACTTGGGTGGACGTTGTTGCGGGCGTAGGAAATATAAGAGGTGAGGAACTCAATGGGCTAAAGTGGTTGTTAGCCATCTGCACCTGAACACAGAGAAACGACAAGCTCATGGCCAGTCGATATGCACCTACCAAGATTTCCTCCCTCGACGCATTATCAGGCGTGTCTTCGAGGTACATGCCGACCAAATGCTTCGCAAGTCTCCGATCATTCACTTCATCAATTCGGTCCAGCACAAGGTACACAAGGTCAAACCTCGACAGTAGCGTCGGCGGCAGATCAATGTTCTGGGGCACCGGGAGATTCGGGTTGTACTTGCTCCCGATCGGATTTGCTGAAGCGAGGATACTTGTCCTTGCGTTCAAGGTGGTGATGATGCCCGCTTTCGCAATGGAGACGGTTTGCTGTTCCATGACTTCGTGCAGCACCGAGCGGGTAGACTCGTTCATCTTGTCGAATTCGTCAATGCAGCAGACACCCCCGTCGGAAAGGACTAGAGCTCCGGACTCGAGCACGAGTTGTTTGGATTCTGGATCTCGGGTCACGTACGCTGTCAGTCCGACCGCCGAGGAACCTTTTCCAGATGTATAGACTCCTCGCGGGGCGATCTTGTGGACATATTGCAGGAGCTGGGACTTGGAAGTGGATGGATCACCACACAACAAGACATTGATGTCGCCTCTGTACCTGGGGCTGCCACCCTTTGCAAATGTCTTGTTCGTACCGCCGAACAGTTGCAAGAGGATGCCTTTCTTGACGTCATCCAGCTCGTAGATGCTTGGAGCCAGACTCCTCGACAGAAGCTCGTAGATGTCTTCGCGGGCGGCCGTTTCCTTGATTTTGGCTTCTTCCTCGGCTGTCACTTTTCGAGTCTGCTCGACCTCGCCCGCAACCTGCTCAGAGAGCTCTTGCTCTATCGTCGACATGTCAATGCCCAACTTGCGTTTATCGACCTTTTGCACGTGAAGGACATCCACGTAAGTCTTGAAGAGCGCTCTGACTGTGCGTTGGCGGGGATTGACACGGACTGGATTGCTTCGGAAAATGCCAGTGACCTCAATTCGGTCACCAGCCTTGCAGACGTCGACCAGATCATCATACACGCAGAGAGACACGCTATGAGGCGTCTGTCCGTCCGGCACTGAATCCGGCGTCTCTTGCAACTTGATCACCTGCTTGTCCGCAAATATACAGCGATTGTGAATGATCTCCATGCTGTCCTTGGATTTGCAAGCTGGGCGCGGGCACTCGATCGGCTCTGCGATCTTTCCGCGATCGATTGACACGTACAGCGTATGTTGGCAGACGGTGCATTTGAAGAAGGCCTCTTTCATGTCAGGAATGACTGGGGTAGTTCGAATGACAAGTCCTTTGACCGAAATCAGCTTGTCGATATCGGCTGGATCGAGCTCCCGCATGTTGATCGTCTTGTCCAGCCCAAATGGCATGACCTTCCAAGGTTGCATCTCTGCTTCCTCTACCAGGTCAGGGATTTCATCGGCAGCAGGGCCTGTTCCAGGTGTCCCGCGTCCCAGATCAGAAGAGGGAAGTGGAGGCATTGAGCTCCCATTGATTGCGCGCAAAGCAGGGGCGTTGGTATGAGCTCGGCGTAACTCTTGCATTTCCTTCTGAGCTAATTCCACCATGACATCTTTTACGGCTTGGTCCATCAAGGGAATGATTTCCTGAGGATAGGCCTGGAGTTGATGCCACAGTTTCAAGGTCGCGGGATACGCTTTGAGGTTGCGGGCGTCCAGGTTAAGGGGGTGGACGCCCATCCTTCTCATATTCTGAAGCATTGGCAGATATTCCTTTTCGTCTGCAACTGCCCCTAGAGCACGCGTTTCCTCTTCCGTGGCCCCGTCGGCCCACATGCGATACTTCTTAGCATAGTTGTAGAGGAAATTCTTGAATGAGGCCATGGAATCTACCACAGATATATTGGTGCCCCAGATGACTCTGGTCGAGTCGCCTCCCATGGCATCGGCCTCGGACGTGTCGGGATTGAGGTTTGAGAAAGTAGCCTCGGAAGTGGGATCGTTTCCGTCTCGAATGGGCATGCCATCTTCGCCAATATAGATTCGGTGACGAGGAGCGGACGAGGGTGCAAATGCATCAGAATGGATGTCACCTCTCCGGGAGGATATTCTTGGCTGATGGTCCTGGCGGACAAAAAGGGCACTACTGCTGCTGCCAATATCGGAACGGGGTTGCTGTGAACTTCTCGCCGGGCTCGAACTAGGATCGTATCTAACGGGGGATGAATCTGGAGAATGTCAGCACACCGCAGGACCAGTGAGAACGGGATTCACGGACCTGCCACCAGTCGGGTTGACGCGCGCGGAGTTGTCTCTCGGTCGCCTACCTCAGACGAGTGTCCGGGGGGAGAACTTATCAGCATGTCATCGTTTGCCATTTGCGACGGAGGCGCGGGGGTCGCTCGAGCAGGGGAAGAACGGAAGGAAAAAGGCGAGGAGGATGCAACTGCAGATGCTCCATTGGGTGCTCGTCTCGTACTCCTTGGAGTGGATTGGGATTGTTGAGCCGGAGTGGAGGACTGAGAATTTCGAGAAGAATGCCCTCGGCGGCGTGAGGACGGCGTCGACGACATGACGACGACGGGTGATTCTGGCGGTGTAGGTAGTGACAGTTGTCTACATCAAGATGGACAGAAAGGGGGGGCAGAGGGTTGTGAAATCCAGACGCGTGGGCCAGGAACACGGCGACGCGAATCTTTCGCGTAAAGTGGTTCTTGGCGGATACGGAGGAGTAGAATTGCCATGGCGCAGTTATAGGCAGTTGGTGTCCTGCTGGTTCTCCCGGTTGCTGCTTTTGATATGAGGATCCCCGTCGCCAGCCAGCATGGTTTCGCTCTTTGGATGCTGTTATAAATCGGCCCACGCACGAACATTCTTCTCCGTCACACTCTCAAAAATCTGCCGCTCCTATACCCCGTTGAAGCTATTTCCTGTCCGTTCTCCATGCTATGCAGTCAATCTATCCCCTAGCTGTCACTTTCTCTGCTATTCAAAGAGCTCACATTCTCTGGAGCGAATAGAGGAAGCATTGGAAAGGTATGAGAGGACTATGGGATGGAGGCGGTGGGAAGTAGAGCTGGACACGTCCGAGGCTTCTCTTTTAGTGTACTCGGTAGCTTGCGGGCATTTCCCAATATTAGAAGCGACACATTGCTATGCTTTGAATTAGTAACACGTCTGGGATAGCGAATGGGTTCCAAGAGGTCTATGCCACTATACATCTAGCAACGAACAGTAGGTAACCAAAAAGAGGATCTCTACCCTGAATACCTGCGACCGAGCACCGATTCTGACACCTCTGTTGGTCTCAAGGACTGTCCTAGTCCCTGTCATGAGCTCATGTCAACCCCCTTCCCCCCAATTTCCGCAGCATCTAGGTTGGAAGTATGGTGGAAGGCATTGCTGCAACCACATGATCATCTCTCGTGAAACATGTCCATATTTCTGTGATCAAGACGGATGAGTGGACCAGTCCTCATCAAACGTATGGTGTGCATGATCCGGAACAGTCATTAGCGATATGGACAGGTATGATTTCATGGGGCAACGACATTTTCAGCTGCTGCTATCCTCCTCATCTCCAGTGTTCTACTGTGTAACTCCTCGAGTCTGGACCTTCTCCAACTGCGAGACACAACGGTGGTAAGCAAAGAAATGCACCTCGGCTGTGCATAGACCGAAAGGATCTCGGAAATGATTTGCGGAGGTCGAATCGCAATATCAATGGCGCAAAACAACGGGCTTCAAGCTGTGGTCCCCATAACTCTTGCCAGCTGACCCGACCGGCGAGATTCCTGGTGGTGCGGAGGACCTGTGATCCCACCGCCTGGTCTCTCTAAAACCGATTGCAGCGATCGAGAAGCTGGAGGAAATACTCCCCACATGACCACGCGCATGGGGGATTGAGGAATGGACTAACTGCGAGTCCTCGAGCCAACCCGATCTCGATGTAGTGGGTAGGGAAGGTGGGAAATTCCGGTCGTCCTACCGGCTACACGGCAGAGACATGTGGCTATGTAACAGGATGCAGAGAGGAAGGAAAATCGAACAGCCCACGCAGGCAGCTGGGAAACGTGCACACGATGAGAAGGAAAAGATCAAAAAGGAAGATCCAATCAAACTAGCGGAGAGTCGGACGAGAAGCAAGGTGAGTCGTAGGTATCGTCGGGTGGTGAAGGGACGGCTAAAGGTCGGTGTCGCAGGCCAGGAACAGAAACGGAGCCGTGGAAAATCTGAGGAGGCAGAGCAAATTTCAATCCGAGTTCGTGAAGCTCGAAGCAGAATGAAAAAAAAAAGCCAGGCTGGTGGTTGGCTGGTGGTTGGCCAGTGGCCGCCAGCTAATCTGCGCTACATGGTCACGCGTGCAACAAAGGGAGTGGCAGAATGGCGGAGTGTCGGACAAGGACGGGAGCAAAGTCCCCAAGTACCTAGGTACCTAGGTATCGCTAGGTACCTTCTCACCAATGCCACCGCTGAAAGGTACATGGGTGCATGCTTGGACAGGGCGAGGCTTTGGGCTCGGCACTTGGAATGCAGGGCCTGTGGATCGACAGGTACAAGGCGGATCTGGAGTCTCTGGAGGTTTTGTTCCAGAACATGGAGGCCCAAAGCCAGCTGACTGGTCTACAGACCCTGATGGCTCACCCACGACCCTGTCCCATCCTGTCCAATCCAGCCCGAACCACGATCCGCCACGAAGCTCACGATCCAGCAGCAAGCAAGGGAGAGAGGAGCAGCAAAGACACAGAAAGAGGGGGACCAAGAGGGAGACACATACACAGCGAGAAAGAGAGGGAACACGGACCCATCGCCTTCCACCAACGCCTCGAACGCCTCGTCCGCCCTCTCCCCCTCCACCTCCACCTCCACCTAGCCTGCGATTCTATATCTGCGGGAAAGTCTGGTCACGCGCAATCCATGGGCGCGGCGGCTGTGGCTTTTCATCTCGGATCGGTCTGTGCTGACCAGTTGCCACTGGCCACACACCATTTAGCCTCGCTGGTTAATATATCTGCAAAGACCCAGCCCATCTGCCAGCCCCAGGCTCGGGCACGGACATGGCCCTGCTGACTCGAAAAGGGAACGGTGCAGGATGGGGAGGATCAAGAGAGACACGACTCTATCCATTCGGCTACGGCTGACCACGACTGCAAGTGCGAGAACCTGTTGGACCGGCGGGACAAGGGATCCATCCGATCTGCCTTCTCTACCTTTCTTCCACTAGCAGAGCAGAACTACTTGCCCCAGTCTGGGCTGCTCCCTTCGGCTCCTCACACACTCTCTGCTCTACTGAGTATATACCTCACCCAGAGCCCCCCATATTCCTCTAGGAGAGAGATTGGTCTCTCTCTTCCCCTCCCTCTTTTTGCCCTCCATTTCCCTTCGCACCCATCTGGGGTACTTATGGCCTTCCATCCACGATACGAAGTACGGAGCACCTCTCTACAAGGCATACAATGTCCATTGAACCCTCTGCCCACCTGTTGACTCATCAAACCGGACCAACTAGCTTTCAGCCTGGTGATCTGGCCCCTCTCAGAATCCCTCCAACAGCTCAATCATGCACGGACAGACACATATTATCATCCACACCACCCTCAGAAAGAAAGGAGCCAAGTCACAACACGCCAAATGGCACGAGGCAAATGGCCAGGTGGTCCCTTTTTTCCTTTCGCCCTCCATTCCAGGATTTCATCCAAAGTTAGCGAACAGAGCCAACAAAGGAGAGATCCGGACCGCCGCCGCCGCTGGTTGAGCAGGCAAAGCAAGGCCACGTCGGGCACCCTTGGGCGATCCGGTCGATTCAGGCGTAGTGGTCCCTAGCCTGGGCGGTGCCCCTGCCTATCATCCACTCTTTTGGGCACTTCTCGGGCCCTAGCAGCCTCAGCTCGCATTCCCCGACCACTCAGCATGATTGACGTGGGCAAAACCCTTGATCCCCCCTGGGACCTGGCTTGTCTGTCCTCCAGGGATTGGACCCTGAAGTCCCGAAACAAACCCATCTGAAGGAGGGAGGGTCCAGCCCCAGGCACGGACACAAACAAGCAAGCCAACAAATACAACGCTATCGTGGATTCTGACATCCGACATTCTTCCTCGCTCGAGACCAGGGCCCAAGGTCTCATCACATTCGGTACGGCGGTCGAGGGAGGGTAGGGAGTCTGAGTACTTTATATCATGGCCATCGTGTGTTGTGGCCTTGTTTTCTCACGACCCCTTGGGTCGGATGGTATTTCTTCCTCCCCCCTCCCTCTCTACCATTGTCACTCTCTTCCTCCCATTTACCTCAATGACGGTCGCCCACATCAGGAGAGTATTGTCGATTCAACCCATTCAGCTCCGGCCTGCCCAGGCTATTCTTAACGTGGGTGTGTGTCTGGCCCTTCTCCTTCCACACACTCCCTATCTGCTCTAGTGTCGCCCATGCACCTGACTGGGATGGCTGGAAGGCAACTAGTTGTGAGACTGTTGTCGCACAGTGCTGAACTGCAATCCAAAGCGCGCATACACCAACAACCAACGTCCCGCCCGTTGTTCGCATGAGGTTTTACCTCTTTCACAACCCGTGGTGCAAGGCTAGCTACCCGCACTCCTACTGCTGCCGCTGGAGCCACCGCATACCGAGGAAGCTGAGGCTGGGACCCGCGTCGCTCCGTACCGCAGCCATGCTCGATCGTGATCCCTTGCGACGGGCCAAGATGGCTTGAACAGTCCAGAAAAAGTCTGAGATTCTTTTGGATACCTCTCCTGGGGGCCACATCTTGCAATGATGATGCATGTCGTCTTCATGGTTCTTGAGTGCGTCAGTTGATCCAGAATGTCGCCGCCGATACCGTTGTCGCCGCCACCGTTGTCGCCGCCACCATCACTCCCAGACATTCCTCCCTCCATGCCTCGGGCAATGTCTTTTAGCATCGGAGTCCTAGGCCAGTGTCAACTTTGAAGTCACACATTCATGTGCACCCAACAAGGCTTTCACCGAGGATGACTACTATGTTCCCCACGATGAACGCGGGAGTGACATCTCCATAATGTGTCGAGGCACATGTGGTGTCCTCCATAACAACGAGAACGCCATTGTCGAAGACGTTATTCGACCCCGAGCAGCCACATCGTCACCGTCACACCCTCTTCGCCGCTGTCATGGTAAGTTCATCCGATGCATCGACAACAGGTTCATCTGGAGGTTCGGACCGCTCGACGAGGGAGCAAGCCTGCAGGCATAAACAAGACGCACCTGGGAGACACGGACACAAGCAAGAAGTCAGTCAATCGACGGCGACTTCTGAGTTCAACTCCTCGTCCGCCAATGAGGCCGACCCAATGCAGTATCTGTCTCATCTCACAAGGCAGGCAGTTGACATGCGATGGCTGGCAAGAGCACGCCGATGCCAGTGGCCAAGAGGATCCAGTCGCCGCGAGCACGACGCTGAGCACAAAGACCACCTCCGCCGTCCCCGTGGCCATCGTTGCGACACTATCTCCATATCACGCGTGTCCCGATCTGCCGTTGCGCGCCAGCTTTCGGCGGCATCAAGTAACGCATCACATCGCCACACCAGAGGCCACTCCTGATCACCGCACGACGGTTTGATGTCCACCACCGTCCTCATCATCCCCTCGCCGTTCCTTTTAAAGTCTACCAAGTCCAATCCATGGCACACCGACGCACAAGCATACAAGACGCACGTTACCTCTACAACCCATGGTTCTAGATCCGTGGTAACATTTTTCACGGGTCAATGATGGTGCCTTGCGGCACATGGTACAGCAGAAGATCCAGGCCGACCACCTTACACCTATCAAGTTCATACGTGCACGCACGATGGCCTGCCTCCACCACTAGTCACATTATTACAACTGTCGCTGTCGCTGTCGACGTCGCCGTCGTTACTATCGTCCCTTTCCCTTTCCCTTTCCCTCTCCCTCCATATCACCATCATCGTCTCTACCGGCCATACCGATGACCTGGCCAGCAACCGGACCCTACTATAGGCTTGCCACCTTTACCTCAGCCTCAGCCACCCCAATTGCTTCCCGTTGTATGAGGTGATGCAAGGCCACCGACATTTCCACAATCAAGACCAAAAAAGAGGGACACAGGCAAAGGATCTGGAACGAGGCCAACTCAAGACCCACAGGGAGAATGAGCAACATTGTGGCCTCGCAACATACAACAGCAACCGAGCACCGAACAGTCATGTCATCAAATCTTGCATTCGCTATCGTATGTACCTCATGATGGCATTAACGACAGACGCAACCAAGAGAACTATGATTGATTTGGTTCAAAAGAAAGGATACGAAAGTCGCTCTACCCTGGTGCCCACTCCCAAAAATCAGAACCGATCCTGAGCCGTATCACGTCCAAATCGTTTCCTCGAATCACTAGTCGCTCCGAAATTGCCAGGCCATAGTACAAAAAGGACCCTTCCTATACAGGCCACAATACAATCCGAGCGACCAAGCCCACTAAAGACGTGATCTTCATCCAGGGACATCTGCGAGCGACCTTGACCTTTCAAATCCCGTTGACCTCGGCCCAAAAATCCCACAACTGTGCCGCAACACCCAAACACGTCCCAAAAAGTGTTTACAAGAAAGCAAGTTCAACGCCTTCAACCCCATCGAACTTTTGTGATCTGCCGGATTCCAGTGGCTCCTCGGCGGCATTGGCCCATTGGGCCATTTCCTCATAATGTCCAGTCTAAAAACTCTGTTGGCGATCGTTGTCAGTTTACCGCCGAGTTTGGATTTGAGGAGGAGCGTCTATTAACAATAGTGGGGAGAATTCCTCGCGAACGCCGCCCGAGAAACGAAAGTGCCGTAATCCGGATAATGCTGGAGAAGGTGAGGAAATTTGTCTGGGTCGCTAAAAGAACAGCAGACAAGCAAAGCAAACGATTTTGATCCGCCCCGGACGAAAAGATGCTCTCGTCGTGGTGTCTCCGACCGGGATATCCCGTATTAACCATCTGCCGGAGTGGTGTACTGGGATCTGTCGAGGACGTCGGACATGGAAAACTGTCCGACCGCATCGATTAGTTCAGTCTTTCTATGTGCTGCCGTGGCCAACATCGGACGGTGTTGGCCAGGTTGTTGCAAGAACTCTTGCAGGTGTTGAAATGGATGTTATCCTTGAATTGCTGTCGGTGTAGGTGACTCGGACATCAAGGTATGTTGGGTCGCCGAGTGGTATGGATATCCGAAGGATGCCGGCGACCCGGAGCGAGATCCAAAGAACCCGCCCGTTGACAAAGGTGACGGAGAACGCGCGACATACTGCGCAAATGACTTCGATGATTGAGCATCCCGGACGGGCGACATGCTTCGAGGTGGTGTGGGCGTCGTGGAGCCAGACGAATCAGACGAACTACCTCCATTGCTCTCCGACGCGGAGGTAGAGTCCGCCGAACCATCAACCTTGACAGTCCCAAACTGCAACAAAGAATTAGCACATCAATGTGTCTTGACTTCCTCGCTCTTTCCCCGGGTACCTACAAAGCAGTACTTGTCCACCTGCACAACCTTGTTAGCCCGAGCCGGAAGAGAGTCGGGGAAGAAGAGACTTACAAGCTCCTTGTAGCTCTGTGAGCTCAGAGAAGGTTTCTCAGAGAGCAAAGCAGCCGGCTTGGATGTCAAGGGAGCAGCAGCAGGAGCCGTTTTATTGGCTCCGGCTTTGACACCGTTGACGCCAGTTTCATGCTTGGGAGCAGCATTTGCAACACTCTGCACAGGAGTAGTCGCAGAGACCTCGTGGGAAGACTGCTTTGTGTACGTCCTTGGACCCAAGCCAGACCACTCGCCCATGGCAGCATACGCGTTGTTCTTTGCGGCCGTCAACGATGTCTTGAAATCATATCGGTTCCCAAATGCTTGCGGCCCAGCCTGCTTACGGCGCTGGGGAGCATCGGGCAGAAGTTCTGCTTTGGATTTGGGACTCCTCAGCTTGAGCTTGGGCTCGCCCATCAGTGAGCTGGGGGACTGCATGAAGCTTCCAAAGCTGTCAAAACCAGTCGAGAAGTCATCAAAGGAGGTAGGCATCGAGACCGGCCTTCCAGAAGAGGCAGGTGGTGATGGTCGACTACGAGGCAAGGCATTGAGGGGTCTCTCACCCAGGCCAGGCCCAGACTTGCTTGGTGGCGACTTGGATTTCTTGCTGAAGTCCACTTGGTAATTGGCATTGGCATTGTTGTCCCAGAATTCCTGACCGTTGACATTGTAGCGGATGCAGAAGAACAATGTCTTGCTTTCCAGGTTTGCTTGGTCTTCGAGCTTGATGCTGAAGTTGAAGCGATCGAAGCCATCGTGGTTGCCCTTCCGGCGAACATCGTTGTTGTAGTCTGCAACGATTTCCGAGGTGGTCTTCCAGTAGTCGAATGTGAATCGAGCAACGACTAGCTTGTGGAACGCAAGGTTCCGTACCGCGACAGTCCCGATGAGGTGCTTGTTATCGGAGGAGAGGAATACTCTTTCAACGAAAACAGGCTGTGACTTTCGAGCGTCCAGGTCACTCGGGAAATTGTTCAAGCGGATCTCCCATTCATATGAGGGTGTGCGAGAACGAGCAGTGGTCTCCTCGGATCCAAAGGGGAAATCAGTCTCGCTCTCGTAGTTCTCTACGGGCGATGAACCGGCACTCACGGCGAGTGGACGGTCCACTTGTAGGAAATGTCTGACGTGTTCCAGGTGAGAGTCAAAGTGGACGGCCTTTGAATAGGTAGGTGTCCCAGGCATGCTTGAGGGCCGCCGCCGAGAGGAGGGGCGCAGAGCTGGACGAACGAGTTCACCTGACTTCTTGCGTACCATTGCCGGTCGCTCAGTGGGAGGATTGTCGCTGTCGCTGTCATCAGTGTCTGGCCGAATGGCCA
Organism: Cladophialophora immunda; assembly: GCF_000835495.1. NCBI lineage: Eukaryota > Fungi > Ascomycota > Eurotiomycetes > Chaetothyriales > Herpotrichiellaceae > Cladophialophora > Cladophialophora immunda. Next base: position 221,088 of record NW_015622545.1, read on the forward strand.
CAGTGGGGGTTTGCTTTGAGGGTGATTCGAAGACAATATTTGAATCGGTCGACGACCTCGAGTGGGCGATTTTCCGGGCCTCCTGCGACAAGGGGAGTCGCAGGACTGCAGGACCTGCCGATTGCGTCCCGTCAAGACGAGAAACAAAGGCGTCTGTCCTTGTGGTAGAGGAGCTGTCCTCTCCACGAGTGGGCGATCCGGTGACCTTCCTTTGCTCTATTGACCGGATAGCCTCTTGCAGGGCCTGGAGATCCTCCAATTCCCTCGACCGTCCTCGCTCAGGTTCCTCCTCATCGCTCGAATTCTGGGAGGAGTCCGGGGGTGATATTGTCATCCCTGCAGGTATCAATGCATTTGTCACGGGCGGAGGCGACTGGCGTATACTACCATGGGGGTCGAAATCCCCATTCACCTCGTACGCCTCGCCATTGTGAAGAACCTCGATCTTTGCTGCATCATTCAGCGAAGGACTCCGTCGGTGCTTGGTGAGATATGAGGAGGAACCGCTGGAACGAGGGAGGTTTGGTCGATCGGCAGACTCTGGGGAAAGTGAAGGTCCTTTGATATACGAGTGAGACCTGCTCGGAGTGGGACTAGACTGTTTGGAGCTCGAGGGCGTATGGTGGGTTGGCGGCGTGTAAGGCATTCGGTCGGCTTGTGTGGGAGAAATGACCCAAACCGAGACTGCAGGTGTTCAGCGCGCAATGGGGCTCATTAAGTACAACCTGCAGCAGGTCGAATGTGATGGTTGGGGGGGATAAGACAATCTGGGGCGAGAGGAGAAAGGTCAGTATACATGTCAAATCATGGTGAATAACAATAAAAGTCGATCGTAGGAGCAGTGTGTGGTAGGGGTAGAACAAGCGAACGAGGAGATGCGTTAACGGCAATGTGATGAGCGCAGCCACGGTCGAGTTGACAAAGCCGTGCCAACTTTCGAGGTTGACGCCAGACCATGCGCACCACGGCTGCGTCAGTCGGGGGTAAGGGAGCGGGAAGGTACTTACTGTATCGATTGAAGGGTTTGGGGGAGCCTCCAGGCAGGAACAAAGCAAGCACAAAATCCGACGGGGAGTTACTGAGGTAATGTTCGAAGGGCTGCAATCGCCTGTTGAGGTGCAAAAAATAAAGGGCCCGTCACTTCTACTGGTGCAAAACGGCAGCCAAACACAGTATCGCCACGGGACCAGAGATCGACCGTACAGCGACGACTTGTAGTTCTGCTGCTGTTCTACACTGCCCCGAGACGAGACAGGAAGTACCCAGGGGCACACGGACAAAGTCAGATGGCGTGACAATGTCCTCTTGTTATCCTCCTCTTTCTTTGTTGGTGAGACTTTCCACCCACGCAGATCCGGGCTGCGTGCTAATCGGTGACCGACAAAGGGCAAAAATGGATCAGGTAGTTTCGACCGTTGGTGATGCCGCTGGCCGTGGTCGTGTTCAAGAAGTCCCAACGCCTTCTAGAATCGATGTCAAAAGATAGGCTGGGTGAAGGCCTAGAGAATGGGAGGGAATGGGAGAGGATTGGTGGTGGAGGATTAAAGAAGGAGGGAGAGGGAATATTTTGGGTTGGTGGTGGTAGAGGTGGTGTGCCAGAGGGAAAGGCAGGCCGACCAGAAAGCCAAAAGGTGTTGAGTCTCGAGCGGCCCAAAGTAGGAAGCTCGGATCTGCGCTGAACAGTGGGCGATTGGGGGGGGGGTGGGAGGGTGGGAGGATGGGCGGTAGATGAGGATCGGATGGGCAAGTGAGGTGAGAACGGAGGGGCGGCGCTGGAGACCTGGGAGCTGCGAGGGCTAATGGCCCTAGTTTCTGCTCAGAGTTGTTTTAGAGAGTGGATATGGCTGGCTGGCGACCATTTCAGAGCGAGGAGGCGAAGACTGGATAACCCTGGTCCGATGAGATGCAGTAGTGGGTAACCTAGGGCGCAGGCTAAAAGTGCGTGGGTGGACTGAGGGCTTGGGGTGGCGCAACTTGTCCTGGGCACTGCGATCCCAACGCTCGCTCGACACGACGGCCACCTGGGAGTGCTTGCTGCGGCTAAGAATTTGGTCTGAAACGCTAATGGCGAGTGGCCACGGTCGTTGACATGGGGGAAAGGGTGAGGAGAAGATGGGTGTGACTATTGCCAACTGAAAGTGGTTGGAAATACGGAATACAAGGTAACGACGGGAAAAATCAAGACGGGCGACAAGGGTGGGTTCCAGTGATATGCAAAAGATAGACACCCAGCGAGAGAGAGAGAGAGAGAGAGAGAGAGATACGAGCAGAGAGAAGATAGAGGCGGTGGTGTACGAGTACGAATAGACGGTACAGCCCCCTCGCCAGAAATTAAGGTATGGTATCAGTATTTCGCCGTGGTCTGATGTTGTAAGAAGTCGCCCAAGACAGTCAAAGAGCAGCGCTTATGTGTTGCGTAGCTAATATGAAGACCTCCGCCTCTTCTGCCCCCGAGTCCGCTCTCGGAAATGACCTCAAGCAATAGATACCAGCAATGTGCGCACAGTATTGGTGGCGGGAATGCTCGGAGGAAATGGTCGATGGAAAAAGCCGCACAAGACCGCATTGAGCATATACAACATCATGCGATGATGTTCTCAGCGTATGCCCACACCGAGCTCGCCGAACTATGACCTGATTGCAGCGTAATTAATAATGATTGCTTGTATAAGAAGCCCGTGGGCTTCAGCAGGGAAAATGATTGCACGCACGCAGTTCCCAGTCCCCTCTGCTGCTCTCCACCGGGAACGGAAGAGCCGTTCACGGGAGGCGGCGGGTATTCGAAGGCGAAGAAACCTGGCTCGAGAGGGGGGACAGGATCACAGCATGGTCTGAGCTTGGTCCTCATTCTTGGGCTGGGACCAAGATTGAGTGCCAGTGCCCAGGTTGCATGGTCCGCGCGCAGGTTTTCCCAGTGACCAAATGGGCCAAACTGACTGAAGAATTATTGACGGAACTGACTTTTGTCCACAATGGCATTCAACTTTTCCCCGCCAAAAAAGCAATAAATGGAAAAGGAAAAGAGCGAAAAAGTTCAAAAGACGAGAAGCGAAAAGACGGTGGCACCAGCAAAGGAACCGGCAGAAAACCCATCTCCTATTGGCTGACTGTTCTGAGCGCACGGCTTACTCTTCCGGCCAATGACATCCGCAACCCGCGTGAGGGCCAAGCCCCACGTCTGTTCTCGCTTTGGCGCGTTGCTCTCCCCCTCCCCCCCCCCCAAGCTCCCTCAGGCTCCCGCAGGCTCCCTCGCACAAACAGGGCCTTTGGGAATAAGCCTTGGAGCTATTCTCGCTGCCCCCCGTCTCCCCCTCCTTGGTCCTTGCTGCCACCAAGATGAAAGGCAGGAAAAAAAGGAAACAGCAAGCACAGTCAGCACTCCCGCTCACAGTCAGGCAATCCTGCCTCCATTGGCCCTGCTAAGCTTGGTATCAGTCAGCTCATTGTGCTCGTAGCAAAAGCCTACCTACCTACGTGTACCTACTACCTATGTCTCCAGATCATCATCCCCGGGGAAAGGTTTCCCACAGTGCCATTGATCGACATTGTACACCAACGCCATGTCCGGAGGACGGAGTTCTTGTAGCAAAATGAAACAACAAGACCCATGATCCCTTCCCCATCCCATCCCTGGAGTGCAGCACAAAGTACTGACTGGCTGTCAAGGTTGCGGCACAAGCTGACTGTCCCGGCTTGCTTGCTGAGAAGTCGCGTCAGGCCCCTAACCCGGGCTAATCAGGGAGCCTACCGTCCCAAGCACCAATCTCCCTGCGCGTGCCAACGCAAACTGGCTCTCGAGGACCGCCTCCTACGCAACAACTCTTCGCTTCAAAGCAAGCCGTCGACCAGGCACTTGGGCACTCGCGACACCAATGAGGGCTTCTCCCTCCCCCAACATGCAGTCACACCTTCCTTCCCGTGCCGCGTAGGGGCAATTTTATTCCCAGGCATACCACTCTTTGCGCGGAGGGTGGCCGACGACGGTGGCCCTGAGGATCTTTTCGGACGCTGCTCTTGTGTACCTGGCAATCCTTCGCGTGGCAGGGCAGATCTGCACCGGTCTTGGAGTGGTATCCGTTTGCATCAAAATCAAGATTTTTCCAGTTCAAGAAGCGGGCAGTGGGGGGCCTACCCCAGGCGGCTCAAGCACCATGCGGGCCTCAAATCACGGCGAATGCCTTAGCTACCAGCGGGGTCAGTTAGGCCTGGGACATGCATTTGAAAGCCCATTCTGTTGCCCATTTCCCCCCTCCCGGAACTTTCAGAGAGCAGCTATGGCTAGAGCCAACACCGCGGACAACCTGGCCTCGACGATCTTGTCAAAATGTAGACCCAGCCCACGACCCAGCCTACGACCGTCCCAGCGGGAGCAAAGGGCCGTCCATAGTAAGTACATAGGAACCACCAGGTCAACTCAGTCTTCATCTAACAGGACCATGAGCAGGTGTTAATGCTGCAGCCGGTCGTATCACCTCGGGTGCCACAACTTCCCCCTCTGGATAGTTGCATGGAGAAGTGAAAATGTCCATTGTCGTTTTGTATCACCGGATCTCACATCCGACCTCAACTCCAGAGATTATGGAGCACAGAATGGAACGCGGTGTGGGCTATAGTTTTCGCATTTCCAAGGTTTTGCGCATGCCGCAAGATCGCGACATCATGACTTCTTGCAAACGCATCTAGCGGCTCTCATTTCTACATGTCCTTCCTCATCACGAGACCAACATTTGCATGCGGGCACCATACGGTGAGGCGTCGATAAACCTTGGTTAGTGGTGGAATGAAAAGGAAACAAACTGCCAGCTGCAATAATCGTGGATGCGATCGCCATTGGCGACCTCCTCGCGAAACGCAAGAAGCTCGAATGCCTTTTCGTCTTACCCCGCGAGAATCTAAGCAGGCGACTGGTTAGCGAGCCTGGCGACGACCGCCTGGAGAATTGACGCCGCAGACACCCTTTGGTTGGAAGCTGACTTTGTTCCAAAAACGCCACATGCCTACAACCTCCCCCTCCCCCCCGGCCCAATTAGCAGGGCGGTGAGTTCCATCTCAGCCTTTGACTGGCTGACGGCGCACCTGGGTCAAATTTCAATCAAAGGCGGTGAGGAATAGCATCTCCTCCAATCAAACCAGCCTCCCCGACACGAGCGGCCAGCCGTGACTTTTTTTTTTGGGCTGCTCGCGTCAGAGATTGTGGCTTCGCGCATCCTGGGGGAACCTTCCCCATCTGTGCGAACTATGCATCGTCATGCAATTCGTACCGGATCTTGCGGCAGTGACGGAAATATACATAGATCCATTGACCTCAGGTACGTACCTCTTTTGTCATTCCTGCCACTTCCAAGAATCCCATCAGGAGATGATGCTCTAAAAAGTGCCCACTGACCGCGACGCCTGCCAAAGCCTCGTCGAGTGATGACGTACAATGCAATCAGGTTTCTTGCTCTCTGCTTCTATCATGGTATCCGACTCCCTCCCTTGCCACGGCGCACGGTCGTGACGCGGACCCGAGTGACGGAAAGATAGGGAACATGTCAAGCAAGGCCTTGGGACATGTCAACACACGAGAAACCAGCCCAGGGCGTCCCCTCGGAGGTGGGCGTGCGACAAGAATGTAACCCCCACGGCCCAAAAGGCGGTATAGGGCGCGAGGACCAATCAATGCGACGCGTGGCGGAGTCAACCTTTATCTGTGGGAGAAGTTGTCCACCTTCATGCACGCACTAACTGTCACCCTACTTGTCGCAACTTGAGTCAACCTGAACAGTTGCCCCCTCTCGAGCACGTCTGCCTCGTATCGAGAAGGCGTAGGTTTGCACCTTTCCATCCACACGGATCGAGTCTGTATCAATGTGGACCGAGGCTATAGTGGGAGTCAGGGTTAGGCAATCTTCACCCCAGGTATCATGCCTAGACCAAAGCAGTCATCGATTCCGACATTGAACAGCCGAAATATCATCGAACCATACAGTAATCATGAAACGTCAAAACGTCTGCAATACCGTCAATGGTGCGATTGACAGACACCTCTGTGGAGGTTATCGGGGGGCGACTCTCCGTGCCCCTACTCCCATCAATACACAAATTGACTGAGGGTACTACATACATGCCACACGGATGATGGCTCCCTCCTGGTCAACGCAAGCATAGTCAGCTACGAGGGCGGGATTCCATTTTCCGATAAGCGCTACTCTTCAGAGCACGAGATGTTTGGAGGGTTCTGTATTAAGGGCACTCTATGACCGTCCGAATGGTTGCCAGCAATATTGGACACATCTCCCTGTGATCATGCTGGCGGGGCTTCACACTGGCGCCGGATAGACGAACGCCTGCCTGGATGGAAGTCCTTCCAGGCTCCTGGCCCTCTGGACTGAGTTCTTGACAGTTGTCTCGGAGGTGCTTGGGCAAGGCGCTTACACTGACTTCTTGCCGACGTGCACATCCCTACCCATGCTATCATGTACGAGGTGGATAATGTCCCTCCTCGTGTTATATCTCCTCCCCGTCTTGAGCGCTTGCTATCTCCTTCCTGTCTCGAAAGGGAAGATGGTGTTGCTCCTCAAGTGAAAGTCCGCCCGCCGGTTTGCAGCTGTCCCCACAAGCCTTCCAAGACCCTCTTCAGGAGAAGTTTTGAAGGATGTCCTTGAGGACACTGTGCTTGCCCGCTTGGAGCCTCCCCCGGGCAACCTGCAATCTTGTTATGCAAAGAGATGGAGATTTCTTGTAGCTGCATGTCAGTTACAGTAGTTTTTGCCTGGCCGCGACCCCTCCTCTTTGCAAGTCAAGGAGGGGGTGGGCAACTCGCCTGTTCACTCCCCAGTGTCCAGAAACCCTACTGATCGACTCTGCCAGTTGCAAATCCCTTAAGCGCAGGGAAATTTTTCAAGTCTAGAAGGTCCCTGCGGCGGGTGAGGCCTCGGATGCTGGATAATTAAAACCCTTGCGCGCTGGGGTGCGACCCCCTCCCTCTTTGACGAGCCCGTGTCGGGCTCCCACATTGGCTCTTTGGAGCAGCAGGGACCGCCCTGGGAGCGAGCACTGCTTTGACCTGACCACCCTCCATATTTTAGCTGCCGGTCAATCCATAGCGGTATCCATCTTTTCTTCTTATCCCTGGGAGGGACCCTCTCGATTCGAGTGGATGGGGGGTTTCTAGACATGGGAGGACGGGCAGCCTAGGGCGGCATAGAGGGTGGTCGCTTATTCGATAGCGACAGTAGGCGTGGCAACACATCGATATCACCATTATTAATACATGAATAAAAGATGGCGTCAATGGCACTAGGGCGGGACAGAGTCAAGCCGCAGATGAAGAGGATGAGTTGTTATCAGTCAGTGTTTGGGATTGCAATTTCGAAGCATGTGCGTTCTTTTCAGCCGTGTCGGGTCACGTGCCCGGGTGGCCTGGGTTAGTGGCCCGGCTGGAAAAACTCGATACTAGCGACCGCAAGCGGCCACGAGCGGGGAAGGTTCTCCAGGGCCATACCCAGCGGTGGCCAGTAAACCCAGTAAACCATGCAAACGGTGCAAACACCAGCCACACAAACCCACCGCGGAAATTCCTTGGGCCGGCGTTGTTGTCTGCAATCAAATTTTTTTCATGCCGCCTTGTGCGAGAACAGCATAGTAAGACGCAATATACACTCCCGCCCTCCGTACCGAAGCACCACTCTGGACTCTCCAGCGCGGAGCTATTCGTATCGCGCCCTCCTCAACCGTTATGGTGGCAAATTGCAAGTGGAAGCCACATCAACGCTCTGACAAAAGCCCTACCTATACAATACCTCCATGCGCAGTCCCACACTGTGGCCAGCTGGCAGGCGATATCCCCAACATTCTCTGCAGCATCAAGAGTTCTCGTCCCCATCCCTTACATGTCCAATCTCCATTCTCCAGAGTCGGCATCCTGTTGCAAGCGACTCCATGGCACATCTCCACCTGGGGGGAAGGCCTCGACCTCTGCTGGATGCACCGTTGGGTTCCACTATCTGTGAGAGTTGGCGGTGTGAATATGCACTCCGCAAACATATCTTTGCGAACGACTGGCCTGTGTCAAATGTCCCGAACAGTCAAATCGAGAGCGGTGGGTATCATCTCGTCTCCTTCTTCTCCAGGTTTGGGTGCATGAATCCAGCGAGACTCGGCGCGTTATCATCTCCACCCGTCGCACTGCCAGATGCTGGCTGTTGATAGTTGCTGTCAGTTTTGATACCAAGGCTTATGCAAGCCACACTGGCGCCATGACTCCCCCCTGGTGGATTTGGCTGACTTGCCTTGCCACTACTGCTCATATCGGCCAGGATTTGCCGGCCGTGGGTCAGAAATGGCATACCCTTTGGTACCCGACGCCTCCGCCACCGGAACCCCCCTCATCCTTCGCCGTTTTGATGTTGCACATGCTTCGTGTCGAGCGCATGGCGCACGACCTTCCAACGATGGAGCCACCCAAACACACATCAGAGACAGAAAATGTCACACTCATATCCGTCTAAGCGCCTCAAAATTTTGTTGGGACGAGATCCCTTGCTGATCTCTGCATTGATGGCGGGGTGCAGTCGCCCCAGGTCTCCTGCTCACAGGCTCTTCTCTTACGTGATTTGTCCAGCTTGGAAATTTTCCATGCGAGCCGCGTTTGACATGTGAAAAATTTCTGTCCTTCCAGGTTCACTCTGTACACTCCACGAACAACCTTCACCAGTTCACAGGATCGGAGATCCTCACTGCCTTGCTGACCGCACAAGTATACGAACTTCCATCTCCAGAATCCTTCTCGAGATCGTGGGGATCCCCAGACCTCGTTCATCTCCAAAGCTTCACACATGCAAATATGTCATACCGGCCAAACCTACCACTACGACTTTGAGCCTAGAACCTTGTGAACGGTCCAGGTCGCAATGCGTCGACAGCGTTCTCGCTTGGGCTTGAAGAACACGAGAGCCGCAACCTGTTTCAGCTTGTTGGGACTGTGATCGGCGCGCTCCGCCTGAGCAAAGTCAAGGTTACTCGACAGCCATACCTTCCCATAGCAGTCCGTGCGATCGAGCACGTTTGATGGTCGAACCGCCAGGTCAATCCTCGTCGCGTGAGCACCATCCGCTAACTCGATGATCCTCTCACCTCAATCGCACCTACTTGCCTTTGAGAGTTTCGTTGCGCACACATGTTTGAAGATCTGGAAACTTCCAGGTTGCTCAATGTTTCAAACCCTCGCACGTCCCTGCCATCGAGAGCTCTCATCATCGATGGCTTGAGACACGTCAACCGTGCAATTGGCTTGGTCGGCTCCCCCTCCTCGTGGCAAACGTCTTGTCCTCGTTGTGGCCAAGGGCGCTAATGCGTGTAGGAGCGAGGGGCTTGCAGAATACCCGTTGATGTCGGTGTGCGCGACGGCAGCTGCTTATCAGACCGCCCATGTTTGATACTGTTCGATTATGCTAATTAGCAATAGAATCTCAATCAAGCCAACCCTCTGGAATCATGCTCAGCACCGGGCTTCCTGTGCAACACGACATCCACCTCGTCGTTGCGAGGCAGCTGTCACTACCCATCCCCGCTCTGGGGTTACACCGCCCGCTGCCTATGTGCAACATTTCGACAACTCAGTCTGTTGAACTGCCATGCACTCTGATGATTCTGCATCCGAACCCGACGCGACCTTCCAGAGCATGACCCTGAGTCCTTCGATTTCCCTTCTGCCAGGACAGCTTGGTGTTGAGAATGTGTCTAGCTGCAATGTTTGTTCGGCCAACCGTGGTTGTGATCGTGATCATTCCTTCCCTGCAGCACAACCGTGAGACCTGAAGAATCAACTTGCGATCCCACCCTCCAGTACAGCCGAAATGCACTTCCTTTGAGACTCAGGTTGTCGAGTCTGAGAGTGTGGCTCTGCCTTGACGTGCAACCATGGAGCAGTCCTCACTACCTCGCGGTTCCCAAAGATTTTGACATGTCCATGGGCAGTGCGCACTCCCTTGCTGGGGCAGTCGTTCCGAAGTCGTGCATCGCAGGCAGGCCACCTTCTACCCGGTCAAGAGGAAGGCATGTGGATTAAATTGACAAGCAGCATTCGACCAGGAAGACACAGAGCGTCTCGATCATGGACTCGTTGTGTCCAGCACCTCCGAATGCCTTCAATCGTGCTCACCGGACCACGTACAGGTCGTCGTGTCCACGAAACACAGCAGTGCATACATGCAACGAGAGGTACCACAGGGAATTGAGCCCAGGAATGATACCGTCGCCCGCAGCGAGTATTCGTCTTTGACACAACTTGAGGCACTCGCCAAGGCAATTCGTTTTCTCCTCATCAAGCTCGAGCAATCGATCTTTTTCGACTGTAGGGAGTCCGTCGTTCGTTCCGCCAGCTTCTGATTGACGACTTTCTCTAAGGGCGTTCGACACTCCCCGTCAAGCAATGTAGATGACGATAGACCGCCCCGTCCCTACCATGCACTGAGGTGCATGGCAGGCATGATCTTGAAATTCCAGTATTCCTTTCGCCTGCGGCCTAGTATTCTTGTTCTCGTCTGTCCTGCTTGTTGACATCGCGTGCCGCGCCTCGCGCACCGAGTGTTCCCAATCTCAGGCATCGAGTAGCCATGCTTTCGCGCATACCTGCCTGCCTCTCCGCCTCCCTACCCGCCTGCCCGTGCGTGCCTGGGAACCAGACCAGATCATATCGTCTTCCACCCGTGTCACCAGGGATTACTTCGAAGATTCCCTTGGAGCGCTTGTCCGCTGACTGCCCCTTCAGCTCCCGCGTCTCTCACCAGTCTACGCCTTCCGGAGGAATAATGTCATTACTGAACGGACAATCTACCCACACATGCACACGCGCACGCACGTCTCCGTCGAAGAGGAAGGAGAATGTCATCCTCCACAAGAGACCCGGCTATCTCACTGGAACCCCGACCTCGGTTGCTCAGAGTTTATACCCTTGCTGTGGCTGGCTGTTCTTCCTTGTCGGAGGTGATGGGGGATTGGCATGGCCCAGCCTCGTGTCCAGTTCTGGTTGATGATCAAGGCTGCGTGCGGTCCTCCGGGAGATAACACTCACGGAGTACCGGCGTCGGTATGGGGTTTCTCCGTATGCGTACCCGCTGTAGGTATGGGTATACGCATGATGCATGTAGGGAGGTGTGTAGGGAGGTGGATACCTACGATAGATACCTATTAGATCGGTATAGGATAAGGTAAAGTAAGGTAAGCTGACAGGCCAGCCAGCCAGGAATGCAAAGCAAGGCAAGACAAGGCAAGACAACGGAGAGTGCCTCTAATGAAACATGGTATGACTGCGAGGACCGCAAACTGGAAATGTGCTGTACCGAGTACCTACCTACCTTCTACCCTCCTCCGGGAGGTAAGGCCACGCGAAAGAAAGATCGTCAACGATATTATGAGCGCTCGGTATCCATGCTTGTCAAACCTCGCTGCACACGCTGTTCCTTGACAAAGGACTGGAGGGGACAGCTAGCTGGTATTGGTACAGTCAGTCAGTTAGTCGGTCAGTCAGTCGGTGAGTCGCCAGGGTAAGCATTCCAACCTGGCCGCACCGCGTGGCACCTGCGTATCTCATAGGAAGAGAACGTCGCGGGTCTCGGGTTCTCGACCTGGCGGCCTCGCTAGACGTGTAAGAGCGAAGCGAGTATGATCCCCCGCCTCGTCATACTGTCATATTTTGGTCTGTGATGGGGCAACGCTGCCGGTCGACGCCCCGTGAGCCTCGATCAGCGCCGCGCAGGGGATTGGTCGCTTGCCAGTGAATGTCGGGTAGGGAATGAGGATAAGATGATGTATCGACGTTGCGCCTCGCTGGGGTAGTGGGCGTCCGATGTTTGAGTCCTCGCTCGATGGGTATCGTGTTTGACAGCCAGCTGGGATCAGGGTTGGATTTCGCGTACACTGATTGCGTTACCCGCCGTCAACGCCGCAGGAATCCACGAAACAGACGCCCAGAAGGGTGGACAAAGGCAGTCCCGGCACTTTGACTAGCCCTGACCGCCTCATTTGAGCACAGGTGACGGCGAGAATAAGGTCCAGACAACTTGTTAAGTGCCGGCCTATCCTGCTTTTCCTGTGACTGCACAATCGAAATGGTCCTCGACAACATCAGCACCCGGCTCAGGTATGACTTGCTGCCATCAACGGCCACCCTAGCGGAGGCAGAGGACGAAGACAGCGACACAGGCCGGAGCGCCAGTGCAGAGAAGCCGTGGCGATCGGATCGAGCCAAGATTCTAGCCATGCTCGCCGTGATCGCGAGCGTCCTCGTACTCGTCAGTTTGGGCCTGCGCTTCATCATCGCCGAGAGCGCAAGAAGCAACAACAACAACAACGAGGTCGCCCTGCCGTCGCAGGACTGCGGCTCGACTCGCGACGAGGCACTCTCGCGAGCCTGCGCGTTCGACATTGTGACTTTCGCGTGGGTGGCGCCCGCATGCCACGACCGCGCATTGTCGGCCGAGTTCAGCTCTCTTCGGGCCTGGGGCTGGTTTCTGGACGAGAACAGGACGCAGGCCGTCCCTCAGACCGAGGTTGAAGATGGAAAGTTCAACGCCCTCTACGTCTCCCGCGAGCAGCGGGCGTACCACTGCGTGTACACTTGGCGGAAAATGCACCGGGCTTTGCTGCGCAAGGGCCCCACGGATGGTGTTGTGCGGCGGTATAACCACACCGAGTCCTGTGGGCGGATGTTGCTCGGCGGATGGGGCCAGGAGTCGACCTCTTTGGAGGAGGCTGTCCTTATGGTGTCCCGGTTCGCGTCTTGTGGGATTTGACCAGAGTATGGATCTGCTTGTTAGCGCCGGCGGCCGGTCAGGACTCGTCGACTCGCAATTCTTGATGCTGAGGGAGCAGGGCACGCCGGATGGAAGCTGCTTGCAGGCAAAGGCCGCTGAGAGGTTGGACGAGCCTTATGTCGTTGGCCGTCGTATGGGTAACGAGATGGAGACGGGGTGTTTGGGTTGCGGAAGACTACCAGCCCATCAGACTTCTGATCGTTGATCTTTCGAGGGGACCGGGGGAACATACCATCTGTAGTGCAGTGGACGTTGCTGTCTTGATCGGCCCCTACCTATTTGATCTCGAGGGCTCCAGGATAGGGTATAATAAGGAAACAAAAAAAGGAGGGGGAGGGGGAGGGGGGCGGGGGTTTCTTCGACAAGCACTCTGATGGCATGTTCCTCCATCACGCTCTGCTCTGCGCGGCCGACCCGTTGATCACAAATCCGAAGGAGGATCTTTCAGACGGGCATGGTGCAACTTCTCACGGCCCGCGCCTCGGTTTGGTAAGGAATTGGTGTTGTTGGAGGAGCGTCTGCAGAATTATATCTCTCCAAGCTCACTGGCTGACGTGTGGATGTCGTAGCTCTGTTGCACAAAGAGCTTCAGGGCAGACAATGACAAAACCATGTTGTCTCGTGTCGAGCTGAGTTGCAAGCAGCTACCGCAGGACGACAATGGCTGATCACAGCGAATGTCTCGCCGTAGAGGCTTCGGCCATCCAATGCTCGACCGTAGTATACCCGATTGTATACCAATTCGCTGCCGTATAGTTCACCGTAGTGGCCCACTTTCGTTCAATATAGTCATTTTGAATCGGACCGGACACCATCTCGTGAATTTCATCGCAAACACCATCACACCTGTCTTTCCACTCACCTTTCCATCCTTTGTTTATGGATTCTCATCAGCCAGGAGCGGACCGGATTGGCAAATCGCCTTGGATTTACGAAGCCAACATCCTCAAACTGAACCTCGTGCTCGGGATGGACGACGAACTAGCCTCGTTGATCTTGGGCGGCTCTGACCCAGTCGGTGGTGACGCGACAGAACAACAAGCCCAGAGTCAAGAGTTGGTGCAGGAGATGGAGGTCGTCAACAATGAAGTCTCAAACACTGTCTCCGATAATTCCAACACTGCCGTCGCCGTCGCTCCGCTCCACAGCGGTAATGTCGCTTCTGCCACGAACGCTCCACCAGGCGCCGAGAGTGACCACGACACAAAAACTACATTCGCCATCAGCCAAATTCCCACCGACATCCGCAAACGCAGCACCTTTGCAAAAACCTACTTCGAGTTTCCTCTCACCCTCGACGCGCACAAGACCTTCTTGAAAGAGTTCCAAGACCGCTGGGACTTGGGCTGCTTGAGGTATGATGAAAACTTGATTCCATCTCCCGACTTTCGAGATGAAGTCCTGGCTGACCTGTGCTCGTTTTTCAAATCCACCCCCCAGACACGACTACTTTTCCGCCACTCGTAAAATCGCCATCAGAATGGGAACTGTCCTCCACACCATCTTCGCCTGGAACGTGGGTGACCATGTCGCCAACGACCTGCGTGTCCGCAAATACCATCCCGAGATCCTCATCGCCGACTTCGCCGCCCAAATCAAGCAGCGCACCGACTCGTCCGTCGACTTTGCCGACAACGGCAGCTGGTGCTCTCCCGATGTGGCCTTTGCCCACGTCGACGCTTACTACCCCGGTGTTGTCTTTGAGGTGAGCTACGCCGAGCAGAAGATGCCGTTGGAGGAAATTGCACAGACGTACATCCAGGGGTCAGACGGAGAGATTCAAGTTGTCGTCGCGTTCGAAATCGAGTATCCTGCCGCGAAGCAGGCCAAGATGTACATGTGGAAGAAGAAGGAGGCTCTGGTTGGTGAGATCCAGGCTGAGTTGGTTCTTGAGGAGGTAAGACTCTTCCCTCATCTCCTTGTCTTTTCGCCCCATCTTTACTGACGTGCTTGAAATCTAGGAGTTCCAGAAGGCAGACGGCTCGGTGAACAAGGATAGCAAGGGTATCTACCTCAGCCTGCGCGACTTCTGCCCCGCCCGCATGGTCCCAGAGGACGTGAAGCCACTCCTCAACGCGCCCACCTACCTCGGCCACGACACCGGCATCCACATCCCGGCGTCCGAGCTCTGCTTCTTCCTCGACATGGCGGTCAGGAACCATCATCTGGCCGAGGCCGCCTTGCAACGAGAGGCATAGGCAAGAGGAGGGGGCTGCTGCGGCAGCAGTGTTAACAACACCGTCTCGGCCAATAGGGCCAAGGTACTTTAGGTACCCGTTCTTACTGTATGAGTAGATGATACCCGCCCTGAGGGGCCAACACGAGCTTCAATACAAACAAAATCAACATGATCCTGTGTTCCTCCCTCTCCTTATTGTGATGCAGGTTTCGGTTGGTGTCGCTCGCCGTGCCTCAGATGTGACTGCCACGTTCAATACAAGACACGCCTGATTGATAACCCAGCCTCGTCCTGACCTGTAAATTGAGGAGCCCTCAATTGTAACTCATGTGTACATTGACTCGTCATCGCCAACGACGACGACCGTGGTGACTACCTAGCAGATGGGAAATGGATGTCAACAAATCAACGTCATTGTGGGTAAAGCTATAGTTCCCGATATGGGCAAGTTGAGCGATAAGCGAAAAATCCGTGTGGGACCAAGTCTTGGCGCATTAGGGTCAGCCAACCGCAAGTCACAACAGACGAGTGCTAGATAGGTGCTAAGTACTCCGCCGGAGAATGGTGGTACCTGAGGAGGATCCCAATGAAAAGATAGATGTGCACCGCTCTGACGCAGGTTACACACCATGTCCAATCCAGCCGAGGGGACTCAATAGTGCTTGAGGGGCACGCCATGTCGAATGTAGCTTACACAGCCATCCGGAACGCCTGCTGGTAAGGGACCTTCAGCTTCTGCGTCCGCACGGCCCTTCTTGACCAACATCTCGACGCACTCTGTCCAACTGGACACCTAAGCGCGTGCAATCATATCTCCCATTCTTGCTGACCTAGTACACGCACCTGTGGAATATGCGAAATCAAGCAGGACGCCAGCCATGGGATCGCACCAGCGTGCAAGTTGCTCGGTGGAGAGTTGGGCCAGTCATCTTTGTCCGGCCAACTGTTCAGCTAATCAAAAATCAAGGCATGGCCGCGCCCTTCAGCCTTGCGCCTCGATTCTCAGTTGTTACTTTGGGGCCACTGCTGAACGAGTCGTCGTGAGATATTTAGATGGGACAGTGATTCTGCCTCACGAGGCTGCGCTGTTGGAACTTTGCGGCTTGGCATTGCAAAGGCAGACCGGGCAGATGGATGGACTACCACTTTCTCTCCGACTCTCCGTCTCTCTCTCCACCCCACCATCAAACCAATGTCCATGACGGTTAAAGAGGATCTGTACCTGTGGGCTACACCAGCCACAGCTTATATTGTGTGGATCATCCGCTGGCTCCCTTGACGTCTTTGTCGGCAACATTCTGGCGCAAGAATTGCCCGGTGCCTACATCTTTTCCGTTGGGTATGAATCGACCCTAACCTTCAGCCGCTCCGTGGCAGGAACCAGCGACTCGACAAACGCGCTGCTCCATGGCTTGAAGTCTATTACCGAGAAAGGTGTGAGATGGGCACTCCTCTCCAGCTTTGTCGAGCTCGTTGTTGACCAACACCCTTCAATAGTGGCTAGGCAAACCAATCATCTTCATCTGTCATAGCCTTGGAGGAATCATAGTGAAACAGGTATACCACCATTTCTTGGGCCTGGAGTTGACGACCAATCACAAAACCCGATAGATGCCGGTCTCAGGCAATGATCATGGCACATGAGTTCGATTACTTTGGCGATGTTTTGCGCGCGACCTGGCTGATCGTGTTCATGGGCACGCTGCACCGAGAGAGTCAGATCGCGGCGGCGTTGGGACCGCTCGCGACATTCGCCAACTTGTTGCTGGATCTGTCCTTGACCTCGGGCTTTGCTGGCTCGATGAGGACCGATCTAATCGGCATCTTGTCGCGAGATTCGGCCAAACTCGACGAAATCAACCAATCGTTCAAACGCCGGGCCAATGTCAATGCGAGGCTGCACGACTCATTGTTACTGTGTGCGGGGGGCTGCATGACTCATTGCTTCGGTGCGGGGAATCTTCAATACGGTCGATCGAGATTTCCATACGGTCGATCATTTGCGCTCGTGAGACGCAAGACATCTTTTGTCTGCGACTGAGGTTGGTGACACCATTTCCGAACGATCAGCAGGCAGGCCGTAGCGTTTCAGGATCGTGTCAAGTCGCTGTTGGGAGAATGAGGGACATTTCGGCCGACATCGCCTTCATGACATGGCAGCATCAATTAGTCTGGGTCAAGTAAACAGCGCGTAGATATCGTAGCGTGGAGGATCAGCAAGATACCATGTGGTGTGACTGTTGAGCCATTGTGCTGTGCAAAGAGATTTGACGAATGTCAGCCCACTGCGTACAAAGTCTCGAACAGGTATGAGTGAGGTGAAGTAGTGAGGGAGAAGATGACCATCAATGCGCAGCATGTACGAGATAGGATAGCACGCGAGCAGCTGGGCGCAGTTAAGTAGCTGCTCTGTCCTCCTCGTACTCTGCTGTGTACCGCATCTCAATGACCTCCTCTCCAACTCCCAAGCCACATCTCCAACCCATTGTGTCTACAACATACAGACACCCAGTCAGTCAGCATTCCAGCATGCCCGCAACTCAAACTCCAGGACTCAACTTCCGTCCACCGTCGACAGCGGCGGCGGCGGCGGCTGCTGCTGCTGCTGCAGCTGCAGCTGGCCCAAACACCTTCGAATCTCCTCACGTCTCCTTCCTACAGGGGACATGGAATGTCACCCACTCGACGCTTCCCATGTGGAAGAACAACCGCAATGTGACAATCACCTACACGTCGCTGCCCCAGAACGCCGAGCACCTCGATGACTTGGTCGAATACCAGCCCCTGACCTCGGACAAGCACAAGCGCGTCGAAGGTATCGACACCCCGGACGCCCACACCAAGGCCGCATACAATTGGCGCGGCAAGGGGCTCTTAAAAGTCGCGTCCAGCCACTGGGAGATTCTAGGATATGGCGAAGAGGAGGGCGGCTGGGTTGTCACGTTCTTCCAAAAGACCCTATTTACACCCGCGGGCATCGACATCTACGCTCGTCGCCGGGGCGGCTTGTCCCAGGAATTGCTAGAGCAGATCAAGAACGAGATCCGAGCCATCAAGCACCACCACATCCAGAAACTGGCCGATCTCATCTTTCCCATCAAACACAATTGGTGAAGGGACAAAGGTGGTGTGATGGCTACGAGAGATTTTGACGGCTGATCCTACAATTCGACCCGTCGAGGTTCTGGTACCAGTCGCCCTCAAGCAGCTCCTCCTCCATCGCTGCCCATTTCTGGACCTTTCCTCCCTCAGTCGTCTTCAGATCCAAGTCCGCAAGTTTGATGTCTACAACATCCACTCGGTCACTTGAGTCGGGTCTCCGCTTCAGAGCTAGAAAGACGCTGCAGTCCCTCAACGCCATGGCCACGCCAAAGTCCTTACCATCCGGGTTGCGAAAATCGTCCACTCCCACCGATCCATGCTCTTCCTGAAGAGTCTGGAGATGTCTCAAAGATGGCTGGACTTTTTCTCTGAACTCTGCCACAAACTTGTGGATCCCATTCTCGAGTGGCCAGATATTCGCCAGCGTCCGCTCCAACACTGCGTCTTCGTCCGCCAGCAAGTCCAACGGACAGAAGCCCGAGTCACCTCTCCCTTGATGAGCTCCCGCTTTTCTTCGCATCGCATTGAGCGCGCACGTCCTGCAGTTCCTCGCGTCTACAGGCGCGCTGGGACTCTGCACCAGCCATTTCGGCTTGAACTCGACCAGCCAATCAATCCCCGGTCCCTGCAAGTTCTGCATCAGGATTCCGTACTGCTCGTTCTCGTACGAGGGCAGGTAGACGTGGCGTCTGTGGTGGTGGCGGATCTTTTTGCCCTTGACATCTTCCGCCGAGAGGGCCGATAAATCCACGCCGTCAATCTCCCTCAATTCGTCGTTCGCCTCGCTCACCATTGCTGGCGTGAGCTTGTAGAGTGCCTGCTCCATCAGCAACGACTTGTGCTTCTCGTTGAAAAGCGGCGCGATGCGGCCCTGAAAGTCGGACATGGCTTGCACGGCGGCTTTCGTGGAGGGCAGGTCTTTGCGGAGACGCATGACGCAGCAGTGCGAGTGGTGGAGGAGAGCCGGCGGTGACTGGACGGAGACGCTGTAGATGATGTTGGCGGCGCCTTCTGCAAGGTAGTGGAGTTGGAGGCTGGCGGTGATCAGACTGGAGGGACATAATGGGGAGGATCGGTGAGTTGACATGGACATGGTGGAGCGTGTCGGTCTCGCGAGACAATACTCTCCGGTCGGTTCCAGTGCGAGAGCTGCAGATGGCGGGGATGTTAGGCTCGAAGGTACTGAGAAAGGACACCCGTGAAGCCGCCGCCCTTGATCCTCTGTATATAGCGATGTAAGTCTTTCGCCGGTCTGATCCAGCAATATACCTCCCGTATAATGTGCGAGTCTGCCTCGGCCCCGGCCTCACAATATCTCCGTCTGTGGAAGGAGGGATAGATCTATCTATCTATACAAAGCACGCTATAAACTCCCGCTACACAATCGCTTCCCTTCCCTTCCTTTCCTCCCTTGACTTCCCACCCCGGCTCAATCTAACCCAGCCCTAACTATTCTCCTTTCCCCCGACTATCCCAGTCCTTCACGCGCTCAAAAGGACCGAGTTCACCACCGCGGTCATGACTCTCAGGGTGCGGAGAGGGAGAGATCTGGGTCCTACGGACGGACGGGAGACATAGGATAGGTGTGTATTCTATGGATGTGTGTATCAGTGTGTGTAGACAGGTAGGTAAGGAGCCCAAGTCGAGAGTTTTTACATCACAACTACACCGTGTTTTGTGTGTGTGGCTGTCTGTCGAATCAAGGTTCGAAATTCTTGGTCTTTTGGGGGGTTTGTTCGCTCTGTTCGCTTTGTTCGCGGTGTTTAGATCTGTTCTTCGGAGATAAGAAACATCACCACCAATGCTTGTCACCAATGCCACCACTGCCCACCCCCATCACCACCATGACAAATGGAAGATCCCCAATTCAATTCTCACCATCATCACGAGCTCATACGCACATCTATACCTCGTACCCAGTCGTGGTGTGCACGTACATCTATCTCATATCTTTGTGTTAGGTATCTTATTGAGCGTGCGTGGGTATTGTATAGGCGATTTGATTTGATCCCATTCGGCTATTTACAAAGTGGCACGGAAGAGGACGAGAAACCGGAAGAGGAACAAAGAGTGGAATAGAACGAACGAACGAGCTCGAGAACGGATTGGAAGAGGACAGATCCCAGAGAGCAGAACGATTTCGGAGTCTATTGAAGTGAGAGGAGTACGAGCGAGACTGAGTCGTCCTCTACTGTACGACTAGGACAGACCCACGAGGAGAAGGATCGAAGCTGAGCTGAGCTGGGGTCTATCTCTGGACGTCTGCCCTATTTCCACAGAACTGCCCATACGGACTCCTGCCACTCCACAGCCCCCAATGGCATTGACCACCGATCTCTCCTCCCACCTCGCCCTGGTGACCGGAGCAACAGGCGGCATAGGCAAAGCGACGTGCCTGGCCCTGGCGCACCTCAACTGCTCCATCGCCGTGCACTACCACAGCGCGTCCGACACGGCGGAATCGCTCGTCGCCCAGCTCACATCCATGAACGTGCGCGCCTCGGCGTTCCGCGCCGACCTGTCCTCCTACGACGAGACGCGCGCTCTGCACGCCAACGTCGTCCATGAGCTGGGTCATCCGACCATCCTCTTCAACAACGCCGGGCTAACCATGGGGGTGTCCCGGGTCAAGGACGTCAGCGAGGTGTCCGTGGAGGACTTTGAGAAGACCTGGAGAGCGAATTGCGGCACCGCGTTCTTGCTCACCCAATTGTGTATCCCCCAGATGGTCGAGGCTGGCTGGGGCAGAATCGTCTTTTGTTCCAGTGTCGCCGGCTTCACTGGTGGTGTAGTCGGACCGCATTATGCGTGAGTGCTCTTCCTAGCGCGGCACCCTTTGCCCAAATCAGACTGACTGTTCCCATGACAGATCGTCCAAATCGGCCCTTCACGGGCTGGTGCATTGGCTGGCAGGTGCTTATGCAAAGACTGGCGTAACCATCAACGGCGTCGCGCCAGCGTTGATCGAAGAGACCAAGATGCTGCCTGGAGGGTCCGCAGAGTTGTCTGCGAGTAAGTCGAAGTCCGGTGTCTCAGAAGCGGTCGAGTTTGCTGACGGAGAAATTGCCCAGAAATCCCCATCGGGAGACTTGGGAAGCCCGAAGAAATCGCAGAGACAGTCCTCTGGATCGTCAAGACCGGCTATGTCCATAACAAGATCATCGCTGTCGACGGCGGCATGTTCATCCAGTAAGAGGAGCAGGCACGATAGGTCGAAAAGACCTTGGACCACAGCCTCGATCCGCTTCAACCACCAGCCTCTTTCTTCTTCCGCGCTTCCTGTTCTCTTTCCCGTTTCCGCTGTAGAAACCGCTCTCTGGCACTCATCTTGTCGGCTTCGCTGACCTTGCTCTTGATCTTGTCCTGCTGTTGTTTCTCCTCGTCCGCTTCGACCTGCTTCTGTTTCTCCACCATTTCCTCGATCTGTCTCTCCATCATCCGTGACTGTCGCTCGCGCTGAGCGTGGCGTGCGTCTACCGCCTTGGACGACTTCCAGAACTCGTCCTTTCGCCCCGATTCTGATCTTGCAGGTGCCTGTTGCTCTTTGCCGGGCTTCTTGGGCGCCACATTCAGGCCGGCGGACAGGAGCTGTCGCTTGTCGACCACCTCGCCTTCATCGTTGACGACGATGCGTGCTCCTTGCTGAATCAACTCCTCGGCCATTTTCGCTTCAGATTTCTCTTCTTCAACCGGGGTCTCCTCCTCGACACCGCCTTCCTTTCTCTTTGCGGCGTCCTCCTCCGCCTGTTTGATCAACCGCATCCGCTCTTCGTCCTTCTCCAGCATCCTCTTGTGGAAAGCGGTCATGCCACCGCCTTGTCTTCGCCGCTCTTCTTCGGCTTCTTCACGCTTTTTCTCCTCCTCCTCCATGCGCCTGATTTCCTCCTGCTGCTTCTTGTATGCCCCGGTCACGAATTTCTCCTTGTCGGCGTATTCGTCTCCCTCTGCTTCTCTCTCACGTTGCAGGAGCTTCTCCCGCGCTCGCAGCTGATCTCGCTTCCGCACCTCGGCGCTCTGCATTAGCGAGCCCATGTACTTCGGACCCGACGGGCCACCAGCGTCATTTGATTTCTTCTCTTTCTCTGCGTGGAATGTATCGTAGGCTGCGTCATAGTCGTAGACAGAGGCGTCTATCTTTGAGGCTTCTTTGTCGTGCAGTTTGGCACTGCGCAGTGCCGACAGGTTGACGTATTTGTCTGTCCCTGTGACAGATCCAGAGGATTTCGGCTGCGGAAGCTGCAGACCGCACTGGGTGAGCTTGTGAGCCTTGCTCGGCGGCTCACCATCATCTTCATCGTCGTCAAGATCCTTTAGGGGCCTTAGAGGTTTCGATGTCTTCTTCGCTCCGTATGTAGGCGCGGGAGCAGGCGCGGGGACCTCGCCTGCATCATCGTCTTCGTCGAAGAACGCCTTGCGTTTCTGCGCTGGCTTTGAGAGGCCCGAGGATGACTTGGCCGAGGTGAGACCGAAAGCGAGGGACGGCATCTCGCGATCGCAATTGAGGAAGACAACACCGCCGATAAATTGCTTGTGAGCTGTGGCTACGTAGAGAATGGGAACTCGAGATTTCCTTGATGCGGCGACCTTTTCGCCGGAGTTGTGCCGAGCCTCATCGCGGCCACTCACAGGCTCCTAGCTTCAAATGTCCCTTTTCCACACATTGGATCCACGGCTGCGGGATATCAATCAACACGTCAAGGCCGATCCCCGCGTCCGAGAGAATATCGAGATCAGTGCACTCACGCAGCACACAGAAACATGTCGTACTACTTTGTCATCATCTCGCCGGCCGACTCGCCGCTCTTCGAATTGACCTTCGGCACGTCCAAAGCGGGCGGCGACGGCGTCGCTCGCTTCCGCAACGGCGAGACGGCTCGGTACATGAACCAGTTCATCGTGCACGCCTCCTTGGACGTCGTGGAGGAGGTGCAGTGGCTGACGCCCAACATGTGGCTCAAGGTCATTGACAACTACGCGCCCACCAACTCCCACATCAGCTGCTTCATGACGGGGACGAACGTGCGCTTCATGCTGCTCCACCAGCCGTCGGCCATGACGAATTCCTCGGCCGGGGCCCGAGCGTCGACCATCTCGTCGACCTCGATTCCGCAGAATCCGACCAGTCCGCAGACGGAAGAGGCGATTCGGCAGTTTATGAGCGAGGTCTTCGAACTCTGGGTGAAGACGTTGATGAACCCGTTCTACACGATCGGGAATCCCATCAAGAGTCCGGTTTTCAAGCAGAGAGTCACTGCTGCCGGCCGCAAATGGCTGTGATGACTGTGCTGGGACTTATTGTGAGGGAGGGTTCTTTGTCCGGGGGTTGTTTGCAGACTCGGCTCTCAAACGTCTTTGACAAGGAATGACAGCTCGGCTCTGCGAGAACTTTCCCCGCCGGCTCGAGAGTACTACTGTTCTGTCTTCGATTTTGCATTAAACTCTGACTGGTCATCGCCATGCATGGCTGAAGATGAGGGTTTATGCACAGAGAGCCACTCCCACCAACTCCCCCTCCCTCCGCCGCACAAAGCAACATTGACTGGAACGCTGTCTATGCCATCCTCGAAAGACCGTCCGTGATCGGAGCTGGTCGTATAAGTCAAATACAGTAATTGCTGCTCCACAAACCGCGAGATAGGATCCTGATCTAACAATCTTCTTTAGTAATTACTTCATAGTCCCAGGCCACGAATCAACACCCTCCGCAAAAGCTATTGACTGAAATGGCCCCCGTGCCTGGGTTTGACGCCGGTCCTCACCACGAAATTATACGTCGATCAGCCGCGAACTACCTAGACTGGCCGCTGTGGGCTCAGATATTACTGGTGGTGGTGGTAGTTACGTTCTGGATCCCGGCATACTTTACAGTCCAGCTATTTATGGAATGCTCGTGTCTCAGGCGCCGGCGGAGAGACGAGGCAGGCTGAAGGGTACTGGCATCTCTGTATCGCTGGACTTTCGGAGAGGAGCGGGCGGGATGGGGGATTGAATGAGCTGCATACCTGTTGCCATGGCACCAGACTGATGTGGAGCTAGGATAAGAAGCGGTCGACGATTGCGGTTCGTTAAGACTATCCTACTGAAACGCCAGACGAGGCTGAGGGCGGAGTTGTAGCTCAGTAAACGACCATGAGGAATCCCACAGCGGTCCTCAACCTTCTAACTACCTGGTTCATACGATTATTGAGGGAATTGAAAAAGAATCCACCACCCGCTAGTCCAAGGCGTTCGACTAGGGTCCTAGCGAAAGAGAAGTGGGAAGGGAATCCATATAGAAGGGTGAATAGCTCAAGCGTGCTCAGCTACGGTAAAGACCATACATACATACATACATATGGACATCCATAAATCCATAGCCAGCAAGCGAACTCTATCAACCACGCTCTCCGTATTTGTGTTGGCGAGAATAGAAGTCTGTCTTTCTCTCTTCGTTTATCCACGGTTGACTAGCCTGGCGCACGTCGTCGTCGGCAACAGTGCTCATTCTCTTCTCCACGACCCAGCTCACCTAATCTCCCTGTTGTTCAGCTCCATGCACTGCACCTCGTCCGGCGCTCACGCTTTTGAGACCGATTCGAGGTGTCGTTCCGAACCTTTGCTGTGCGTAACTTGGCCGGGCTTGTCCGCAAACTTGTCCTGCGTCGTCGTGGTCGAGACGATAGCGACATCTCCACGATCGTGCAGCGTGAAGTCGACCACGGCCGAGTCTCCAAAGATCCGGTCCAGCTCCTCGAGGGCCACGCCAGAGGTCTAGCTCCACATTTCAGCCATGGGCACCTTGCGTTCGAGCCATTGGCGACGGAAAAGAGTGAGGCAGTGGGGATGTCGTCGGGAAAAAGGAAGTCGGTAACGTACCTCTGGCAAAAAGAAATAAAGATACACAGTGTGGGCGATGCCCATGGCGGCGAAGACCAGATAGTACTTCCAGCCGATGGTTCGTGAGGCCACCGGCTGTAACTCGAGCCAGAGCACGTCCACCAGTAACAGCGAGCCGATGCTGATAGACGCCGCTTCTCCACGAAGGTGCGAAGGGAAGATTTCCGAAATGACGGTGAATTGATTCACGTCGATCATGGAGCCGTACCTGGTCGAGGAGAGTTAGTCCGTAGCGGAAAGGGCATCCCTCTGGGGACGGGGCTGTCAACTCACCCAGCAACATAGAGAAATAAGAAGAAGACTGATGCCGTCGCATATCCCTTCGTAGGAGTGCTGCTGTATTTGCCGATAAGTCCCGTAGCCACGATGAAGCAGCCCACGGTGAACGTGAAGCCCCAGACTGTCCGCTGGTCAGAGACGGGCTTCCGAGACACGACGACTTTGCTCTTCGCACGGGGTTGCAGAACTCCACGACTTACCCAACGCAGGACGCCTTCCGGTGCGATCAGACGTCCAGGCACCCACCGCGTTCGCGATCAGGGCGACAGTACTCCACACCGCAGCGATCATGAGCGACATCGAACCCGTCAGGCCGAGCGACTGATAGAGCAGGACGTTGTAGTTGTTGATGACCAGGATGCCGCAATTCTGGCCGCCCGTGGCCAGGATCAGGGCCAGGATGAATCTCGTGCGGTATGTCTTCTTGGTGAGAAGCTGCCAGCGACCCCCCGAGGCTTTGGCAGCGCGGTCAGATTCGGTCTTTTGCACGACGAGCTCGAGTTCGCGGTGGGCAAAGGTGTCTTCGGCGTCGTTTGGATCATGGTGCAGACGACAGAGGATCTTCAGTGCTTGGTCATTGCGGCCCATCTGCACCAGCCAGCGAGGACTTTCGGGAACTGTGGGGAGAGGTTAGTGCAATCGTTCGTTGAAGCGGTCAGAGGAGCCCTTCGACAATCCACGTACTTTGCAGGGTGCCAATAAGCAGGAGTAAAGCCCATAAGGCGAACACTGCGTTGGGGAACCGCCAGCCAAAGGTCGAAGCTGCAGAGTAAAAGCAGCCGAAGCTACACACATCTTTTCGTGAGCTAGGAAGCCTTTTGAGACGAATACCTTGGAGCCGACTGACCCAATCCAAGCTGCGAGAGCGTAGCCCAAGTTGATGAATGTCCCATGAGCACCAGCCATGAGTCCGCGCGAGTGAGGCGGAGCCACCTCTGAAAAGTAGATTGGCATCCCTGCAAGAAGCATTCCAACTGGAATCCCTGTCAGAACTCGGCCAGCCAGGTACTGTCGAGATTCTTTTCAGTACAGAGTGCTTTCAAGTATAGCGAGCATCAAGCATCTCAACTGACCATGCCAGGATTGACCGCGCCGCCCTGAACGGCACCACCGATGATTCCAATGAGGGCAGAAGTGCGGAAAGTGCCAACACGGCCCCAGTAGTCCACCATCCAAGCCGACAAGAGACATCCGATGAACCCTGCGCCGAAGAAGGTTCCGTTTGCGGCACCAATGATGGTCCCGGTGTAGTCATAGCCTGGCGCGGTGGGATCCTGGACCAGATTCATGGCGGAATAGAAGGTAGGTTGACCCAGGGTGTTGCCGATGACAGCCATGCCATAGCCCGTTACCAACGAGCCGACGGCGGCAAAGAGAACGACCTGTGTTTCCAGTTGTTAGCCTGGCACAACAAATCCCTACACCCTCTGAGAAAAGCAATTCCTTACAAAAGTGTTGTAGTTTGAGTATGTCTCCATGATGTACGACAATCTCGCAAGATGCAAGGAGGGTTTGCGACTCGAACGTTGGGAGAAGCAGTGGAAGGGGTGAATGGAGGATAGGATGAGGCGACTGGCTCGTTTATCAAGTCAACAGCAACGGTCTAGATTCCACCACCATCCATACCCTTACTTCAGTTCAATCTTAGCCACGCGGGAGTCTCAGGCTGATGAGCCGAGTAGGGGACATGATAGAAAGCCTCGGAGCCCATCTTCTCCTCGGGCTCGTTGGGAAACAAGATCCGGACTTCTGGGGTAGATGTCACCCAATAGAAGAAAGCTGCTTGATTCAGCTAACAAGAGACCATCCTCGTTCATGGCGTTGACCGTGAAACTTAGAGCATGGACGTTCCGAGGTGATGTCCACTTTGGGTAAGTGAAGAAGGGCATTGTCCTTTGTTAGTTGTAAGCGAGACGACGGTACGATCAGTGAATCTCCATGGGGTAAGAACGTACAAAAAGAGGAGGCTGTGGGGATCTGGGGTCACGAATAGTCGCTTTCGAAAAGACGCTGTGGGGGTTAGAACTATGAGCACCTCGGAGATGCCACTCACCTGAGACAGGATGAAGCCGAGGAGGAGATGATGGGGGGGGAAGGACAAAGACTGACTCAAAAAAGCGTGCCTGCACTTCCAACCACGATAGTTCAACTGATAAGGACTTTTTCTTGAACATGACAGAGGTCGTCGTCGATGAAGCCGGCATCAAGGATGTCAAGGGCAAAGTGGGAATTGTCACCGGTAATTCATTGTCCCTGAACTGTGATGCCAGAGCGACGACACTCACCGACCAGCAGGAGGTGCCAGTGGCATTGGAAAAGCCCTGGTGGAATTGCTCCATCGGAAAGGAGCGTCGGTCGTATTTGGCGATGTCAACACGTCTGCTGGCGAAAAACTGGCCGCCGAATTGGGCTCGTAAGATAGCACACCCCTACCTTGTCGGCGAGGCCACCGATTCAAGGCGCGGGAAGACTGACAGTTCCGGCATCATCCAGAAATGTCGACTTTGTGAAGACCGACGTCTTGGTTTGGACAGAACTACTGGGCTTGTTCAAATTCGCCCATTCAAAGTACGGTCATGTGGACTTGGTGTTCGCCAACGCGGGGATCCCCGAGACCAAGAACGCGTTTGAGCACGTCTATGATGAAAACGGCGAGCTCGCGGAACCGTCGATGGTGGTGATCGATGTCAACCTCAAGTCTGTGGCCTTGAGTGAGTCTGGCCTCCCACTCTTCACGCCGGGAGTGTCTGGTTAATGGGTGTCTACAGCGACAAAGTGCGCCTTGTTCTGGTTTCAGAAGAACTCACCGCCTGGAGGCAGCCTGGTCATGACGTGCTCAACGTCGGGGTATAACGAGAGACCGAATCTGCCCTTGTATTCAGCAGCAAAACATGGGGTAAGCGAGCAGGTCGTTCTCAATTGGCTGAGAAAATGGCTAATCCCTACCGTCCACCCTCACAGGTGGCTGGACTGATGAGAGCTCTCCGACACGAGGCGCCCAAGCAAGGAGTCAGCGTGGCCTTGATCGCTCCCGGCGGAACAGGTAAACCAAACACGGTCCCCTACCAGCGGACTCTTGCTTACTCGGGCGCTCACAGAGACTGGCATGCTGGACGAAAGTGCCCGCAACTCTTTCAGGTCCCTGGGCATACCTTTGCAGAGCCCCGAGTACGTGGCCAGGGCAGCACTGTGGCTGGCCAGCGACCCTGCACACAACGGCAAAGGCCTCACGCTCATCGGCTCGGTAGCCACTGAGGTGGAAGGCCCATTGACGGAAACCCAGCCGACCTGGTACGGACAGTACAACCTGGACGCGGCGGCCAAGGCGGCCAATGTCAGCTATGTTCGCAAATAGAGAGCGGATGTGATGGAGCCAGTGAGAAGGCTCTATAAGCGTGAGGGGGTTGGAGGAATAAAGCCGAGGAAATTACCTAATGTAGTTTAGCCGAGACCATAGCCGGTAGCCGAGCCCCAAGATTCCCCACAATATCCCAGGGTCCCCCCACGCTCCCCCTTGACCACGCCTGAGCCGTCCACCGTCCCAGCATGCGCTGTGACACTGCCAGGGTCACCCGAGACGCCATGTCAGGCATTATATCCTTCAGTTCCCAGGGAAGATCTGTCACGCCTCTACGGAAGAGGGCGCCTGCTGCTTGCAGTGCCTGCCACGCCCGAAAGGTCCGCTGTAATGTCGTCTCGAGTGGCCGCCCATGTGCCAATTGCCAGCAAGATGCCATCGAATGCGTCTTGCACGTCTCTGCCCGGGGCAAGCACAAAGGCCCTCGGCGCAGTCGAGCACCTGCGGGTGGGAGTGTTGACGGGTCTGCAGGACCTCCCCAACCATCCTCGGGGTCGCCACGCGCGCATAGATCTGTGAGCAACCTGGGTGGCGGCGATTCAGTCTCGAGTCCAGCCCAAAGTCCTCAGGTCTCGCGCGACAACCCAAGCGCGGAGATGGAAGACTTGGAATCGAATGTCACCGGCTACAGAAACATTGTCGAGCACACCTCAGCGGGTGCTCGCGGAGGCGAGACGCACATCTACGTGGGTACGAATTCGGCACTCCTCCACCCCCAGCCGTTGACTGCTATGGTGCCATCATGGAAGCTGATGACTGGACGCCTCTCTCCAGGCGAGGCTCAGGGATTTCGCTACATCTTCCAGGCCGTCAAGGACCACACAATCGCGTCAACCGCACACTACATCGTTCCCGCACCGAACAAGGCCAGTCTGCCGCCGGATGATTACGCCTTTCTGCAAGCCAAGGGGGCCTTCGACATCGAGAGCGACGAGCTGCGCGGCGAGCTGATTACGCGATACTTCGAATACGCGCACCCGTTGCTCCCGGTGATTGATCCGTCCACATTCTTCCGCCAGTATGAGCTCGAGGGCCCGACGCGGGTCAGCGCCCTGCTTCTTCAGAGCATGTTCCTGGTTGCCAGTAGTGTAAGTTTGTGTTTTCGGGCCCTCATGCCCTCAACATGCAGTTCTAAGGCTGATTTTAGTACATCTCGGCCTCTGGCCTCCGGCGGTCGGGTGCGCCGTCCATCACCGCATTGAAGAAGCGGTACTACCTGCGTGCAAAGGTGAGCGGGCTCGACCAGCACGTCTATTTGGCCAGCCTTCCCGACAACAGTTGACCCTGATAGGCGCTTTATGACTTTGACTATGAGGCGGATAAAACGTGTCTGGTGCAATCCCTTCTCCTAATGGGGTACTGGTACGGAAACACCCACGATCGAGCCGACAGCTGGCACTGGATCGGCATCGCCACGAGTCTCAGCCAGGCCCTCGGCTTCCACCGCGACCCGTGCAGGAGCAATATCCCCCTCTACCAACGGCGTCTATGGCGCCGGATCTGGTCGTGCTGTCTTTTTCGCGACCGCTACCTGGGGCTCGGCATGGGCCGGCCGACCCGGATCACCGCCGAGGACTGCAATGTGCCAGAGGTGGTGATCGACGACTTGGTAGTCGCCGAGTCGTCGTGGGTAGACCTCAGTGCCGGCGCGATCGCCACGATCCGGAAATGCAACCGACTCGCTCCCATCTTTGTCCGGATGGTCCAACTTGCCAAGATCATCGGGGATGTTCTCGCGTGCCAATATCGCCCGGTGCGGTCCCCGGCTTCCAGCCCACGGGTTGACGACCTGGACATGGCCTTGCAGTCGTGGTACCTGAGTCTGGAACCCGAATGTCGCGTGGACGGCTTGGATTTGCGTGCGGACGGACAGTCCAAGGCGGAGGCGGTGACAAGATCCTTCCTCCATGTCATGTACCAGTAAAGTTCCCCTCGCGCCTCGATGCAAGAAGAGACCTCTCCTCAAGCTGACGCAAATAGCGCGGTGGTCATCACCCTCTTCAAACCCGTCGTGTTCGACAAGGAACCCGACCACCCCGAAACCGAGCCAATCAAATACAGCGCCGCATCCGCGTGGGACAGATGTCTGAGTTCGGCTTCAGCAGCAATGACCGTCCTGACGCACCTCGCCGAGAACGAATTGGTTGGCTATCTCCCCCCCGAAGCGTGAGCATTAGAACCCTCAGTCCAGAATAACAGACACACGTTTCTGACAGTCACCCAACTACCAGGCCCCCGGCGCTCATTGTCATCGTGTCGATCCTCTTCCTCGACCGCCTGTGGGCCACGGGCTTCAAGCAGCGCATCGCGACGCAAAAGATCGATCTCGCCATGCTCATCCTCCGGGAGCTGGAAAAGGCGTACTTTGCGGCCCGCTTCATCATCGCCTACTTCACCGCCGCGTTCCAGAAGATTGGCCAGCTCCAGGAGGCCGCCTCCCAGGGCGTGTCTCGCATCAAACCACCTCCGGGCATGAAGAGGAAATCGGCCGAAGTGGAACGGCCGTCCTCGCCACCGCGGCGCGACGTGCAAGCCACCACGGTTGAGGGTGCTTCTTGGACTTTGCCCTGGGTCTCTACCACTACTGGGACGAATGCCGAGCACCACAATGCCGTCGATTTGGCGCCCGAGTGGCTGTCTCCGGACCTGTCTTTCCTGGACGCCGACTTTTTCTTTCTGGGAGAATGATTTCCCGTCGCGCATGTGCGATGTCTACGTGCAGTGAGCGTAGGCGTGGAATGACCACGACAAATTCCGGACTAATTGGAAGAATACAATACATAAGACGTCCTGAAAGATTTCTTCCGTCAAGTCTCGGTCTACTGCTCCTTTAACCTGTCGTGTGGTTGCAACTATACCCATCAACGCCACTCTCATCTCTACGCTCTGCAGCCTCCACCCCGAGAATCTCTCATTTCTGGCAGAACGGGTCATCGAAGTACCAGACCGCATTGCCGTCCGGGTCGATTTCGGTGTGCGTGTACCCGTTGCCCAGATACTGATACCGGTTGCCGCTGCGGTAGGTGATGTTGTAGTCCTCGTAGCGCGGGCGGTCCAGGGCCTCGAAGTAATGCAGCCGACTGCCCGGCCAGATGGCCGTGACGGGCCCGTGGACCTTGCCGTTCTTGAACCACGAGTGGCACGCGGAGCTCCAGGCCAGGCGCTTCATGAGCTCGTGGGTGTGGTTGAACAGGTCGCGGACGCACTCGGGCTTGGGGTCAAAGGCCCGGACGTTCTCGACCTGCAGCTTGTCGATCATCTGGAACATGTAGCGCGTGTGCCACTCGAAGATAGGCAGCGTGGAGCTGTGGCTCACGGGGCTGTTGGGCCCCAGGAAGTGGAACAGGTTCGGAAACCCCTCGGCCATGATCCCCATGTACGCCTTGGGAGCGTCGCCGAACTCCTCGCGCAGGTTGCGCCCCTCGCGCCCGATGACCGTGAAGTGCGGGCTGAAGCTGGTGTCGAAGCCGCTGGCGCACACGATCGCATCCACCTCGTGCATGGCGCCGGTGTCGTCTATCACCCCCGTCTCCGTGATGCGTTGCACGCCTTGGCAGACCACTTGGACGTTGGGCTTCGTCAAGCTCTCCAGGTAGCCCGTCCCCGGCGTCATACGTCGGCATCCCAGTGCAAAATCGGGGATCAGGTGCTTGATAAGCTCTGGGTGGCTGCCGAGACGCTCTGTCATCATCTTGGTCACGAGCTCCCGGGACGCTTTCTGGTCTTTGCTGTGAAGGTGGTTCTAGGTGCCGGGGTGTCAGTGATGAAGCGGCACAGAGAGAGAGATAGGAATGGCTTTTTCGAGGCTGGGCAGCTCCCAAGGCTCTGATCTCGAGGAACAATGACTGCCAACGTACCAGAGTAAATCGCTTGTTCAGTTCTCCTTCGAGATCCCGGCAGTACTTGGTGTACTTTTCTGGGTCATTCTCAAACTCTTTCTTTTGCTCCTCCGAGTCTGGATATGCCGTCAGCTCCTGTTGTCTCGTGGCGTGTCCCAGGGTGTCAACTCAACCACTTACATGCGAAATTCGTGCCGTTGGGCCCTGCATACTTGGCTCCAAACCCAGTCGTTATCCACACGGGGGATCGAAGAAACGGTATAACCCTTTTGGCCACTATACAGCAGTTCGAATTAGCACACGCCGTCTTCTTCTCATCGCTGCGATCGGCTGTCGTTGCCGGCCTCACCTTTCTGCAACTGCGGAGTAATCTGAACCGCAGACGAACCACCACCGATGACGGCCACCGTTTTGCCCTCAAAATCATAGTCGTGGTCCCATCGAGCACTGTGCATGATTTTGCCCTGAAAGGCATCAATACCGGGCACATTGGGGTATTTCCAAGAGCTGAGAGGTGACAGTGTCAGTCCGCTGTTTCCTGGCCGATACTAATGGAGCCATGACTTTTCAACCTACTTCAGAATCCCGCCGCCGTTGACAAGAATCTCGCTGGAATCTGTGAGAACTGATCCGTCCGGTGCCGTTATGGTGAGGTTCCATCGCCCAGACTCCTCGTCCCAGACAGCCTTCTCGACCTTGTGATTGTACTTGACGTACTTCTCCAGGTCGAATTTCGTAGCCGTGTCTTTAAAGTACTGCCAAATCTCCTCGGAAGTCGAGTAATACTCGGACCACTTCGGATTTCGTGCCCAGGAGAACTGACTGGGGTGGTCATCATCAGCAGCGGACGAACAACTCCTTAATCCCTCGGGCGACTTACTAGCTGTGGCTGGGAATGTCGCATGTGCATCCGGGGTATCGATTCTCGAGCCAGGTGCCGCCCAAGTCGTGGTTTTTCTCGTAGATGACCAGCTCGACGTCTTTCAGGAAGAGCTGGGCCTTGTGGGCGATTTGGAGGCCCGAGGCACCGGCGCCAACACAGATCATTTTGATGGGACGCCGGGTGAACAAGGGCGACTCGGTCACTTGATAGCCGGCAAAGTCCTGCCTGTACCATTCATTCTCGTGTAGCAGGCCGTCTGGGAGAGGTTTGGCAGTCGGATCGGGTGCCAGCGACGTGGAGACATACTCATTGGACACCATTTTGGTTATGGGAGGCAGTTGTCTCAATGGGACCGGGGGCCTTTTACAGGTTATGCTTTGAAAGATTAGATGAGGAACTGAGCAATTGTATTACGATTTACCTTGCCCTTTTATGCTTCTTCTTCGCAGTGGCCTTACCTATGTTCAATCATACCACACTCTAGGTCTCATCAAGGCTCGGGTTCCACTTTGGAGATGTGGCTGCCGAGGCGAAACCCGATCTGTCGTTCTGTTTTCGATAGAAGCCCTCTTTTGGTATATCCGCGGCTTCATTTCGGAAGTTGGGAGCATCTTACGGTACGCCAGGAATTGGTCAAGCTCGGTCCATTGGTTTCCCCGCAGAGCACTGAAGGGTTCGTCTTTTGCGAGGACTTAAGGACCAGGCGCGAATTGACATAGGGAGGCTTTTGGTTCTCTTTCAGACGAGCAACACACGGGCAGAATTGTGTGACACTGAAAGACAACATTTCTCAGGGCCAAGCTGCAAACATGCCACTGCAGCCTTACACCAATACGCCAGTCGACTGCAGCGTGAAGCCCCAGACTGCGAATCTCAGCGGCAAAAGCGTCCTCGTGACAGGAGGTGAGACGGATTGGCTCTCTTATCCTCATGTCCTCGCAGTAATCTGGAGATAGGCGCAAATGGCTTTGGCGAGTCTCATGTCCGTGCTTTTGCTGCTGCAGGGTGAGCACCCCGAGCGTGTCTTGAAATCCCACTCAACTGCTCGCAGAGTCCTGACCAAATGGGTGTAGGGCTTATGTGAGTTTCGGTGACATCGACGAGAAGAAAGGAGCAGCGCTGGCCAAAGAACTTGGACCGTAAGTGGATGAGCCGCCTACATTTGTTGCTTGGGGCCATGGATATTCAGTATCTCACGTCTTGCTGCTCAGCCACGTCCAATTTGTCAAGTGCGACGCAACCTCCTGGGAGGACCAGTTGAACTTGTTCAAGCATGCTGTCGCCAATTCGCCGAGCAAAAGTCTAGACATCGTCGTCGCCAATGCCGGCATCACCGGGCCCGACGAGATATTTGCTCTTGAAGGTGTCTCTCTCTGTGTTATCTCCAGCTCCCCTGTAATTTCCTGCTTGCACGGATATCCCTCTATCACAGTGCGCTGATGTTTGGGTACTTTGACCGAAAGAACCTAGCAGTGAGCCTACGAAGCCAACTTTGCCTATTCTCACGCTCAACCTGATCGGGGCCGTTTATACCTTCAAACTGGGCCAGCATTATCTCCGCATTCAGCCAGAAGGCGAAGGTCGGGACCGCTGTTTCATCTTCAAGGGCAGCGTCGCCGGACTGCTCGACCAGCCTGGCTCCTTCCAGTACTCTGCCTCGAAATTTGCCCTGAGGGGTCTAATGCGCAGTGCCCGCCGTACGTCCTGGCAGGAGGGTATTCGCGTCGCCTACGTGGCCCCATGGTAGGAGATCAGTGAAGACTCGAGTTAGGCTGGGACTGATACACATTACGTCCAGGTACACTAAGACCACCATCCTGAAGCCCCAGGTCATAGAGAGATTGGTCTCCAAGGGAGTCGAGTTCGCCGAGATCGAAGACTGCACAACGGCCGTTCTGAGGATTGCCTGCGATAAATCTATTAATGGTAACGCGCTGGCCCCATCTTGATCCCCGTACTACGTTCCCAAAGAAAAGACTGACGTGAGACGTGTCTAGGACGATCTTTTGCTATACTCCCCCGGTCTGTGGCAGCTCCAGGATATGTTGATGCGCAGATGGACGACTTTGAAACTGAACCGTGGAAAAGTCTTCAGGATATCACCTTGGCGGCGTCCATCCGAACAATGAGTGCGAGTGTCCAGAATGCTCAGAAATAAACATCGAATACTAGTTGAAAACAGAGCAGCGATCGGACACCAATGGCGATCATACATGATGAATATTGGAGTCCATCCACACTCGGTTCATAGATGATGAGACTTGTGAATACAACTATGCCCTACCAATCGCAGGGCATTCTCAAACCCGAAGTCGTGCATCTATCACGTATTTCTCATAGTTTCAACACTTCCTAGAGAGCCACGTCGCGTGAATTGACCATCGCCGCGTCTGGAAAGCCGTAGGCATCAAGTGTTTGGTGCACCGCCTGCTGTCCACTTCGAGGACTACAGCCCAGGACTCGAGATATCCACAACGACTCTTCGTCGATCATTCATGCTCTTCTATACAGTCTCAAATATCACGTACCTCGTCATCAAACACATGCACGGCATGCGATGCATGAAAGTCAATGACCTTATCATCCCACGGAGCTCGGTTGAAACCCGACTTGTAGATCGCATTTCTTTGCCAACTTGGAACGCAGTTTACCAATCTGGCTTTCCCCGAACAAAGTATCACCTTGATATCCATTTGCCGTGGTCTGAGGAGTATATTTCTGCGGTACACGTCGGACAAGAGGCTGTAAGTGGTAGAAACCTGAGCACAACATATTGGAGGTCATCTCAGTCACCTCATCCGGACCAAAAATCCCCGATTTGTGATTAGCAGCTTTCATAGTGTGTGTTAGATATTCGAGCGAAGCGCCCGGTACAGAGCGAGTCCATGTACCGAGCACGAGAGCGAAGCTAAACTGATTACAGTGGCGAGCGAAGATCCAGAATGTTAGCACTTTTCTATAAAATAGTTATTTACTACTAGTAGATGAGTTCCCTCCTAACTAAGTTATGTTACTATACTAGCGCTCATTTAAGGCCTCAGCCAAGGCCCTAGCGTGATAGTTCCACGTCCACCGACGTAGCCAATCCTGCCGCTCACAGGATTCTCTTCCAAGGACGGACCGTGGCATTCGGCCATAAGTTTCTCCGGGGCTGTTCCGAACACCCAAAATTCGTGAGCTCTATCATGATCAAAGATCCATTCGTGAGCCCCTAGAGCAAGCGACCTCTTTCCACACAATGAACACGCTGCGTCTGTGCTTGATCTTGAGGCCCAGATCGTCCTAGGTGCAACCTGCCTTTCAGCTCCTCCTTCAAGTTTGCGTCCGTCAACGGCACGGGATAGCGTTTTATGCAAACTGCCGCGCCGTTGTTGGAGGCTTGAGACTGGCTCAAACCGCCACGACTGTTTCATAGCTTAGACGTCCTTTCAGACGGCAACCGACGCATCTCGAACCCCAAAAAGGACAACGTCTTCTCATCAATCACCCGACATCATAGAATAGCCCGCACGATTAGGCAGTCCTTGTGACTAGCCCGATAGGAATATACCATTTCGATAGGAGGTACCCTGACGCGATCATCAGAGAATAGCAGACAGCCAAGGAGTTTTCTGTCCGGAGTGGGATACAGTTTCAATTCTTGGTTGCCACCACCTTGTTGTCTTTCTCCACGTTTGCGACATCTCTGGTGCAACACCCCCCGGGGTCAAAATGTCCCACTCGAAGCGCAACACGTCATTGGCTTTCTTTACCTCTCATGAACGCTCCCTCCTCCGTTCAAGTTGGGGGACTCAAACAACCCGACTAACACGCGACTCGTTTCTCCCATTTGGGTATTGCCGCCTATGTCTTGGCTATGCGAACTCCCCTGTGGCTTGCGGGGAGGGAAACAAAGAAGCCCATCTATTCTGCAGGGAATGTGCGTTGAACGATCTCATGGCCCAGCGAAAAGAGATCAAACGACTAGAGAGAGAAGCCGAGATGAGGGAGAGGGAGGAGCGCGAGGAGAAAGCGCGGGAGGAGGAAGAGAGCAGGAAAAGGGAGCTGGAAAGGTTCGAGAGGACAGCGATGGGGTTTGCAGATGACGGGATCGAATCGACGGGAAAAAAGAGGAAGAGAGAAGCCGAGGAATTGCATGCCCATTCGTCGGAGCTGCAACGCAACGGCGAAGGCAGCGAGAAGAACAAGAAAACAAAATCTTCTGAGGCGAGTTTTTGGGTCCCGGGCTCCGACAGCCTGTCTGCATCCAACACCACGACTTCAAAATCCAAGCAGCAAAAGCTTCACCCGCTATGTCCGGCATCCACGCCGGAGGATAAACACGGCTACTCGCTGAAATCACTCATCACCGTCAATTTTGCAGAGATCGAGCCCGAAAATAGGGCCGGCGGCGGGAAGGCGGACGAACCAACGAGGGTCTGTCCGAGCTGCAAGAAAGCCCTAACCAACACTTCAAGGCCGATGTTGGGGACGGCAGACGGATGTGGGCATGTGATCTGCGGCGCATGCGCTGACTTGTTTCTCGTTGGTACCCGTTCCAATGGTGTGTCGTCGAAGCGGGGCGACACAACAAATCCGAGTATCCTCTGCTACGTCTGTGAGGCGGATCTGAGCGGACCATCGCCCGGAGCTGGAGATAGTCACGACAAGGGAGGCAAGGACAAGAAGCAGAAGCACAAGGAGGGAAAACACAGCAGTCGAAAGGTGGGCAGACTGGTCGAGATTAGTTGCGAAGGTACAGGGTTCGCTGGCGGAGGGTCGAATGTGGCGAAGCGGGAGGGCGTGGCATTTCAGTGCTGATTCAGAATGGGCAGCTTTCAGTCTGGCCATTCTATGTTCCCTGCACTTTCCTGAGTGCCCTCATAGTGCTCCGTATATCTGGTGGCTCATCGGGCCTTGTCGCCGCTCCAGCAGCGCGAGTCAGGGAATTGCATGAGGCTGCCGGAAGCGGATTATCATAATTCTCCGATGGGGGGAAGACTGAGCCTCAGCCAAACTTGACGTGTGCTCAAACTGCGCTGCGGAATTTTGGGATCAGCCTCGTTCTGCCGACGACCATGCCTCACTCTCCTTTCCTCCTGGCATAATATCTGGCTTGTAATCTCCTCGTCTGCTTGAGCAGATACTGAAATGGGTGCTCGTCTGGACAACCGAGGGTCCATTGCAATATCACAAGAGCCAGACTGATCGGCCGGCGCACTTTATCCCCGCCTCCCTCCTCCGAACCGTTAAAGACGACAACCCGACCGCCAAAATGCAGGGCTTCAACATGGGCCGCTACGTCCCTCCGGACCTGGAGGGCGTGGTCTCCTTCAACACCGCCTCGGGCAAGGGTCACGCGCTGGGCTCGCGCGCGCGCAAGCTCAAGACCGAAGGCGTCCTGACCGTTCGCTTCGAGTGCCCGTTCGCCATCTGGTGCACGCACTGCCGGCCCGAGCAGCTCATCGGGCAAGGCGTGCGGTTCAATGCCGAGAAGAAGAAGGTGGGCAACTACTTCTCCACGCCGATCTGGAGTTTCCGCTTCAAGCACGCCGCCTGCGGCGGCTGGGTGGAGGTCCGCACGGATCCCAAGAACGCCGAGTACGTGGTCGTCGAGGGCGGGCGGCGGAGGGACACGGGCGCCGACAAGCTCCTGGACGGCGAGATCCAGATCACCGGCGGCGGGGTGACCGAGGAGGACAAAGAGCGGCTGGAGCGCAACGGCGGGTTCGGCGCGCTGGAGAAGAAGATCCAGGACAAGACGCTGTTTGATTCTCAGAAGGAGAGACTCGAGAGTCTCCTCAAGGCCAGCGAGCGCGACTGGGCGGACCCGTACGAGCGGAGTAAACGCCTCCGCGCCGAGTTTCGCGTGGGCAGGCGGAAGAGACAGGCCGACGAAAAGTCCGGGGAGGCGTTGAAGGAGAAGTTCGGGCTGGAGCTGGACATGGTGGGCGAAGATGCCGAGGACGGCGAGAGGGCCAAATTTGTCGAGTTTGGTGACCATGCCGCTGAGCTGTCGTCGTCGACGAGCTCGAGGAAGCCCATGTTTAGCACTGCTCTCAACACTGGGCCGTTGATTCCCCTATCTATTTCCACCCCCTCATCCTCCTCTCGGTCGAAGTCCAGCACCGCCGCGAAGTCGGACCACAAAAAGGAAATACTGCAAAGCACGCTACGAAGCAATACGAGGATCGCGTCCGATCCTTTCTTGAGAGAGGAAGATGTCTGGCAGCCTAGAGTCAAACGGAAACGGCCGGACGAAGGGGTGACGGAGCAGAAGCAAGAGAAAGAGAAAGAGACGAAGACAAAAGTGGCAAACAGCACGGCGTTGGTGGTGGGCTATGATTCAGATTCATCGTGATACCCCCTGTTCCCATGCTCGACTTGATACATGTCCCAGTCTGGTTTTGGTTCCCGTGCAGAATAATCATACATTTTGAAACCGTCTTCTTGTGCCCTCGTACAACGCTTACTTCTGCCCTTCGGGATTTTGCTGGATCGTCTTCGTGTCCGTCTCCTTCAGCGCTTGCAGCGGCCGTCTCTGTGCTCCAGCAAAGCCGCCTCGAGGAGGCGCTGGCGCTGGCGCTCGACTCGCCCAGGGCGCCTGCGTGACACCGTTGACGAACCCCGCTGGTGCTGCTGACGGTTTCGCAGCCCAGGGAGCAGCCGTTGACCCCATCGGCGGGCCACTCGGTCTCATCGCGCTTGGGGCATTGGTGTCCATTGGGTTTCGGAGGGGTTGACTCGCAGCGTGTGTGGAGGGTGGTGGCGGCCTGGCTTTGGGATCCCGCTCCCACTCGAACAGAGATCCGAAGGGAAAATGCTGGACGACGGGGAACTTGGAGAGCACTTCTGCGTTGTACATCTTGATCATGCCCTTGTTGATCTTGCCCCAACCGTCCTTGATGCCAGATATGTCGAAAAGCATGGGGCTGTGTTCCCAGAACGGACCCCTTTTGACGTCGTAAATGAACGCTATGGCCGAAAAGTACATATTTGAACCCTTCTCCTTCTCGACGAGGTTGAGTTTTGTCACTGCAGATGCCTCGGGCGCGTCAGGGAGCGACCCTTCGGTAGGGGTGTCGTCTGTTTCAGCGATCGGCGGGCATAGTTGCGCAGAGCCAAAAATATATGGGAGGAATGAATTGTCATCCAAGCCCCAAACACCGTGAGACCCGGCCGGTTCCAAGGTGTACGTCTTGATGAGTTTCCTGATGAGGATGAGGTATAGCTCGAAAACCCCCAGGGCAATTCCTCGCTCTTCCACTCCCGCTTCGGCCTCGGGGAAGAAACTCAGCTTCCACAGGCAAGCCAGGAAGGCAAGAAAGCTGAGCTCGTGGCCTGTCCCATAGTCCAGCCGTTGAGCGCTGCCAAGGCTTCCCAGGAAATATGAGGTGAGTTCTTCATGCGCTGGTCCTAGTTCTTCTGGCAGAGATTCCGTCAAGAG
This sequence comes from Cladophialophora immunda, assembly GCF_000835495.1. Classification (NCBI taxonomy): domain Eukaryota; kingdom Fungi; phylum Ascomycota; class Eurotiomycetes; order Chaetothyriales; family Herpotrichiellaceae; genus Cladophialophora; species Cladophialophora immunda. Next base: position 261,827 of record NW_015622545.1, read on the forward strand.
GTCGCCAACCTGTTCCTCGACGATCCTGTACCACTTGCGGAAGCTGACGTTGCCAAATCGCCGAGGGCCGGTATCAGGAGGAACCGCTTCGACGAGCTCTATTAGCTTATTCAACAGACTTCGCAGCCGATACACGGCATCTGAGAACACAACGTCCTCAGAGTCTAATCGCCAGGTCGTAATTGCGGTCGTTCCTCCAGTCTGATTTTTGCGTGGCAAAACCGACCTGTTCAATTGCAGCATAAATGTCATGATGTCCCGATATGCCAGCGACATCAGAAAGAAGGAAACGTCAGGGCCATCGAAGATCTTTTTCACCGGCTTCTCAAACTGATGCTCCTTTACGTCGGCAATTTTTGCGAGTGTTGGAAAGTTCGCCATCTCGCTTGTTCCTTGGACTCGAACACGAATCTGGAAGTGATCCTAGAGAACATACAGGACAAGAGTTTACATGAAAGCCGACGATTCTGGACAATTCACCTCAGTGGGGGATGGTGAAATACGCGGATAGTCGATGTGACGATAGAACGTCTGCGCTTGGCTCGATGACGAGGCTGAACTCATCAGGTAATCTCAGCCTCGTGGCAACATCGCCTGCGCAACCACTGCCCCGCGGGGCGCGTCAAGTTGAACTTTAAGCCTCCGACTTCAACACTGACCCCAACGCTTCGAACTCCATACCTATGGACCTTATGATAGTTCCAATCCGTGTCTTTGTCTCTAAGCTGGTGATAAATGCTGCGCACGACGCGGCGATCTGTTGCTCGCGATGCGGCAGAGTGGGAAGCAGAAGACGTGACAGCCATCCTCAACGAGGAGGCTGCCAACTTGACGCGAAGCTCTCCCCGGAAGAGGAAGCGAGAATCCCGCGGCGGCTCCAGTGCGACAAGCCCCTCGAACAAACGTATCCAACTCGGGCAGCCCACCCCGTCTACCTCTAACCTGCCCATGTCAACAACTGCAAGTCCCTCGCGGCGCAAATCCGGAAGACTGCAGGCGCGGAAGTCGCTTTCAGCACCTAAACATGTCAATCGACCCGACCTGTACGAGATCCCTGATGACCCCGAACCGAAAGCTGGGACAAACCCCTTGTTGAAGCCGATCAAGAAGTTCAGGCCGCTCAATGTCCGACCACAACAGACTGCTTCGCCTTTCAAGGGCAAGGGTGTCCTGGAAACTAGAACAAATGCGCTGGTAAACTTGGACGATTCACCTCGAAAGAGGCCTGTGAGGAATCGAATTGAGAAGATTGGCCGGTCTCTTCACAAAGCCCGTCGCCCTGCGAGCAAGCTAAAGGAAACGAGTGCGATGGTGGATCAGTTACCCTTTGACGGTGAGGATATTTTCGAGGCTTCCCAGAGAGAAGAACTTGGGCAGAAGTCCTCACAACATGGTCGAAGTTCTCCAGAAGAGTCTCCCCCAGTCGAAGATGTCCCGCCCAGACCTTCGAAAAAGGCACTCCCGTCCAAAGAACGACACCCCGCCCAAACAGGGAGTGACGCCGACGCCGAGCTTGGGCGAAATCCGCAATCCCCGGCAATATATTCTAATCCACTCCCGGAAGTTGCAAAGCAAACATTGGCTAAAGAAACGTCCAAGCCCGTTATTGTCGACGAGGCGGTTGAAGAAGGCCGAGAGAAGGAAGCAGACAATGCGGCATACGAGGAAGGACGAGCACCTGTGGAACTTCCTCCGGAACGAAGTCAGCGGCCACGGACTCGAGCTGAACGAGACGCTGCAGAGCAGTCTGCGGCCGAGGCAGAAGCCAAACGAGAGCAAATGGTTAAAGACACTTTGTCAGGCATCGAGGTAGCTGTGCAAATCCGTGAATGCAAGGATGCCTGGACAGACTCCCTTGTTGCTGCTGCCGAAATTGCTGAGAACCGCACTTCCTCTGGAGCAGAGTCGATCAAAGGCAAGGCTTGTGCGCGTGAGTTCAAAAAGATGGCGCATATTTACAAGAAGCTCCATCGTGGAAATTCTGGGTCCCCTAGACGACTGGAATATGAAAAGCGGGAGACGCTGGGACTGTTGAAGCGACGATGCAAACATATCTGTGACTACCACTATAAGCCCGATATGCCATACGACCTCGAGCGGAAGAGGATGGTACGTGACTTGTACGAGCACTTGATTCCTAGCTCACTCGACCTGGCCAAGCGAGCGCTCAAGACCTTATTTCAAAACGATGAGTTCAGTATGGCGGCCTTGAGGGAAATCTGCCAACTTCTGAACATAACATCCAGGCTAGTGAACAACGCCCAGGCTTGGAGGCCGCGACCTGAGCTGGGAAATGCGGTCAAAAGCAAGACACACTCGGACATCAAGCCCAATGTTGAAACCATTGTGGAGAAGTATCGTCGTGCCATTGACGAGGATGAACGAGAGAGATTCGTTGACGAGCTCGAAGTTCGACAGAAGCAGAATTTGGAGAGACAGCAAGCCGAATACCAGCGCAGAAGAGAGGCCGTGCGGGCAAAACATCGACAATATCGCTGTCATGCTTACCACGATGGTGCACCGCTACCAGACCAGCCAGTTCCCGGCTCACAGCGGCCCCTGGTTGATATTGACGACATATCCATCGACGACGAACGTGCCTGGGCAGAGCCTGGACGCCGAGAAGGAACCGGACATGCCAACGGGGCGGCTGCACCTATCAGACCGGGACTAAGACGAGAACCCACTGAAGACATTCCCCCTCCAGATGAGACGGAATGGAGTCAAAATGAACTGATTGTGTTGGTCAACGCCCTGCAAGAGTTTACCAGTGAGTCAAGATGGGAGGATATCATTGACGCCTATGGCGGGCCTTGCGGGAGACTGGAGAGATACGACATGGATCAGATCATGGCGAAGGCTAGATGGGTCAAGCAGACCATGGCGAGACAGCTGGAGGACGAGCTGGACGAGTCCTGGGACTGGTTGAGGAGTGTCCCGGGCTGAATGTACAACACAGAGACTGTAGTATTACTTTTGATAGCGTTTGCTTCATGATACCCCTGACTTGGTCTGCAGGTTGTTGATACCAATGAATGATAAGCCAATCCACATGGCACCAAAAACGAACGGAGCTCCAGATCCCGAATGTTCTCGTAGAGCCAGCAGTGTCAATCCCTCCTCGTTCAAAGCAATCTTGGTCATACTTGTCGCGGCAGGGCGGGTGAGACGGCGGCGCAGGTGTCTCAATTGAAAGAGCAGAGGCCAGAGCCCTCCGGAGCAGGCTGAAACCACTAATCTCGGGGAAGCAGTGAGGACTGAGGAATGGCGAGAGACACATCCGTGATAGAGAACTTAGCCTCGTGATGCGGTCGCTGGTGGTGGGGGCTCGCTTCTTCGCTTCGTTGCTTTGCTCGCTTCTTTCGGCCCGTCCTGGAATCACGACTTTTCCACGCAGCCAAAAAGGAACGCGTCGCGGTGACCTCAACCTTCTCGCTTTGCTCTCCCAATCGGTCGACGCCAGCAGGTCTGAGACTAGGCTGATTGACTCCTCCTCCTATCTCTCCTTCCTGACAGATTTCTGCTTCTGGTCCATCTCCCTCTTGTTTTGCGGTCGATCTCGTCGGAGCCCTGCCCTCGGTCTGCAGCCATGGACAAAAAGGATGAAACTGCGACTGCGACTGCAACTGCGACTGTGAGGCCGAAGGCAACAAATCCTCCGTCACGGCCAGTGACCAGGACTCCGGCCTCCAGATTGTCCACCACAACCAGGCCGGCCTCTACTTCTACGTCTACCTCGTCGGCTGCTAGGCCTGCCGTGGGAAGTTCATTGAGCAAGCCGCCAGCCAGACCGAGTGCTGCGAGCACGACAGCCCGAAAGACCCCTGTCACAGCCTCAACTTCCTCAATTGCCACACACAAGAAAAGAGAATCAGACACGTCGGTTGATGAGAAACCTTCCGGCGACGAGAAGGGCAAAGATGGCATATCTGCGAGGCCAAAGAGGATGTCTCTGGCTCCCTCCACGACTTCTGATCGGGCCTCCACTTCCAGGTCGGTTGCTCCCACTCCTGCTCGCCGGACATCAATGCAGACAACGACATCGAGTCAACAGACCGGCGGCAGTCCAATTGGTGCAAGGAAGGTAGCTGCCACCCCGAGCACCACTCGCACCCCGACGACCCCCTCTGCCACGCGTGCTAGGCCTCTCGCCTCCTCAAGAAGTGTTGGTACCGGCGCTCTTGCCGACAAGAAACGTCTAAGCACGATTCCTGCGTCACCCGCAGTCAAGGCTGGAATGGAAGAGCCGGAAGACAACAAGGAAAATGCAACATCGGCTGGAGATGAGAAATCAGCCGGGACCGCTCGTCCCCCGTTGGGATCGCGGAAATCCACGAGGTCACTTTTGATAGAGCAGCGGATCCGAGAGTTCGAGCTTGTCAACAACATGTTACGAGCAGCTATGACCGCGGACGGTGCCGATGAACAAGAACAGCAGTCCATGGATGATGACGCTGCAAGTAAAATCGCAAAGCTGAAGTCGGATCTTGCCAAGGTCAGGGCATTCGAACGTACTCACGGTCGAGTACCAACGGCTGCGGAACTGGAGGAGGTGCAATCCGTGATTGAGGAAACACCCTCTGAATCGGCGGTCGAAGCAGACAAACCTCCGCTGGAAAATCTCGAGGCTGCAATTGCACCAGAGCTGCAGGAGGAGACTAGCAAAGCCCAAGTCGCCGCGTTACAGGCGGAGCTGACTGACTTGAAGGCCAAACTCGAACAATTCAGCAAGAGCGCGCAGGAGGAGGGCGTACGCGTGCTGGATGCCACAGAAGCTATCCGGAACGAGCATGCCGCCAAAATTGAACAACTCTCATCAGCCCACGAAACTAAAGTCTCGGAAATGGAGCGTGCACATCAAGAAGAGCTGCGAGAGCTTTCCCAGGGCCAGGATACCAAAACAGAACAGCTTACCCTAGAACTGGCCCTTGCGCGGAAGGAGATCGACCGGTCTAAGTTGGAACTGGAAGAACTTCGCAATGCGGCTGCTGAGCAGGCTTCGACAAGGGATAGCAATGCACAGCTGGAAAAGGAGATGGAGACCAAGATTGCAACCCTCGAAGCTGATTATCAGGCGCGGCTTGCCGAAATCCAGGGCAGGCTTGAGGAGGTAAGCGCAGAGGTTGCGAACAAGCAAAAAGAAGTTGTCCATCAACAGGAAGAGCTTGCCAAAGCCAACGAGGAAACTACCCGACAAAACGAAGTGATTCGATCTTTGGAGAGTCAAGTGCTCGAATTTCAGCAGACAAAGGGCGAGGAAAGCAACGCCCAGGCAGCGCTAAATCGTGCGCTCGAGGACCAGATCAAAGCTCTACGGCAGGAAAAGGCCGATGCGACCGCCGCCGCCGCTACATCCCTCGCGGCGGCCGAGGAAGCCCATACCGCGGAAATAGACGCCATTAAAAAGCAATTGAGCGCTGCGCAAGAAGAACTGAAAACAATACAGAGTGTGCAAGAAAGCGAACTGCAGACCGTGCTAAAGAAAGCTGAAGCTGATCTGGCCGCCGTAAACGACGAGCTTGAAAGTAGCAAAGCTTCGCATTCGAGTAGAATCCAGGATCTCGAAGCTCAGCTGCAAAAGGCCAATGAAGAAGCGGAGGCGAAAAAAGCAGATCATGACGGGGCTCTCGCGGCGTTGCAAAGTCAAGTAAACGCAGCCAAAACTGCTCTGGGCGAGGTTACCACAGAGCATGACAAAATTTTGAAAGACCACGAGTCCCAAAGCCAGTCTGCTCGAGAGGAACTTGCTGCACTGAAATCTACTCATGAAAAAGAACTCGAAAGTCTTCGGTCCGGATCACAGGCGGAACACGACGAAGAAGTGGCAACGCTGAAATCTGGCCATACTGAGCATATCCAACAGCTTGAGCAAAAGCTCCACGACTCGCAAAAGGAAGTGTCGACCCTTAAGCAAACACACTCCTCTCAAATCAAGCAGCTGGAGGACCAGATGAACGCGTCCCTCAAAGATCTGGAGACCATTGAAGCTGGGCACTTGCAGCAACTCGATCGTGTGAAGTCCGAGGCATCGGAGTCGCAACAGAAGGCCGTCGAAGAAGCTGAGAAGATTCACATTGAACGGGTACGGAATCTTGAGCAGCAGCTCAATGCTGTCGAGGCCGAATTGGCAGACGCACAATCTATCCATTCGAAGCAGCTGGAGGAGGTGTCGCATCAACAAGCCAATGAGCATGAAATTGCGCTGAACGCATTGAAGGAGTCGCACGCCACTACAGTCAAGGAATTAGAGGATCAGCTCAAGTCTGCTCAAGAATCTCTGGAAACAGTCAAAGCTGACCATGCGAAGCAACTCAGTGGCTTGGAAGAGCAGATCTCCTCTCGTCATGCTGAGACAATCACTTCTCTCAAAGCCGAGCACGCACAACAATTTGAAGATATGACGATCAAGGCAAAGTCTTCTCACGAGGAAGCGTTGGACGAATTACGATCGTCCCTAGCAGAAGAGAAGCGCCAGTTGGAATCTCAAACGAGGTCTCTCCAACAGGAGCTCGAGGGCAACCGATTCCAGACCCAGATGGTGAAGTCCATTCTTGAAAACACCGAGAAAGAAGCTAAGGAGAAAGAGGACGAACTCAATGAAGCTCTCGAGAAACTGAAAGCAGATATGTCGACCTCGGTCATCAAACTTGCCCGAATGAGTGAGCTCCAGATGCAACATGACCAAGTATTGGAGACGAAGAAGGCTTTGGAGGCCAAGGTCGAAGAGGACATGGAGGCCTTGCGCGCCGAACATGAAAAGTCGCTCGCCGAGCTCGAGAAGTCGCTAAAGGGGCAACATGAGCAAGCCATCGAGAGAGTGCGCGAGGAGCATACCAAATCTGTCGAGGCCAGCCAAGCCGCGAATCAGTCTCAATACGAAGAACTCCAGAAACGGATGAAGGCGGAACACGACAACCAATTGGATGAGATCATGAAGACCTTGGAGAGCCAGTGGAAAGTCCAAGTCGACCAACTGGAGGAGCAAAATGCGGCCGCTAGTGCCCGCCTCGCCGAAGCCGAGAATCGACATGAGGAAGCCTTGCGCAAAGTCAAATCGGAGCACGAAGCCGCACTTACGCAACTGCAAGCGGAGCTGCAGGGGGCGCGCAATGCTGCTGAGTCTAGCCAGTCGTCATCCGCCCAGCTGGACGAACTTCGAACTCAACTTGCCGCGGCACAAGAAGAAGCCATAGAAGTCGAGAAGAAATACCAAGAAGCCATGGTTCTAGCACGCGAGGAACGAGAATCTGCTCTGGCAGCGATGAAGCAAGAGCTCATGGATGCAAAGGAAGCTGCAGCGCAGCGACCGGATCCATCGCAGCTCGAGGAATTGAACGAGAAGTACACGACTGCCCAGAAGGAGCTTCATGCACTGCAGGAGAAGCACGACCATGCGATCCGCGAGGCGAAGGCGGAGTACGACACTCAACTCGAAAAGGTCCTCACCGAACTGAACGATGCCAAACTGGCGGTGCAGAAGGCTCCAGAATCAGAGCATGTCGACGCCATCAAGGCGAGCCTCGATGAAGCAAAGAAGACCATCATGTCACTTGAAGCCGAGCTGCAAGGAGCAATGCTTGAGATCGAAACGCAACGAAATCTTGCCGAGAGTGCGCAGAAGGAAGCAGAGCGATTCAGGGCTGAGGCTGCTGCGCTTCCAAGCCCGAAGCCTGGTGCGAAGTCTGCGACTCCCCTTTCTCCTGCCTCTCCGAAACAAGGGCTGGAATCTAGTCGATGGGCCAGCCCTCTAGAAGCTCCTGAAGACGCCGCGACGAGAACCACGGCTGCCGAAGCGGCGCCTGCAGCAGGTCAAGAGGAAGCCCCTGCACCAGCAACGAACGGGAAAAGTCGCAATGTTGCAGGCCAGTTGGCCGGCATCCAGGAGCAAATCAAGCAGTTGGACGACCTGAGCGAAGACTTTCTCGAAGAGCATCAGAAGATGGCGGGGATCTTGAGCCGTGTCGACGACCAGACTCAGACGGCAACGACGGATGTTGAAAAGGACGACGAGGATTTAGATTAGTGGTCTTCACCGGGCGGAGTCCAGATGTGACGGAATGAAGGAGTGTTGAGTGTTCGCTCTCACTCTGACGAGGCAAGAAGACTATTGGAGATGGGAAATCTCCCAGAGTTGTTGGATGATAGTAATACGGGGTCTTGTCGCCATGTTGCGTCTTTGATGTTGTTGGTTTTTCCCTCGTCGAGCAGCCCCGAGGCTCCCCTTTTTTTCCTTATGACCCTCATTCCAGTTTCAGTTTCAGTTTCAGTTTTATATCCAGCGAGCAAGCGCGTGAGCAGCAGTACAGCACGGCACGAAGCGAAGCGAAGCGAAGACGGAATTTCTCTTTTTCTTGGTTTCCTCCCTTCTCTCATTTAGCGGCTGTTTCCTCCTCTCTTGAGCGGAAATGAATGGATTCTTGTTTGTTGCTGTGCAGTGTCCAAATGTTGAGTCGAATCGAGTTGAGATACCCTCTTGCGTCTGTCTGTCTGTCGCTCTGCCGATCTTTCTGTCTATCTACTTTGTCCCTTGGTGGATGTTGGACGTTGGACGTTGGACGATGGAAGTATTCTGGAAAGGGAGCAAAGTCGGGTATTGATCATCCATCCCATCCTCTAGCTAGCTAGCTAGCTAGCTTGCCAGCCACAATACTCGGTAATTAGCTACAATTCTGATGCAATGCCATACCGTACCGCGCTACGCTATGTGGCACCATGCCGTGCCGTGCGATGTATTCGCAAACAGGACGATAGCTAATTAGGATGTATATACGGAGTCCTACTCCATCCGTATCAGGCATGTGTTCGCTACCCGATCGGGGACGCCAATCAATCAGTCAATCAATGGATTGAAGTTTCACTTAGTTAACAAAGACCAGTTCCTTATTTGGCCTGTTCGGTTTGGTTGATGGGCGGCAGTGCGTCCCTTGTCTCCCTTTTCCAGGGCATGAGAGTTATTCGATTCACGAGGAGAGATCACTTGGGGAGATGCACGAGTGGAAATAGTCACGTCGCTGGAATCACGCATGGATCACTCATTGTGTGAATGCGTGTATATATGCTCTTCAAACTACATGAACTATACTTACTGCATGCTCCTTGTGCACGGCTTCCGTGTCCCGTATCTCGTCGCAACGACGGACCTAGTCCATCTCGCCCAGACTGCTCAGTAACCACTCGGGCTCGGCGTCGTCGTCTTCTGGGTCATGAGAGAGGAGGGACCCCGCTATAGAGGCAGAGCCAGACCTGGAACCAGAACCAGGACCAGAACCAGGACTCTGCAGTGCTGGATCCCTTGCGTGGTCGGCGCCTCCTTCGCCTTGACCTGATGTGGTCTCCCCGCTCCTGGCGGTCGGCTGTTTTGGCTGGAGCGTGGCGGTCCCTGATAGGGACTGGGCAGACAGTGCCATAGCCGCATCGGGTATATGCTTCGAATGCGTCGACGGTTCTACATCCTCGCTTGATCCTCCGACTCCCTCGGCCGTTATGCTCCGGGGCTTGGCACTGCTATCTCCGGCAGCGGCGGCGGTCGCATTTCCCGCAGCACCAGCAGCATCCTTCAATCTCTCTTCGGTTGACGTGTGTTCTGCCTCAGAGAGCGTCGCAACTGCTTCCGGCTTGATCGAGTCGCCATGAGCCGCGCGAGACCGCGGCTGGGATTCATCATCTCCGTCCTCATCCTCGGGCAGGAAGCCGCCTCCTTCATTGTCCTCTTCGAAAATGAACCTGCCACCTCCATCGTGCGAGATGTTGCCGTGTAGGGATGCCGCATGTCCGTGGTTTTGACTCTCTCCAACATTCTGGTCCATATCATCATCGGAGATGAACCCACCGCCCGCATCGTCCGCCTCATGGAGAAACCCTCCACTCTCGTCCGCATTCGGCGGTTCCGCTACGACTCGGTCGCGGCGCCGCGACAGGTCAGAGAAAGGCAGTTGTGCGAGCTTGTTCGGAGATCTGACGACAATCACATCTTGATGCACAACTTCGGCGGGAAGAAGCTGGTTCAGTGGTTTCAGGTTTGGTGGCGTCGAAGGAACAGTGTTGGCAGCATCTTCGCTTTCATCCAGTTCCGCCTGGTCTAGCATGAATCCGCCACCATCTTCCTCGTCTCGGTAGGTAGCGTCTTCTTCTGCATTGGCGTCTTTGTGAATGCTGAAGTGTTTCTGGTTCCCGTACTGCCGATGGACATGCTCGTGCACGCGCAAAGCAGTGAGCCATCTCTTCCACATCGCCAGAATGATCTTGGTCCTCGCTTCCTGCACCTCTTCTGTCGCCTGGGCCTCCAGACCCTCAATCACGTTGATCATGGCGTTGGTCATATTCATGCTTACAACCACACCATCAATGACGGCTGTGCCCTGCCGGCCTTTGAACTGAAATCCCGTCACCGCATCTGCATAATTTATCTCAAGAACGCGAGCCGCTGCCGATGCCAGCGGATGGCGGATGTGGACTGCACCAGCGGGTATCATCGAGGGAACGTAGACATCCAGGTTTCCGTATGCGTTGCGGGGTATCTTCTCATCGACGACAGGCGGCGGCTCGTAGAGACTGGTCTGGAATTCAGCATAGAGAGCCATTCCTTCTTGGGCCTCGTCTTCGTCGTCAAGGTCTTCAGCAGTTGCAGCGTCCAGGTTCCGCTGTCGCTTAGGGACCACTCGTTTCAACGGCTGCTCCCCTTCATTGACATCACGACCCCGCCGGTACCACGCATCCGCGGTCCGACATACATGCACATCTCGTCTGCGGAACACACTCTCAAGCTTTGCGCTTTTTAGGGGCCCAGAACTCACTTTGCCCACCTCATGTCGAGGATGTATGACCTCGTTCAGCCGTAAGTGCCGTTCTAAGACATAGACAGGATGTCCTCTAAAATCCTGTATGTTTTTGGGCATGGGTTCGCTTTCGGCGCGCTTGAGCAGACTTGCATCCTCGATCTCGTCCCGTGTCTCGCTGAACGGCTTCTGAAAGAGGTTCATCGTCACCTCCCACCACTTGTCGCCACCCTTTGTACTCTCCACTCGTTGCTTTCGTGTTTTTGCGTTGTACCATTGAGTGTAGCGCCTTGTGACATCTCTGGCTGAGTCGTCATCTTCAAATGCGATAACGTAAGTCATGCTGTTGAGTTGATCAGATGCAGGAGGTTCGAACCCGGTCTTTGGTTTGTTGATTGTGTTGCGGACGAGAGGGTCCAGCGGGATCCAAGTTTGCACAGAAGGCGACAGAACTTCGACCCAAAATATCGGAAAGGGAGACTCGACAATTCTCTTTTTCTTGGGAGTTGGAGTGCGTTCGCGCGTAGTAGTGACGTTCCTGTCTTGCGTCCCCGAACCAAAATTCTGGGGAGGCGCATAGATGTATTGGGGTTTGGGCTTTTCTGGGGTCTGTCCCTTGGCGATTCCAGAGAATGGCAGGACTTGAAGAGAGCATACTAATCGGGCATCTACTGCTACTGAGCGGAGTAGGGCGCAGAATAGTTGAGCTCCTAGATCTCTCGAACCCGAGCGAGAGACCGCTGCGGCTTTGAAGTCGTCAAAGTCGACCAAGTCTTCAGCATCGTCGCTCTCCTTGACGGCGTCGACGTCTTCTCTCCAATGAGCGCGATTCATCCCCCGTGCAGTGATTTTCCACTGCTGCCTCCAAAGAGCGCAGACTTCCTCGATGCCCTTGTTGAACGAATGTGATCTCTGATATTGAGGTTTAGACTCGTCGACATGAAGTAACGAGATCACCTTGCGAGGCACGAGAGGCTTCAAGAGAGAATGCACGAACTCACTGTTGCACCATCTGTTACGGCAGTTGAGGTGTGCCAGTAAAAAAACGAGGTGGGCCTTGTGTACATCCAGGCGAAGCTTGCGCTCTGCCAGACTAACAGGCTTGCGTCGTTGAATCGCGCGCCTCGGCGTACTGGTCTTGGACAAATCGAGTTCGAGGGTCTTCTGTTCAAGTAGCCGGTCTTCGACAGCGTGGTTTGTGGTTGCTTCGAGATCGACGTCTTCAAACTCGGCGTCGGATTCGTCCGAGTCCTCGAAATCATCGAAGACGACCTGTTGGATCTTGGGAGGTGCATAGTCAGCAGGTGCCGTACCGCCATCATCTTGGGCGTCTGTCCGAGAACCAAATAGGTCAAAATCGAGTTCGATCTGGGTCGACGGTTCCTCGCTTATCTTCCGCCGCTTGGTAGCTCGCGAGTTCGAAGCCGAAGCCTGTTCCTCGGCGACGGCGTCGGCGAGCATATCGCCATAAACTTCAGGAATATCATCTCCAGGCTTTTTGGGTTGGCGAGCGGACCGACGTGTCGGCCTTGACGCTCTTGCAGCCGGCTGACTCGCCCTGCGCGGCATTGCTTCTAGACTGTTTGAGAATGTGAAGAGTGTGGCTCATTGTACAGCTGTAAAGAGGGAGGTTCCTTCGTGAATGACGTGTCCACTCAAAGGCTAATGCCCACGAGGTGCGTATTGATCAGAGGGTTGTCCATCGATATGGAGTGGTGTCAATGTCAAGGGAGGCATCCAGCGATGCGCGGTGGAGGATCGACTTGGCTGCCTGGTTGTCTTCCCCCAAATCAAATGACGTTGGGGAATGACAGCCACGTGATCGCACAATTTTCCCCCTCACTGAGGCAAATTGTCGTCCTCGAGCAGTTCGTGAATAGTGGTTGCTCCAAGCGAGAAAAAAAGAAAAGAAAAAGAACCAGAATAAGAACAAGAAAGAGAACCATTAAACCAGCAAAAAGAAAGCAAAGAGAAGGGCTGAACTGGGAATTGAACTTAGGGTGAAAGTTAGTAACCTGCCGTCGCCCAAGAAATGTATGGTAAAACTCACCCCAGGACCTCTTACAATCAAGACAGAAAGACTCCCAAAGCAAGAATTCTACCTCTGAACTATTCAGCCGGATTTTAGCTTATTTCGTAGACTGCAATATATATCCTCATAAAGTAATCGGCCACGTCCGGGCAGTGGCTGAAAGCTTGCGGAGCCTCAAGGGACCAAAGTCCCCCATTAGTCGGTGGCACCAGTGGGAATGGATGGACCTGCGGGGAAACTTGCGCCGAGTTCTCCAAAAAATTATTTCGATTGCAAAAAGAGCCTGCAGCACAGCAAACTTCGTCGCCTTGCAGAACACGACCATATGATGCCGAGTCTCAGAGAACAGGTCGCTGACCTGGAGCGGAGGAAAGTGAAAGGTCAGTCCTTCATGTCGTAGCAGGCGCTGCTAGTCATTGTTGCTCACTATTGTCCGGCAGATTATGACCCCGAAGACGGTGCGTATTTGCGCGCGAGCGACGACGAAGAGTCTGAAAACGAAGGAGACCTGCAAGATGATCTCAGCCGGGCGCATTACGAAACGGTGGGCAAGAGCAGACTGCGGCGGCCAGAACAACCAACGCTGGACGCAAAATACGGAGGGGTGGCGGTGAGTCGCAGAGCGCTCGAAGATGAAGAGGACGACGACCCCTTTGCGCCCGCCGAAGAAGACGAGGAAGAAGATCCGTTTGCTGCCAGGGATGAGGACAATTCTGGCTCTGAAGCGGTCTCGGAAGAGAACGACAACCAGCTGCTGTCAGCCAAGGGTCTCGGTTTCCAGGCTAGCAAGCTGGAGCCACAAAACGTTGTTGATGATGATGGAGAAGATTCGCGGGATGAGGCAGAGGATGATGGGTCAGACCTGTCAGAGGACCACTCCTTCGACGAATCTGATGTCAAGATGGACGACGACCACGAAACCTCCTCTATATCATCTGCCACCTCACCACCTCCATCACGAGCTGCGAAATCCTCCCGGAGTGCGGAACGGGAAGAATTGAGGAAAGCTGCCTTCGACTCTGCATCGACCGCGGCACTGGCGTCGGCACTGTCAGCTGGAGCCGCCGCGGACGTGAAAAAGGGCCAAGCCGTCAAGCAACAACGGCAAACCTTTGACCGCCTCCTCGATGCCCGCATCAAGTTGCAAAAGGGCATCACGGCCATGAACGAGCTGCCGACGTCCTTCGCCGACGAAGAGGAGGAGTTGAAGAGCGCGGCGCAACAAGCTGAGGACGCCGCGCTGGCGCTGTGGTCGACCATCGACTCGATACGCACGGCCATTATTTCCGCCCGAGACGGGCCTTCATCTGATGACAAGGCCGAGGAGAAGACCCTCAAGAGGAAACGCCCTCTCAACCCGACAAAGATGACCCCCCTCTCGGACATCTGGGAGCATTCCACCTCGCTCGAGACACACTCCCACACGCACCGCCGCAGCGTGATCGACAAATGGCACGCCAAAACCCAGCCAGTGCTCGACCCGGCCGCCCAGTCCAAACTACTCAAGCCGTCCCACCGGTCCTCTGCGACGTCGCGCCTGACGGACGTGCTCGACGCCTACCTTGCGACCGAGTCCTCCAAGCTCACCGCCCAATCCTACGCGCCCGAGACGCACACCTATGACGACGGCCCGTTCTACCAATCCCTGCTCCGCGACCTGATCGCCTCGCGCTCCGCCGGTGCGGCCGCGGCGCTCGTCACCGACGGCGCCGGCGTCGTCGCCGCGTCCGCGCTGCCAACCAGACTCCACGTGTCGGGCAGCAAGCACAAGCGGGTCGACACCAAGGCCAGCAAGGGCCGCAAGATCCGGTACACGGTGCACGAGAAGCTGGAGAACTTCATGGCCCCCGAGGACCGCACCACGTGGAGTGAGCCGGCCAAGGCCGAGTTCTTCGGCAGTCTGCTGGGCAGGGTCGGGGCGTTGGATGAGCGGGAAAGGGGAAGTGATGACGACGCTGACGGAGGGGATGGGATACACACAGATGGGAACGACACGGGAGAGGTCGAAGCATTGAGGTTGTTCAGGAGATAGGGCTGCACTTTAGAGGATGGCAATTGCTTAATGATATTCTATTCCATGGTTCACACACAGGCCGTGCGCTAGTCATTGCATCACAGCGCCTTCCAGCGCGACACAATGCACCTCACGACAAGTTCAACAGATATGCACATCCCGAACCAGCCTCCCCGCCACGCAAGTTCGGGATACTTAGAGAAAGAGACCATTCAAGGACACCCAGAAGGACCTCAAACAGCCAACCCCGACACCACATTTCTTCCCCCTCCAGTACCGTTGACTCAACCTATTTCCGTCTCGTATACCCCGGGACCTGGTACGGGGTGGGCACGAACCACTTCGGGAAGACGCCGGATTCGCGCTGACGGTGGATATACGCGGCGGTGACGTGTCCATCCTGCGTAAAATTCGACTGCGTGTCGTTGTTGAATCCGGGAATCGGTGAGTACTGTCTCTGCAACGGGGGCGGCCGTTCCGGTGAAGATGGTAGTGAGAGTTCCGAAGAGTGGCTGGCTGTGGAGGCGGTTTCAGATTGAGGCTCTCCAGGTTGTGAGCTGGACTGGGGGCTCTGATATTTGGAGGTGTGACTGCCGTTTGTCTTCACAGCCGACCCTGATCTGCTTTTGCCGGCGGTGACTGGTTCGGTATGCTCTGGAGGGAAAGCCACCTGAGGTCGAGATGGCCGAGGCGGGAGGGAAGGTGGATCCAAATCCAGATCTACATCATCTTCAGAATCGGATTCTAGAGCTGGACCGATGTCGCGATTCTGTTGAGATTCGTCGCGTCCGGCATGTTGGGGAATCTGGCTGAGCGGAATACTGGAGGAGCTGGAGTCTTTGATCGTGATCTTGTCGGGCTCGCCTTCAAACACACTCTCCCGACACTGGTGTGGGAAAGATGACGGGGGAAGAAAGCCTTGCGTAACATCTTGGGTCGACATTTGTGACGGGTGAGGAATTGAGGCCGGATGGACAGATCCTTGCGTGGCAAGTCTTCCCGATGGAAGAGAAGGCGACGAGGAGGTATGTAAGGTATCGTTTAGCGGCGCTTGTGTTAGCTTTCGATGGACGCTCGATGGATGTACAAACAAAGGCTTCGGGAAAGGTACTTCGCCTGCCTCATCGTCGACAAGTTCAGGTGCCTCACTATCCGCGTCTGCGCTGCAACGCTCTACAAGTCTCGGTATCGGCGGAGGCGATTCTGACGAGCGCAATGCGCCAATATTTTGAAGGACGGAGCATGGAGCGTCACCGTCTCTAACGTCACGTTCGCGATCAATCGACGGTGGTGTCGAAAACAGAACCGCATCGATTCTAGCTTTTGACTGTTCTAGAGGTTGCTCTGCTGGACTAGGGGATGATAAACGGTGCTGAATCTGTATATTGAATTGCGTGTCATTTGCAATTGGTGATCCGAAATCCGCAGCCTCGCAACTTTCCTCCGAAGATTCACTTGCCGGCTCTTTTGGATCTTGTGTCTCTGAATGGACGGGCGGCGAAGACCTGACGATGCCATCGAGAGGTGGAGTGGAGGACTTGGTTGCCGAAAAGTGAGCGTCAGCAAAGTCTCGGACAGTGACGCCTCGATCTCCTTTCTGTGCAGAGTCCGCCGCATCTTCTGTCCTTGTGCCACCGCTTCTGCTCGCAAAAAGCTGACTCAGGTTTGGTAGATTGTCCTCACTCCCGGCGTTCAACGAGGCCAATCCACTTCCCTGTGCTTGGCTTGTGGCAGGAATTTCAATGTCTTCGGCGGCACTGTATGGAGCTGCAGGTGCTTGGACAGCGGTCGCAGGTCTTATCAATTCGGGGGAGGACGAAGGAATTGACCACAAAATTGCTTGAGGATCCTCAATAAGTGTAGGACGTTGAGGCCGATCTCGCTTCGGAAGCTTCAGGACGACCACCCTGCTCTTATTCGACTCATTCCTGGAGGCTCCCCGTCTTTTCCCTCCTTTCCTAGTTGGGAATGCTACAGCAGGAACATTGGTCGATCGTTCAGCCAAAGGTAGTCGGCGCGTTCTAGAAGAGGTTACGGGCGGCTTTCGATTGCTCCTCTGCGTACTCTCACATAAGCTTTCCGGAGACTGGCTTGAGAGAATGACAGTGGTGTTCTTTTTTGGTGTTTCAGGGAGAGCAGAGCATCGACTTTTCGACAGTGTATCCGGTGCGATTTCAATCTCATCTTCTGTCGTGTCCACAATCTCCAAAGGACAGTTGAAGGGCTCATCTACACCGTTGTGGTTCCCTTGTTCCGCCTCATCAGTCAATGCTTTCGCAAAGTAATCGAAGTTCTTCACTGGATCCGAGAGCACCTCATTCTTCGATGCCAAACGCTTAGATGCTCTTCGAGGTTCTTCTGCATTCTCCTCGTCTGCGAAGCCAACCTTTCTCTTTCTCTTGGTAGGCCTGTACTCTGCCTGGCTATCTCCGTTCGCGGGTTCGGTCTTCTGCTTCGTCGGCAAACTCGCAGCGTTAGGAGTTGCTTTGCGTTTTCGAGGCCTCCTCGGACTGTCATATGTGCCGTCTAGTTGCGGGACAGCGCAACCGCCATCGTCGCCGTCTGCAACGCCAATCATGGTGTCATCAAAATCTTGGCAATCTCGAGGAAGAGAACTGAAGAAATCCATCTGGGTCAGTGTAGACTTCGGTCGTTGTGCGCTCTGGCGAGGTTTTTTTGGCGCCGGCGTATGCCTTTGCCCGTCATCTAGATACAGCATGTCGGCTTCATCATCGCTTGGGGGGAAGGTGGTGATCCATTCGGCCTGGGTCAGAGTCCGTTGGCTCTTCGAGGGTCGACTGCTAGAGGTGCCGTCCGTGTCATTTCGTCGTTGTCGCTTCCTAGGCGCCGAAGATGCGGGCCTGGTCTTCCGCTTGGTGCTGGTGATTGACCAAGCGATTTTGGACATGACACAAACATCCTACTACTCTTGATGAAAGGAGGCTGGTAGGAGTGAGGCAAGGACTGTTCTTCGGATGTGGCTCAGTGGTATCCTGGTCGCCTGCGGGGCGCACCCGACGCGAGAATATCGAAACACGACGCGCAACGCGTTCGCGTCACGGACCCACGTGATAAACAGCCATTGAAAAATCTCGAGATATTCATCGTGAGAGCCTGGTGAGAGGCTCAATATAAGGACGTACGCAGGACAAAGTCTTGGTGAATGGAAGAACTCATAACAGGCTACCTAGATGGCACATGGTGTCTTCGACTTTGCTGGTTGCCTGGGGGTCATTTCCGTCACAGCCGTTACTTGGGCTATTCTCGAACTCGCGGATACAAGTCAGCAATATCAATCTCTGGCTGAATGTGCGAAGCCGCGTAAGCTCCATAAGCAATAGACCTGATCTCCGTCTCTGCTAGCCTCGACGATTGCAGTCGATCCATCTATACAGTTGGAGGACGACTTAACACTAGTGGTACAGATTAGCGACTGGGCCACGCGGATTGAAAAGACGCTAGTGGTATATCTCGGAGTGTTTGCTCTTTCCTCATTGGCCTACCAAGATTAACATGATGTCATGTCTGTCGACGTCGAATAGCACCTCCGACCCAACGTCAACTTTGTTTGTTCTGGCTCGAGGTCTGCACCTGGCACGACAATGGTCTTTGCGGTTGAACAAAGGAGATTGCCAAAAGCACGAACGAAGCGAAGCATATGGCAGCTTGTCTGAGGCTTCACGGTACTACAGTGACTTCTTTGATCACTGCTAAGAAAGCCAATAAAGAGTGGTTGATGAATGAATGGTACTACGTCCTTTCTCCATTGATTTACTCGACACAGGCTTTGTGTACAGGATATCAGATCTTTTCAATGAGGCATTGTCTGCGACTGCTCTCTCCGAAGGCATCGAGACTTTGTGTGCCAGACCGCCTCCTAGCATGGGACTGGACTCTGCAGAGCTTAAATATCTCGAGGCTTTCCAGCTTCCAGTGCTTTCCTTTCTTCATACCAACAATACGCAACAAAACACCATCTTCATCTTTGAGGCGAGAAAAGCAACTCATCACAAGACTTTGCTATCTCAACTTCGCTGCTCTTCTCAACTTCAAAGCTGAAGACCCATCAACACACTCACCAACCATCCAAAACTTCTCCGACTTTCATCCCACCTTGACCATGCCTTCTGATTCGCACTCCTCCGGCAAGTCGTCTTCGAGCTCCGGCTTCGGCTCGTCGTCTAGCAAGAAGTACAGCTCTTCATCCGGCTCTAGGTCTTCCTCTTCTGGCTCCAACTATTCTTCCCGCACAATAACCTCCCGAGACTACGACCGCTTGGCGACTGCTGTGACTGCAGCGGCTCGCTCACAGTATGGGACCTACGGTGGCACCGTCCGTAACTCCAACGGCAACTATGGAAGAAGAGGCGCGGTCT
The DNA here is from genome assembly GCF_000835495.1 of Cladophialophora immunda. Lineage (NCBI taxonomy): Eukaryota > Fungi > Ascomycota > Eurotiomycetes > Chaetothyriales > Herpotrichiellaceae > Cladophialophora > Cladophialophora immunda. Next base: position 281,024 of record NW_015622545.1, read on the forward strand.
CCGAGGCTGACAGCTACTTCTCTTATGCCCGCGTGGATTGAATTCAGATGCGTTCGGAGCGCAAGTTCGAGAGCAGGTAGGCGATGAGAAAGATCCGGCCTGCAACTAACAAACAGGGCATGGGGTGCAGTAGCAGGCTACTACTGACCTCGACAAGAAAAGTTCGCGAAAAGGCAAGCAGAAAGGTAAGTGAAAATGGTAAGTGAAGATAAGTGAGGCTATGGTATCCCCCCCCCCTTTTTTTCTTTCTTTTTTTAGGGGTTTTTCCTCGGTGATTGTTCACAAAAGCCTGACCTTATGAGGGCTTTTGTCGCAGTCGTAGGCAAAATACAATTGATCGTTTTCCCCTAAAATCCTCTTTCCATCTGCATTCGTTTTCCTCTGAACTCATCCCCCCTGCATGATTATTTAGACGCCATTGATGTGAAGTTTGTCTGAGGAAATACGAGATTAACAATTGCCCATTAGGTCCTACCTAGCACGGACTTTTAACATGGATAAATCCCAATCCCTAGTGCCCCGAAGACGTTATGATAATAGCGACAGTGACCAGGCAAACTACGCAAGGGAAATTACAAAGGACCATTTGAAGACGAGTGGTTTCTTTCAACGAGCGTTGGCCCCATTCACTGAGTGGCTATATCTTGGGCGACCTCAGAAATGCCCACCGTTTGTGTCCCAACAGTGAATACCTGCAGCTCAACATATCCGTAGAGTCTCGTAGCTTCCATTCAGCGCTCTATGAACGACCACTCCATTGGCAATGCGCCTGTGTCATTGTCGGTTGAACGTTGCACTATAGACATAGGCGCGCTGGTCAGGATGACACACGTTCTGTTTTATCCTTTGTCGTCACGCTCGTTGAGCAGTCGGATGCTGCGATGAGAGGCACAGCTGCGCGTCGGCCCGTTGCTAGCAGCGATCTTGGCGATGTCAATGCATTCTGATTGGGTCCATGGGCGCAGCTTTTTGCCACTTTCGGTCGCGATTGGTTGCATTTTTGGAGTTAATTTTTTCGTCGATATGGATGCCAGTCTCCTGGGCGCTGTAGAGGTATCCGAGAGATGGAAGGCACATGTGAGTCTGCCTTGCCATCCACCGCCTTTTGTATCACTTCGAGGGCTGCATGAGCAATTTACTCCGCACCACGGGATGAGGACATGGGTGGACCTCGTTCATCAGCTCCCGCGCATTACCTACAAGGCTGGCTGGCAGCTGTCAGAGGGGTGTGCCCAACAGTCACATGTACGCTTTATCGTCAAGACATTGGTCGATCACTTGCTCATCAATATTACAAAACCACGACATCGTCAGGCTTCGAACGACTTTTCTCCTCCCCTCGCGACACCATGGCGGAAATGACGGTCACGTCAGAGCCTCACGAGCTACCCGACAGAAAGAAACTGGCACGACTCCAGCGAGTTTTGGATCAACGTCGGCCGGATTTGACCCCATTCGTGGACCTGTACAAAGACCTTCATCAGCACCCTGAGCTTTCATGCTTCGAATCTCGTACTGCCAGTGTGGTGGCTGCATGCCTGCGACGAATGAACTTAGAGGTTAGAACATCGGTGGGGGGACATGGAGTGGTGGGGTTGCTCAAGAATGGACATGGCAAGACAATCCTCCTGCGTGCCGAACTGGACGCTCTTCCCATTGAGGAAAAGACAGGACTACCGTACGCCAGCAAGGCGCGAATGAAGGACGTTGTAGGGGTGGAGCGGCCTGTGATGCATGCATGCGGCTACGATATCCACATCGCATGCGTGTTTGCCAGCTTGAAACTCCTGCAATCAGCTTCGAAAGAATGGTCTGGCACCATTATTGCTGTCTTCCAGCCCAACGAAGAGACTCCTGGTGGTGCCTAGGCGATGATCGACGATGGTTTGTACGATGCTTGTCCACCGCCGGATCTTATGCTGGCCCAGCATGTCGGCATGCCAAAAGCAGGCCTCGTTGCAGTGAGAACTGGCCCTGTGCTCCCGGCTTCCGACTATGTCGAGATCAAGATTCACAGTGACGGGGTCGGCGTCAACCCATCAGAGTGTCCAGAGCCGGTCAGTATTGCCAGCTATCTTGTCACCCGGTTCCAAAGAATTGTTGGAACCGACATCGACCATAAGGACTTTGCAACACTTGTCTACCGAGATCTCCATGCGGGAGGGCCGGGCACACTGTTTACGAACCAGGTTAGCATGCGCTTGGAGACTAAGACCACGAGCACTGCAGTCTGAGACCAGGTCTTCCATGCTGTCAAGGCAATTACAAATGCTGAGTGCGGAGTCTTCGCTGGAAAAGTCACAGCCACGGTTGAAATGAGCTCCCGTGCGCCAGTCACTGTGAACGACACTCAAATGGCACAACAGCTTCAGGTATATTTCACTCTACACTTCGGAGATCGCTTCTGGGTACCTCCCATGGACACACCGGCCGAAGATTTCTCCTTGCTGAGCGGTCCGTCACCTGTGCCGTTTGTGTACTAGAAGCTAGGAAGCACCGACCCGGCTAAGTGGGACGAAGCTGCACGAAAGGGAGGTAGCATTCTGGAGCATTTGCCGACAAAACATTCGCCAGAATTTGCTCCTGCGCCCGAGCTCACCATTTCAACAGGCACAGACGCAATGGCCCTCGCAACAATGCTCTTCTGTTAGGCTGTCCGAGGCGTTTGACGACGGTCCAACACAATGAGAGGAACCCGCGTTCAAAAGACCGAAATATTTTTTCCGCGGGCAACAGGTGTGCAAGTGGAACAGCTGTCTGCGCCGCACCCATCACAAGCAACCGACCAATAAGGGGCACAAATATGTGAACTTGCAGCTCAACTACGGGCGGATGAGAAGCAGCATTCATGTGATGATGAGAATCCTGCCCTGGCCGCCTTCTGCGACCACGCATTCTTTAGCTCTTGTACGACAGATCCCACCAATCGAGTAACAGGCGTTGAAGGCCGTGAATTTCTTTTTCGTGCAACTGTAGCTGTCGAGACTTAGTGCCTGTCCAGTCAGTCCAACACCTACTCACTCAACAGCGCGGGGCGTGGCCTGTTACAATCGATTGAGCCTCAATGGGATCGCAGATCGGCCTCGGGACTCTCCAGCCTCTGACGAGTTTTTCAGTGTAGCGAAACAATCGATCTGGGGTTGGTTCTGTGTCCTAATTGGCAAACCGAGATGGCGTGGACTTAAATCTTGAGGACGTGAAATGAGATTCATTGAGCCCCTGCTCTACGCGAGCCTTATTCTTTTACGAGCCAGCGCGATGCAATAGCGCAATCTCAACCTCTAATTCTTTTTTTCCATATCTAGTGGAGGCTAGTGAGATTGGAGGCTGATATGCAAAAGAATGCATATGAAAAATATTCAATTCCACTGAGTCCAAAGGTCGAGAATCTTTGAATCGAATTGCTTAAGGGTTGTGGCTGGTACATTGAGACAAATTCCCATCTTCACTCGAGTTTGCGTACTGACTCTAGACAAAGGTACATATATAAGTGTGGGAAACACTCGGCAGCTTTGCCCATCTTGCCCTTCGCCTTGAAAATCGCCTAACAGAGAAGAAATCAAGCCTCTCTAGCCTTGCTGGCCGAGTGTCTCATGTCTCTCACGGCTCTGGGCATCCACACCAATGAACCATCCGAGGTCCTGGAATTTGCATGCGAGCATTTCAGGCTCCGACGCCAAAGTGCGGGACCAATACGGAAGCGGAGATGCCCCCCTCCCAAACGCAGTACGATCTTGCCATGGGCTTTGCAACCATGGCCGTGGCATACAACAGAGCCGACATGTTTGAAGAATCGTATGAGGAATCCAAGATCGCACTCGCCATGTATCGTTCATTCAAGATGTATAAGGATTGGAAAACGGTGCCGTACTACGCGGTAGCGCACATGGGATGGGCCCCCTTGGTCGCTGGGACGATTTCAGGAGGCCGAGGATATCCTCCTTGACGCCGTGAACGCGGACAAACAGAATGGCAAAGGAGGATCCTACGGGTAAAATTATCCCAAACCCCTCGGCGAATTCAAATCATCTTGTGCCTGTTGTTTTGCCTGGGAAAACGCCGTTCGCCGACTTTTCCTCTCCCCGGACTTGGTGGCATTCTGCTCCCGTTGGGAAACATCCAGGCCGACCTGAGAAAGTTTGATGACGCTCGAGCCAGCTATCAGGCCGCCGTCGACATGTTCTATGCCGCCAATGGCAATAATTACAAGACCTCGCAGGCGCGGCTTAAGCTTGCTGATCACAAGATCCGCGAGGGTCTGCTGGAGGAAGCGTGGCAGGATTACAAACTGGTGATCGAGGCATTTGAGCGCAACAGCCACTACAAGCGTGAGCTTGCTCGGACCGAAATCAAAGCCGCGCGGCTTCAGACACTGATGGACAATTCGCTGCTTTCGGCCACTCTGATCAAGCAGGCCCAGGCATTACTTGACGAATTGGGTGTTTCCGCCAGTGCCAGATCAATCACCGAGGCCGAGACGCCCAGGATGGTGAGGATTTGGTCTCGCTGAGGGGAACCAGTCTCGTTCGTGTATCATGTGTCAGGATCCCATTCCCAAAGCCGGACGGCCTGGCACAATCTATGGACCCCAGCCCCAGCTTTACCGATCGACCGATCGAAGTTTCAGCGCCCGTGCAACCTTGACGTAAGAAATCTTTTTCCGAAAGCCCAGCACCGCCGCGAAGGCCGTAGCTGGTACTAGAGTCACCACGAGAATCCAGATGCTCTTATTTGCCCGAGCCGAGCTCTGTGAAATTGGTCCCGAAAATGGACGTAGTGAAGGATAGAGGCAGGAAGAAGAAGGCGAGCAGGTGAGTGGCTCCATGCTGTCTGCCTTGAGCATGGCGCGCCGCGACTCCTCGAGCATGACTCCGTTCGAGACAAAGTTCATGCTCTCGGTGGCGCGCTGCGAAAGATGTGCAGCCTGGCGGTGCCGGTATGCGAGGTTATCGATGAGCTTGGCTTGGACGGCACCGCCTTCCGATGGGCGCCCGGGGTTCTTCTGGGCGCCGGCAGACATGGTTGGATCAATGTTGTTGATGAAGCTGGGGGCGGAGGAAGACGAACTGCTCCAGAGAGTCGTCGGCGGCGGCCAGTGTCGATGGGTCCGCGTGGAAAAACCCAGACGGAGCTCTTCGATGCTTCGTGTGTGGCTGTTGATCAGCTGTTTTGTATGGTGCAAATCATCGAGAGCTAGATTTTCCCTGCCCTCGCAGGAGCGCATGGTATCGTCGAGTCGTCGTTGAAGCATGTTGAGATACTGTGTTTCGCTACTGATGTAAAAGAAGAACAACTCGCTGAGCGCATACGACGGATCGTGGCATGCTGCTTGTACGTTCAATGTCAGCCCGTATTGTTCGGGGATGTGGTAGATGCTTTGCCGGTGTGACTTGCGAGCGGCGGACTCTGGCTGGCCGGGAATCGCATGGAGCGATGATAGAAGCTTGGAGGGGATATTTTGGACCGTGAGGAACACAATGCTCGTCTGGATCGATGTTTATTTTGCAATCGCTCTGCCACGGGGCAGCAGGACACTCCCGTCGCTCTCGACCAGCATCAATCCAGACGATAGCTGCCAGATGTTCATCTCCACATGCCCTCCGTCGGCAATGTTGTCCTTCCCTTCGACTTGTGGCCGCTTCCTCTCGGTATGCACATGACGTTGAAGGGTCATCCCAATTGACTCCCACTTGGAGGCTTAGCGTCGGCCAACTAGCTTTAACCGTAACCGAAAACGAAGTTCCTAATTCAGCTTAGTACGTCAACGGCGCCCCCCCCATCCAGCACACAGAAGGACAAGAAGCTTAATATAGACTCAAAGCTTGGATGATCGGTGATACCTTAAATGGGTAGATGGCCAATGAACGGGATACCTCGGAAATCCCACTATGCAACGATTGGCTGGACACAAAGCTTCAAAGTGCAGGCGGCGGTTGTGGGAGAAATACTTCGCACGACTGTTCATGGGGACATGCAGGCCATATACGCAGTACATCACAAAAGAGCGTGCAGATTCTCCTTTCTGGAACATCCAAAAGTCCATTTGATGCCAACACGGCGAAATGGCCTGGCGGGCGGGCTGTCGGATTTGTAGTTATGCTTTGAGACCACGAACCGACCTCCGCCGTGACCGCTGAAGACCGTGAAGGCCGTACGTGCATAAAGTGACACGCGCACGTTGAGTAACAGCCTCAGGAAACCATAGAGGAAGCCAGTTTCCCCGCACAGCAGGAATCTCCCCCGCACATGGAACAAATATAAAACGTCGTTGTTGTTTAGGTAGCTTTTGTTGTCTTTGTCCACAGCCATTATTGCCAGTTCGTCCCGCATCCCCGTAGGTTTCACATTGTTTGTTCCCAAACCGGCCGACGATAACATGTCACTGCCTCAGCTCCCTCACAGTGGCCGTCGCCGCGGCGATGAGCCCCGCGAGGCCAACCCCGCGGGCAACGGTGACCCTGGCACCCAAAATTCACAGTCGATTCACGTTAGTGACAACAACAACAACAACAACGGTGACAACGATGACGAAGTGAATGGAACAAGGACCCGCACAGACCGCCCCTTAGACACTTCTTCGCTTCCTTCGCTGACCGACTTGGATTCGTCCCTCCCATCAGCTTACCCTCGTTCCGTGTGCTCCATAATCCAAGACATCGAAAGCCGTTTGTCTGGTCGCAGCCGAGAAGACGAGCCTTGGAAAGAGTATCCACTGGGAGTCGACGACTGGAAGATCCTCCGATGGTTTCTTGACAACTGCGGTTGGAAAGTGCGGTATGTTTTGAAAACAGTTTCGTGCTCTTAACCTTTGGCCAAAGCTAACCTCCCCTCCCCCCCCGGGGGTCCGGCCTCCACAGGTTTGACTATTTTTCCCGGATTCAAACATTTGTCCACCGCATGCCTTCCACAGCCCATGACACCTTCATCTATCAGCTCTGCATCGAGCTGATAGTGAAGGTACGGAACCTTCCCGCCGGGGACCAGGAGCGAGAAGAGTTTCGCCGCCTAATCATAACTCATGGGAGTGGCGATGTGAAGACGACAGGCTCTAGCACGCACTCACCGGATAACTTCATCACCCATCGGCGCACACCAATGTATGGCCTCTATATTGAGTTTGCCTGGTCACAAGATCGCAATAGGCTGCCGGAACTCGCCGAGTTCTACATGTTTGAAAGTGGACGGCAGACTCAAGTGGTGATTGGCATTGACTGCGACTCCCGCCGGACGAAGAGAGTCACCCTACGCTGCTGGAGACGCAGCAACCCCACCGGTGACCAAATCAGTGAATATGTCCAGGTGAGTACGTTCAACTCCCGCTTCTTACAATAGCTGCTAATCTCGACGACCAACACAGGAACTGCGAGCGGAGAATGGTATGCGTGTCCCGGGCCCTCCCTTGCGGATATCCATGGTCGACATGGCTCGTCCGGAACTTGTCCCACCCTCACTGCACGGCGAGGCCATTGAGCTCTCGGTCGACGAGCTGTGCGATATCATCGACCTGGCGGAAGAGCAACAGACACTTGTGAAAGCTAAAACAGCAGCCAAAAACGAGAACTCCTTACCGACTGCCCAAGTTCCGGCAAGTCCGCAGTCAGACGCCGACATCTCGTCCCCTGAACGCGAAGATAAACGCCAGCGAGCCGACACAGATTAGGGAACACATCGAGCTCGCCGCATGCGGCCACGCGATCGATCACCAGTCCAGACCCGAAGCCGAGCTCGTGCGCTCCAGCACACTCCTTCATGACGAACGGCACGCGAGATACCCGACACCAGCTGGAGACGAGGGACGAGGAACGAGGGACAATAAGAGAGTTCGGAGATCCTAAGAGGAGATTTTTGGGGCGAGCTCACCTAATAATGTACGAGTAACGAAAAGCAGCGTGAAACGACTTTCCCAGTGGGGCGAAGATAGCTCGGCCAGCATATCTAATAGATGTATGAACAATGAACAGCTCGAAGGAGCTCTCCCTAGGGAGAAAACACCTCTTAACACTAGAGACCACTTATGTAATGAACAGATGCTATTATGGCTGTCGGTAGAACGGCGTTTTATTGTCTGGTCTCCGGGAGCTACACTAGTGGCTATCCTACTATGTAGGTATGACTTGATAGAGCACCATGTGGATCTCTTGAATGCGGTGTGTCAACTACCCTGTGTCTCAGGCTGTGCCGCTGGTTTCCCAACTTGGCTCGCTTGGACTGGGGGAAGTGGGCCAGAATGAACAATATTACACATTGACATACATACATATCTCATGCATACATAGGCCATGATGCTTGAATATTTCTCTACTTGCTACAAAAGTCTCAAAAAGAATGTTATATTGCGTGCCAAACTTCCATGAACGAATCTTCCCAGTGCCCCGTTTCTGTAGTCACACACATAGCCCGTCGTCCCAGACTGATGTGAATATATGGTCAAGATCCGAGAACCAGAACGGCCTGGAACGGGCACTCTCCACCCACTGGGTTCTTTCTTTACAACGACCTTCGGACAATATTTGCGTGATTATGGCGTCCGAGGTGGTTGTGGCCACGCTTCCTCAAGCCCGAGTCGATCTGATCAATCGGACCCTCGGCCGTATAGGCAGACCATGCGGTGCAAAGATCACTGACGCTGGAAGGGATCTCGGCTGATGGGAGAAGGTCGGTTCGCTCCTATAGAAACTGTCAGCCATGAAACTAGAACGGAAAACCTGAGAAGAATTACCAGGATATTCATATACAAGCCGGCGCTCACATGCCATGAGATGTGGCAGTGGAAAGGCCATACGCCGGGGTTGTCCGCATCAAGTTGAAATGCCATGTACCCGCCCGGTTGAAGCTGGACAGTGTCCCGTCGCATTGGATTTGAAGGGTTGACGACGCTACCGTCCCAACGGCCAGAGCCTTGGTTCAAGAGAAACATGTTGTGGCCGTGAATGTGCATGGGATGCACGAGAGGGCTGTCGTTGTTGACGACAATGGTGAAGCTCGTGTTGCTGCCAAAGTCGTACACATTCCATTCCTCGGGAAAACTGTCATTGCCAGCGATTGCGAGCGGGAGAATAGGGAGGTTGTAATCCGTACGGAAAGTCGAGCCGTCCATGGTCCATAGGAAGTGCCCAGTGGCGTTGATCTCAAAATTCAGGTCAACCTGGATCGTCGTGGTCGACTTTGGTGGCGTAATGGGGACATATGGGACCGTCTGGCTCAGCGGGTCGTTGCCGCACTGCGTCTCGTCGACGGGCCATGCTTTTGAGGCTGGTTCGGAAGTGGTGTTCGCATTCTGGTAGTAGACGATTCCGAGACCCACAGGTTGTGTGGTACTGCCACAGCGTGCTGGGACTATGGATCTCATCCAGACCGCGGAACTGGGAGACCCGATGGCTTGAACAATCACGTCCGCACGCTGGCCAACCCCGAGGGTGACGGAGTCGGTGGTATATGGCTGAATAGGGACAAAGTCGTTTGCGATTACGGTAAGTGTATGGTTGTCGATACTGAATACCTGTGTAGCAGCAGAGCCAGCATTGATAAGCCGTAGTCGATAAGATTCCCCGGAGTTGAATTGGAACTTGGAGAGACCAGCATTGGGTGTGCAAGTCGAGTTATCTTCCATTGAGGAGCAGTCGTAGAACCCTTTGCCGTTGATGAGAGTGTTGTCCGCAAATGGCCGAATCTTGGAGAGGTCTGTGCTCATAACGTCTGCTACTATCGTGCTATATTCCGCATGAAAGTAATCTGATAGGATGACCGGTCCAAGATCCTCGTCGTAGACAGCATTCTGGGGTCCGTGAACGACGATTGCGCCAAGAACGCCACCAGCAGCCTGGGCACTGAAGTGAGAGTGATACCAAGAAGTGCCGTAGAGATCAGCATTGAACGTGTAAGTAAAGGTTTGTCCGGGAGCGATAGGGCATTGCGTGATCCCAGGCACACCATCCTCCCAGGGAGTGCCTGACTGTAACAGCCCATGCCAGTGGATGGATGTGCCTTCCACAGGGCCCGTAATGCTGTTCGTGACTGTGACTTGGATGGTATCGCCCCAGTTTGCTTCAATGGTAGGACCAGGATATGCGCCGTTCACATAGAGAACCTCCAATTCGACCCCATCAGGGGCCAGATAGCCTCGCGTGATCTCAAAGTTGTACGAGCGAACGACACCGGTGACGGGAGCTGATGTGTACGGATTAGTGCCGCTTGCTGTTCGGTCTCCCCAAGGGAAACCCCCAGCTGGTGCCACGGTGGAGTTGCATTGGCCTGGTGCATCTCCAATATACCTGTCGTATTTAGGTGCCCATAGCGTGCCGAGGAGGGAATTACCGTTGGTCTTGCTCTGAGGGAGCCCATTGATTCCGAGAGATCCGCTATGCTTGGGAATGTCGGTGCTCGACGCACCCTGAGCGAATATGACTGTCGACAACGACGCTGGCAATTGGGCCGTGCCAACTATCTTTGCGCCAGAGTACGAGACTCGAGCGGGTTGGGAAGGACGTGATGGTGTTGTCACCACTGCCTTGCTGGTGGTGTCAGCCTTGCTGGGAGTGCTTGGATTGTGTTGAGGCGCCGGGGCTGGGGCTGGAGCTGGAGCTGGAGCAGGAGCAGGAGCAGGCGCAGGGGCAGGTTGGTGAGAGGGAGGGGCGGGAGCTGGAGCTGGAGCACCGGGTCTTCCGGGAGGGCCTGCTGAAGCTTGAGGCATAGCCTGGAAGAAGACTGCCAACAGCAGCACTAACCATGCTGAAGAACGTGCCATTTTGCAGAGTGCTGACAGCTAAAGAAAGGAAGATAAGGTATCAAAGGAATGGACGACGCTGGTTTGCGTCACTGAACAAAACGAATGGACGACGCCAACGGCGCCAAGGATACCTCAAGAGCGAACACAGGAAGCGACAATGACAGAACTGAAGGTGAGAAAGAACAAACCTAGTATCGAAGGACGATCAAGGCTTAAGAAATGTCGACGCCCTCTTCGGCCGGTCAGCCTGCCTCGTGCGGCCGAAGTGACAACGGCGAAATTATCATAATGCGCTGATGTTGAGGCTGGTCCGCTTGCAGGTCTCGACCAGTCAGCGGTGGTCCAGCCAGACATACGGAGCCTTGTGGCGTCTCCCTCGCTTCTCAAAGGTGCCACAAGTGCGCTGGAGATGAAGATGGAAAAGACTGATCCGCGATCTTATCGGATTTGTCCAGGCTCGCTAGCTAGCGAAGGGTCGAGACGCGAATCGGCGAAGAAAGGGGGGACCGCATTCTATCAGATATCCTGGTTGATAAAAATGCACCATCCATGAATTGGCCGAACTATCCACATGACGTCTCGACTGATTCCAGCTCCGCCTTCATTGATGGCACAACTCATAGTTCCCAATCATGCAAGCAGCAGGAAGTTCGGCTCGGAAATTCTGTGCGTAGGATCTGTACCAGTACAGGTACGTAAGGACGCATCTGAGCTGCGTGTTTGATCAGAGAGGCGTTTTGAGTATTGACGGCATTATAATGGGGCGACGGTCAAACGGCGAGCATTGACTTCGATAGCTTGACGGTCGGGAGACTGGTCCCTACAAAGCTTGGGAAAGCTTACCTCGACGACGAGATTGTGGAACGGCCGGATTCGGGTAAGATGGCTCCTGGATCTGGCAAGGAGGCTCGTTGTGGCTTGTTTTGCGCAGGAAGAAGTGGACGAGGTGGACAAAGTGGACGACGGAGCAGAAGTCAATGTAGACGCGCATCACCTGACGCGGCGAGTCGGACAGTCACGTGGCTTGTCCACCGACTGCCGGATTCAGGGGGAGGCTGCAACTTCTGCAATTTCCCCCTGCACCAAGGCTGAAGCCTCGAAACCAACGCGGGAACCAACTTGACATGGATGACATAAATCGCGGAGCCTTTGTCGCTCAGACGCCGAAACCGTCATCTCCAGCAGGGCATGTGAAATGATGGAGATGGCGATCTAAGTTGCGCGACATGTTCGGACAGGCGACGCGCAGCGAGGGTACGCGAGCAGAATAGCGTCCACCCACAACACCACTAATGTTCTATATTCTCGCTGATCAAAACATTCACAGTCTGCTCTCTCTCGCCTTGGCTCCGTCCTTGCCCTCGCCCTCGCCCTTGAGCACAAAGAACCACTTGACACCTAGCAGATTCGTCCATCCGTCCCCGCAAAGACCCTCCTTGCTCACCACGTCCAGCATCTTCGCGAGCCTCTCCTTACCTTGGACTTCAATGGTGATGCTCTCCAACCCCTCAGGCAACCCGTCCACTCCCGGCACGAAGTTCAAGCGGGCGTTCGTGAAGACCAGCTCGCTCCCTTGCTTCTCCACCCCGAAATAGTCCTGCCATTGTTGGGCGGCGGCGGCCACGTCTGTTTGACCGGGTGCCAGGCGGAGGGTGGCTCTGACCAGCTTCAGGTGTGCGCAACGCTTCATGCCCGCCGAGTACCTTGCGTAATCCTCTCCGCAGGCGTGCCAGGGACTGAAGGGGCTCTCTAGCGGAGTCGGATTCGTGGCCGACGGGGCGTGAGAATCCAATTCGGGCATCATCCCCCCTTTTTGCGAGCGTCAGTCTGATTAGCAGTCCGAGAAAATAGGACAAAGCTTTGCATCGTTGCGCGTCTCAGTCCGGAATACTCCTGGAGCACTACTTACCAGCAATGCCCTTCGGATGATACTGGATGCACTCGACGTCTCCGTGCGGGTGGTCAAAGATGACCTTGGCCAGGTTATTCGACTCGATGTATTTTCTCCTCCCCGCAGCGTCCAATGTCTGCATGATGATCATGTACCCGCCATCGCCTCGTTTCTCCAGCAGTCTCCCCACCGTCGTGTTAGGTTGGAAGGGAGAGCACACTTCGATGATGTCGCCTCCAATGGCCACTTTGGTTTCGGTGACAAATGTCAGCCAGAACTTGGCCAGCAAGAGGTACAATGGAAGTTCGTCCAGGATAGCATTTCGTACCGAGAAAGTTCTTTATTCCCCATCGCGCCACTTGCGGATCCACGAATACAACTTCTGTGTCAAGAACCCTTGTCTTTTGTGATTTGTACAGGTGAGCTGACATGTGCCGGAGCAGGCTGGCAGACACTGGTTTTTACCTACCAACAGATCTCGAGCCCGACCAAGGTCCTTTGCAATGAGAGCAATCTGCCTCAGCCTGGTTGGGGCAGTAGGTGGGATGCCGTGTTCCGTTGTGTTTGCCATTCTGCTACGCCCCCTCTTCTTTCACACAGGAATGGTCGAAGTCGACGTCCAGCAGTTCGCGGGATCAGCATGCAATACTCCTCCAAACTTCTCCGCTCTAGCCTTGCTGAGTTCAGGCTATGTGCAACTGATTTGCGGTAAAAGAGGAATGGGAATTTGTGACGAGTCTACCACAGGTCCAATGTAATATGCCGGATGTCATCAACTGCATTTGGGGTATTGGGCCGATCACCGTCTATGGACCTCGGCTATCCCACACAAGGCTACGAGGCTGGGCTCCGGCTGGGCTCGTGTCTTCTCACGATCATTGCCCACGAGAAACGTGAGCGATGGGCCTGATTAAAACGCAAATGCAGTAGTAGGTAGGATATCGAGGAAGACGCCTTTTTCTCCAAGACAGACTACAACGAGGAGTGAGCACAGTTTACAGGCACTCTGACAAAGTCCACCACTTTTAGACAGGCTAATTAACTAGACAGTATGTAGCGCTGGCATCTCTTTTGCTCCCCAAATAGAGAATCACTTTCTCTCTCCCTTTTAGAGCTTCGACCGCGACTTTGACTTTTCTGGTGGCCATGTGTTAGCGTACCTGACTTTGTGTCACCGCGCGCGACCCTGGTCACCACTTACCAAGCAACAGCTTGTTCTTCTCCGCGAACCTCTGCTTGGGGGCGTCCTCGACGAACCGCTCTGCCAGGGCCTCGGCGGCGTCGTACACGGCGAGCATCCGCTCCCGCCGCAGGGGAAGGTTCTGCAGGCGCTTGGTCTCCATCATGGACTTGCCGTCGTTGATGCTGAGCTGCTCCTCGAGGAACTCGAGGACCGTCTGGTGGAAGCCCTGGGCGGGGAAGACGCGGTTGATGAGCCCCCACGACTCGAGCTCCTGGGCGGTCAGCTTGCGGCCGAACATGAGGAAGTCGTTGGCGCGGTGGGCGCCGATCGAGTGGTAGAAGGCGGTCGCGGAGCCGAACTCGGGCACCAGGCCCAGCGCGCTGAAGGGCACCTGGAGGTATGCCGTGTCGGCGGCCAGGACGATGTCGGCGATGCCTTCGAACCAGGCCGCGCCGCCGCCGACGGCGGGCCCGTTGAGCGCCAGCACGAGCACTTTCTTGTGGTCGATCATGGAGCGGAGGAGCTCGATGGCTGGATCGGGTCAGACACCATCACTGCCTGTCAGTTACCCGTCCCACGGGGTGGATAACGGTGGGTTTGGTTCGAGGGGGGGCGAGTGGCGATCTTACCGGTGCTGATACTGGCCATGAAATCAATCTTCTTCGCCGCCGGGTTGGGAAACTCGACGCTCGGCTTGCCCGCGGCGGCTGCAGGATGCAAAGCACTCATCGTCAGCCTGGCACTCACAGAAAGAGGATGGATCGAGCCAAACAGACCAAACGACATGCCCATGACCTCGCCTGCAAAGAGCGCCCGGTCAAAATAAAGGAAAGGACAAGAACCTTCACCCCCGCCCAAAGAAAAAAGAAAACATGGTCGAACAATCCTCGGGTCGTAGACCGTAGAATACGAATCAAAGAAATGGACGACGTACCTTTGACATCCGCGCCCGAGGAGAAGAACCTGCCCTCGCCCGTGAGGACGGTGAAGACAGTGTCGGGATGGTCGTTGAGCTCGCGCAGCGCCGACACCGTGTCCATCAGGATGCTGCCGCCAAAGGCATTGAGGGATTTGGGCCGGTTGAACTGGAGCAGATTAGCGACATCAACACCGACAACATGGCACTTAAGATAAAAGCTGGAAACATATGGTCCAGATGCTTCATAAACATGTGCTGCACATGGCGAGCCTGGCACCGACTGACACGGGCAAGAGAACGCGCTTTGGGAGAGGACGCTGGGTTTCGGGTTTGGTACGCACCTTGATGATGCCGATCTTGCCCTTGACTTCGTAGATGATGTCGTTGTATTTGTACTTGCTTGCGCTGGCCATGGTTGTTGGGTTTTTTGGTGGTTGTCTGGCTGGGTCTGAATCACGACGAGGGTATTTATCGACAATACGTATTTATGTACGGTAAACAACAGCGCGCCTTCGAAATTGAAAAAGATAAAGAGACGGAGAGTACCCGGCTCAACTATAGTAGAGGCACGGGAATGCTGATGATGGGAGGAGAAGGGTGACAATGTACGGAGTAGAGAACAAGATACAACGGCCACTTGAGGCCTGGGGCACAGTCCAAAAATAACACAGGACAAGGCGGCCTGGAGCTGAGCTTAAAGCGCGCACTGACGTCCGACTGCCTACTCGTACCCTTCCAAGTATGTATGTATGTATGAAGAGAGTCGAATAGAGTAGAGTAGGACAGGTAGTTCTCCCACGGCAATACTCGGCCTGGTCGGGTATATCACGTCCTCGTGTGGGGTTGGAAGAGGCTGGCTGACCCAAGCCTCGGTTCGCGGAGTCTGGCATAACAATCCCAAGCGCCGCTAGAGTTGGAAGAAGTGATGTTGGGGCACCAGGGGTGTGTGCTTTGCTTACTCTCCCTGCTCCTCAGTCCCTAGAAGCGGTCAGAGAGACTTGCCTATCAGGTAAGTAGGTCACTTACGGGGCCTTCTGCCGTCTGACCAGGCCTCCCGCCAGCTCGCTCTCCAAGGCTGACGAAGCGAGACAAGTCCAGGCCGGCAAATGGACGTGTACCCTTTACTCTATACAGACTTTCATGACTGTCACGGTTGACCACCCATGAATATGCCCGAGCAAGGCCTATGGTCATTGTCGCTGTCGTCGGGCAGCTTTGTAGCTATTCGTCTGCAAAGGACAAAACCTCTAGTGTCTCCGTAGCAACCTGTCCGGTCAGACGACAGAGACGGTATGATTCAGATGTCCAGTGGTATAATCTGTCCTGTGATAGTATTGCACTCCATCGTCATGGCATAACTCTGAGGTCCCCGAAGGTATATTGGCTTTGTACGATGTCGGGCAACACGGCAGGAGTCGCAGCCGTATTCCATCTGGAAACGCGCAATGAGGACAGCGTCTTTTGGCCGAGGGACGATTGATCCCAACCAAACTACTCAAGGTAGGTAAGACCTTCTGAAAGCTTTGGTGCGATGGGTGATAATAGTTCGGCCGGAGTCTCAAGGCACACAGTTGGATTCCAGGATGCACGGAAAAGTTGCTTGTCTCAATGGTCACCTCAGTTGCAACGCCGATAGGACTTCCATGGCATGTCCGATCAATGTTCGTCTGTTTTCCACTGTTGCAACAAGTAAAGCGCACCACCGACCAGATGCAAGCTACCCGTCACCAGCACTTGCAGACCGTCTCTCTGCAAGCTGGCGCTGTGGGCGCATTCCAATGCTTCTTCAATCGAAGGTAGATATCGGGTCCTGGCAGTGGGATAGATCGATCGCCACAGATCGCAGTACTGTTTCGGAAGATCCGTCAGTATGCTATCCGGAGGCTTCAAAGTCTTATCTAGTTTCTGTCAGTATCAAACTTGGAGCGCCAGTCTATTGCATACCTGGTCGAATTGTCCCATCACGTCGTTCCTGGTACGTTGTAAACACCATCTCAGGACAATGGATATCACTCCGCTCGACCGCACTCGCCAATGCTCTCAACAACGACGCGCCATCCCGTTCTTCCGACATATGAGAGAAGATGATCATACACGGAGGACCTTGTTGACTAGAATCGCACACAGAAGACGACATCGTTATCTCAGCAAACCACTTGACCGCCTGTCCAATGCTCAGTTCGTTGTGAGCTCCGTCGAGGAACCAAGCACATTTGTCTGTCTTGATCACCTCAAACCTGCCGGGCCATGAGAAGTTGTCGATACCCCTCTGGATGTCCTGCTCGCTCAGCGTATTTTCCTCGAACGGGCTTTTTCGGGAGACAAAAGCGTTGACGAGAGCGATGGCTAAGGAGCAATTGATGCGTTGCACTTGCGCACGCAACGCGTTCGCATTAGGAGGTAGAGAAGGACGGATAGGGACAACCTCGAATTGAACGCCTTTCTCAGCGGCCCGGGATCTCAGAACAGCTTCAACCGCGGGCACTTGTGGAGCAGAGAAAGCAGGCGTGCCGTTCTTGAAGATGCCGGCCTTGTGCCAAGCTATATCCTCGATGCCAGGTCCCAGCTGCGCCAGATGATCTAATCCGATGGATGTGATTCCAGTCACGACGGGTGAAGAAACAACATTTGTAGCGTCGTACTCGCCACCATGATGCGTCTCAAAGATGGCTGCTTGGGCTCCCTCCTGAGAAAAGGTGTGGATGGCCAGCAATGCAATCAGTTGCAGATACCGAGGCTGTCTCTCGTCCTCGGCCACCACTTCATCCTGCCGTGAGAACAACCGGTCCCAGACCTCGAAAAAGTACTTGGTGAACAGATCCTCCGAGATGGGTTGCCCATTGATTTGAATCCGCTCTCGAATGGACGTCAGATCTGGTGAAGTGTAGAGACCAATTTTGGTGGGAAACCCCGTTCGTTTCCCCCATTCTTGCAGTAAAGACCGAGTGAATGCACAGGTACTGCCTTTTCCTTTTGTCCCAGCAACGTGTACAATGTTCAAGGCCGCTACATCCCCGTCCTTCGATGTTTGTTAGAAGAGGTGTGGTTGGAGTTGAACAAAAGCCTTCAAGACCTACCGTGTAGCCTATCTTTTGCAGCCAATTCCTCATACCTGCTATGCTCGGCGTCCCACGCAAGGAAGAACGAGCTTCCGCTCGTGGTTTGTCGGCAGCATGAGGACTGAGAATGGGGCTGGCCACATTTTTGGGCCTTGTCTTCCTTCTCCTGGTTTCGAGGAGCCTCAATGCGTTCTGAAGCTTCCTCAGTCCAAGTCCTCAAACAGTAAGGCAGCAGCGGCCTACCTCATATGTTCTTTTGAAACATGATCCCGTACCTTTCGGATGCATGTCGAGGGCTAGGCGTAACTGCACGAACTGTCCAATGCGCCCCTCTTCCTATGACCGGTGCATCATAGAGTGTGAGAGCCAGCCTGGGCCAATAATGTCGAAAATCAGCTATCAGTGGTCCAGTGGTCGGTGCGATGATACTGTTGTGTAGGATATGGGGCAGTGAAGTTGGATTGACGGACACCAGGACTTTGACAAAAAGCGATCATTGTGCTTCACCGTAGTTGATAGCTACTGCAAATCATTAGCTCTTTGACGCCGAGAAAAGTACGTCACTCTGCAGTTGCACCGCGCAGTGTCTTTCGAGACTGCCTTTCTCTCTGAACGCACCCGACCACGCCGAGCACTCTTAGATACTTGAACAGCGCGTATAGGCGCCTTCACCATTCGGCAAGATGTCTGAGCCTATTCCGGAGGCCATCCCCACCTCCGCCGACCCTCGTTCGCACCGTCCGATTAAACGCGCTCGGGGCGCCTATACTTCCAACCCCAACGCCCGCGCCACCTCGCAGCAGGCCCATGAAGTGGAATCTCTCTTCCTAGACCCCTTACGACCAGTCCAACTGCCCCCCTCCTCGAACGGCGTCAAGAAACCGCTGCCCACACCCCCTGAAATCGTCGCGAACGTCCAAGGCTCGAGCGCAGGTGCCGGCTCCGGTGAATTTCACGTGTACAAGGCAAGTAGACGCAGGGAGTATGAGAGATTGCGCGCCATGGACGAAGAGGCAAAGAAGGAGGAGGAGGATGAGAAGTGGGAGCGAGAAGAACGGGAGAGAAGGGAGAGGGACGAAGAGAAGACCCGACGGAATCGGGAGCGCAGGGGTCGGAGAAAGGGAAAAAAGGACAAAGAGAAACAGACGGATGGCGCCGTGAATGGAGCGAAGGAGGGTCTTGACCTTGGAGAGGCCCAAGGGGTCAAGAGGAAGGCGGGTGGTTTGCAGATCCCACCAAAAGGGAGCCAAGAAGAAGAGCAAGGCTCGGACTTTGGGGTGGCAGAAGTGGTGAAAGAATCGGGGATCACGATTCATGATGATGATTAGGAAACCACCGTCATGCGTCTGATATAGGAAATGAGACTAGACGGGACGAGCAAGGGGAGCACAAGCACAACACCTGCGGGGCCGTAGGCGCCGACAAATGAGCCGAATGCGAGAGATGAGTCGAAACTTTTCCAAATGCTGGTATATCATACGACAGACTCATTCCTTCCCGGCCGCTTCAGATCCGGCGGTCTCAGGCTTCCTTCTCCCTCGCAACAATCGCCCGATCGATTCCGCTCCACCACCGCACCACCCTCTGGACAGATCCCGGCATCACGCCCAGGAACGGTACACAATTGGCGTAGAAGGGCATGCGAATCACTCCGCTGTCGCCTCTTTCCACCCGCCGCACAATCTCCTTGGCTACGTCCTTGGCCTCTAACACCGGTCCGAAAAAGTGCGTGTAAAAGGGGACTTGCGTGATATCCGCGAACAGCTGTGTGGATAACTGACCTGGTTCGACCAGGATGGTTTTCACTTTGTGAAAGACAGAAGGATCGGGACAGGTGCGGAGCTCGTGACACAATGTGTTGTGGAGGGCCGAGACGGCAGCTTTCGAGGCGTTGTAGTCGGCCAATTTAGCCGGGGCGAGGTGCGAGAGAATCGAGGAAATTGTTATTATATGTGCCCCCTGGGATGAGTTGAGTAGGATCGGGAGGATGGTGGAAAGGGTGGTGAAGTGGCCGAGGGCGTTGGTAGTGAAGGTTTTGGTGGCTTGTTTAGGAGACAAGGATTTTGGGGTCTCCACGAAAGCGTCGTCGGCCAGAGGGAGGCCATTGATGGATGTCGCTGCGTTGTTGATCAGGATGGTTGGCGGGCCGAGCTGATTGACATCTATCGTGAGCCCAGGAACGAAATAACAAAGACAGAAGAGAACATAAGAGTCTGTCCCAACCTACCTCCTCAACAACCCTGTCCACCGCATTCTTCAACTCTTGGGCATTACTCACGTCCACCACCTCCCAGACCAGATCCCAGCGCTCCATCTCTTCGTGCGCGTCCTCGTCGGGCTCCTGGACATCCAAGATCGCCACCCTTGCGCCCTTTCTCATGGTCATCTCAGCCAGCACTCTGCCCAGCCCGCGCGCGCCGCCCGTGATGATCACGACCTCGTCTTCCCACACAACGTTCCTGCACCTGCCGTACGTGAGGTGGTGGTTGAGGAAGACGGCCAGCTCGACGGCGGCGAGGAACGCCGTGTAGTATAGCGTGTAGTACGCGAGGGGTTCCCGATGCTTGTGCACGGCGGCCAGGCACAGGTAGAAGACCAGCGTGATCCACGGGTGGAAGACCGAGTTGGCCAGGATCAGCAGCAGCAGGTCCAGCGTGATGTGGCGGGACCATGACGGGCTGGGTTGCTGCTGATGCTTGGGATTGGGATGGAATTTAGAGGATCTTGTCGTCCGCTTCAACACCATGATTGCTAACCTTGCCTCTGTCCTTTTTCTCGCGCTTTGTTTTTTATTGATCTCTTGGTCTTCTTTGCCTCTTGCTTTGTAGAGTCCTGGGATTTCCTTAAAGTAGCGTTTGCCTTCCCCAAAGACTTGTCTTTAGTCCGCCCGTGGATGAGACTGTCCAGGTTTCACTCTCGGAAGATTCGCTCTGGCAATAGACTGGAGACGGTCAGGTTGAGAACAGGCAGTCTCGGGTACAGTAGAGCATACGGAGACAAGAAAAAGATCTGATTGCCGAGAGATGGAGAAGATATGTGCCCGTCACGACGGTGCGAGCAGGATGAGGGTGCAAGGTTCCTGGTTTCAGCGTCTCTGCAGCCAATGAGGGGCCTGCAATCTGTGACGAAGCTGAAACAACACACCACAGGGGGGATAAAGGAGAGAACAGCTTCAAGCACGAGACCAAACGCTTCAAAAGCAAAATCTATCCATTAATAGTACTCTCATACCGAATGGCCATGATGTCGACTGCTGAGAGGCGATTGTCCCTCCACTCTCCTGGCCAAGTCTATATAGACGTTTGAGAAGAGTAGAGGACCATAGGTTCCTCGCTGGCTGCCCGTAATGATATCTTGCTCCTTGCTCTGAAGTCTATCGCCTTTTGATCTTTGGTCTCTGCCAGATAACAATAGTGCAATGCTTGAAGCCTTCTCCCACCATTCGCTATCCAGCTGGCGATGGCTACCTCCCTGGCTGGTCCGAATCCCTGCCTGATGATGACAATGATGCACTCGCTGAGTCTCGATGCCCGTGCTGGCCTCAGACTCACAATCAGTACTCGTGGCTAAAAATCAAACCAGGTCCCTTGGGAGCTCTGCAAGCAATCCTTGTTCGTCTCCGCTGCCAGCCTCGTAGGGTGTGTGGCCGCCGCTCATACCAGCAAGCTGCGGTCCGGTGCTCGTCTTCCATCCCATCATACCTCCACCACCCCATTCGTATTCCTCTTCAATATGATATTGAGCCCCGTCCCTAGCACATCCATTGCCGCCTCTTAAAATGACAGCAATATCTTCCAATTGTCGTGGATCGAAACAAAAGCCGGGATGTAAGGGGATAGGAAGAATGTTGGGATCTTCATCTCGTGGTCGTCTGCTGCTGTCGAGGTGGGGATACAATGTGGCAGGGACCTCAAGCGATGAATTCTCTGTGCCTTGGGTCTCTTCCGACTCCATAACCGCTGATGACTCGTCAGCATAGTGAGACTGGGTGTCTGCTTTTCCAGAGAAGGCTTTCGCCTTCAAGCGGTGAGAATCTCCCACCACACATACTTCTTCGTTAGGTATGTGGCTGGCTGGAATGGGTGTTCGGAATTGTTCGTTGACCAATGCATGTGCTTCGCTCGCAACTGCTGGCCCGGTGTAGAGCTCAACATTCGTGTCAACGCCGCTTTTCAGGGAACTCGGAAGCTTTGAAAAGAAGGCGAGTCGCTGGGTGCGTAGAAAGTCCAAATTTGGAATTCGAGAACCACCCGGAGGTGTCAATGGCACTCTTTCGGATATGCTATCAGGAGAAGGGCGACTTTCAGGAGGAAGCGGCTTGCTTGGTAATGTGTCAATGTGTGCGGAACTCAGATCGTTTGCTGCTTCCTCCATGTCCTGAGCGGACTTCTGAGTGTTTGTCTGCATGGCAGACGCTGCTGTCTCAGCCGGCCCTGATGGTCGAGCTCGGTCGTTGACTTCAGTATTAAGCGTCTCTGTTGCAACCCGTCGAGACATGGGATTGCGCTGCTTGGAAGTGAAAATACTGTGCTTGTAGTGTTGTCGTAATTGCTGGTTCATCGCTTCTCGCTCTTTCCAGGTCATCTCCGGTTTGTAAGGAAAAGCAAGGTCAATTTCTGCGCAACGAGAGACTGGGTGGTGCTCCGCCGTTCCACCACGTATGGGTGCATCTCGCCTTCGAAGCCAGCGGCCACCGATGGTGTTTCTGTCCCATAGGATGTTTACCCCTACTTGGCCTGCCGGATCCTGATATGTTGCTTTGTTGTCTGCGTTTTCCGGAGATGCGGCCTTGCTCTTTTCATGGGTGTCTGCCTCATATAATTCACCCGCTTCCGCCTTCACGTCAGCCTCTGGCACGCCTTGCGGCCCAACACCGCTCTCCATCCTCGGTGCTGTTACTTTATCCTCGACAAAATGAGGACGGACAGATGCAACCATGCTCTTTATTCCCCCATTCCGACTGCCTGAAGGCCATGGTGCTTGCTGGTAACCTAGTTTCTCCCTTTGATTGCGATATGGTTTGCCGATGTACGGATCTGGTCGTCTAGGGTCATAGGGACACTCTTCATCTAATTTTCGCAGCATTGGGTTTGAGAATGATCTCAACGTGCCCTTCCTCGCTTTCACGTCTCTCCAGTGGAGCCAGCGTCCATCCTGGGTGTCAATATCCCAGGCAACAGGATTCCCTGCGTGATCGTAGCCATTGGCAAGAAGCACGTCTGACACACAAGTGAATAAATCCTTTGGCTCGGCCTTGATTGATGGAGCGGCACTACCAATACTTTCCTGCTCTTCTGCATTTTCATAAGTATGGTTGGTTGAATCTTCTTCGTCGTCACTTTCGGCTAATACCTTTCTCTGTCGCCAAGTCTGTGGCTTCAATGGCGGGTTCCTGTCCTGAGGGTGGTTTGTCGAGGTCAGCTTCGACTTTGACGGCCAACGCCTGCTTCCTGCACGCACATGGGTCTCGGAATTCCCCAAATCAGAACCTCCCAACGTACCATCTGTAAGTGGATCTGGAAACTCCTCATCCCGTTTCCGAAGCAGTGCTTTCTCCTTAGCCTCCAATTCCTGTCTCATCTGCATTTGTCGTTCCTTACGGGCTTCCAAGTCTTTTCTTAATGTGTCAACTCGCTCTGTGACAGGGGTGAGGAACTCCTCTACAGGAATCGCCTGATCCGTGCCGACTGTGTTGATGATTGACCACGCTCGACGAAACTCGTCTCGTATCGCGATTATGCCATGGTGTCCCACCGTGCGTGCGACGTTGTGTTCGATCTCGAATGGATCCTCGATCGCTAGCAGGTACCGAAGACGGACTGATTTCGTCTGTGTCTGTTGCCATTTGGCCTCAGTCCACCCTTTGGCTTGCTTAGAAATGAGACCACCTTTTGTTCTGATCGAGATAACATCCCGAGTCCAATGAAAGCCTTGGTAGGTTGCGTAGTACTGAAAGAACCCTCTCAGCAATTGGCCTACGGGCTCTTTGTTTAGGTTTGCAGCCATGTCTTCTCGAATTTCTTTCAGACTTTGGGGATCCTGGACGAAGCGGATATCGAATCCCTCGAACAACTCGATCGCCCTCTCTGGATGCCATGAATCATCAATCTTGGCGAGATACTGTAGATTGGGAATGACAGGTGGCTTTGCAACGTTCATCAGATAGTGAAGAACCATGAGAATCCAGCCATAGCTTGATAGAGTGCCGCGATATGGTGTGTTGATGTCTCTGGTCTTGGCCCATATCTTTACAAAGACCCCAATTTCTCTGACTCGCGGATCGAATCCTTGGTAGATTCGAAGCATGGCCGAGTTGTGGAGCGCCACGAAGTTGGAGAAGTTGATGTCACACTGGATACCACAATCCTCGGTGAACTCTAGACCCTCATTACCACGACGGCCTTTTTTCGCAGGTGCAGTCTCTCCTAGATTGAGGTCGTTCAAGGCCTGTCCAACCGAATCTAGTTCCGGAGGAGGTTCATCTGATGTTGGAGGGCCCGACTCAACAACCACCCTTTCACGGTGGGACTCTTCCCACGCGGCGCGGTTTTCTCGTAGATTGCTGAGCAGCTCCGGGGTTGGATTCTGACAAATGCGAAGGATTGGGACACGCGTCTTAGTGATAAGCCTGGCTCCATATTCGTGGTCAAGGAAGGCTTTCTCCAAGACACGACCAGTGTCAGTCTTGAAGGCCTGCTCGTCCTCCTGATCATCTGATGCTATCTTGGCGTCGCTCGTGGGCTTCATGTTGACTTCTGTTTCGGGTCCTTCGAGGTTTGGTAGTGACAAAAGGAGATCCATGTCGGATCCCGCTAGCGCGAAGCCATTGGCAAGACTGCCATAGCACCTCAATCTGACATTGTCTTGCTTCAAGTTTGGATATTCGGCACCTAATGCACGTCTCGCAATACTCTCCAAAGTGCGTCGGAAATTTTCCTTGACATCCCGCTCCTCCTGGCCAAATTTGTGTGCCTCATACGCCCTTCTCCCAACGCTGGTGAGGTAGTCCGCTTGCATCGAGACCAAATGCGTCATGGACCGCTGTTGCTGTGCTGCGCCAAAGTGCATAGTATCATTAGGATTGTACAGCTGACGGTGTGGGTGTGTTGGAGGTCGGCCATTAGTGTGGAATGCGGCAGGGTTCATGAACTGTGGCTGGTGTTCTGAATGGAAATGATGCTGTGGCTGGCGTTGCGGCACACCGGAGCCGCGAGAACCTCGATAGTTACCTCTTGCACGTTCTTGATATTCTCTGGGAGTGCCATGGCGTGCAACGGGGAAGTTCTGAGCTTGGGGGTCTGGAGGATGTTGGGATCTCAGCGGATAAGTAGCATTGCTCCTCCCACGAGGCGGCGGTTGCGAACCCAGTGGTGGAAAAGAATCATAGTTCACGGTGAATGAGGAGGCGGGTTGTTGACTTTCCGGACGAAGTTGCTCTTCTTGATCTTGATGTCGCCAGGCAGCTCTTGTCTGGCCTTGGCCTTGGCCACGACGACGGCCACCTCTTGCGCGAGGTGCAGACTGTTGTGCCATCTCATTGAGTCGATTCCAGACATGAGGAGAGAAGCCAGACTGATCTCCTGGGGTATCCATGCTTTTTCCTGGTGAAATCGCGGGCAGGACTCAGATGAAGGTCACAACATTTCGCGACAACGGTGGTCTTGGCAAGGAATAGGTGATTCCATCGGCATCGAGTCAAGGTCAGTGAGCAAGCAAAAGCGAAAGAAGCCCGTTCAAAGTAGGTGAAAACTTGAACGAATCCGTGAGCAGTGGTTGTGAGTGAGATCAAAAGATTCATTAGGGTGCAGGGTGAGAGTGAATGGATGTAAGAACGAGGGGTTGAATACGTGAGTGAAGTTCAAACCTATTCCCGTCCTTGCCCGCAGATGCGTCAGCCCGTCGCAGAGAATTGGCCTACGTGAAAATATAGGTGCCCCCAGGGCTCCCTTCCCCCTTAACGCGCACCCTGATTAGCCGCCCGGCGCCCCATCGGCTAATGTCCTTGGCACCCACCTCCCAGCCTAGTAGCCTAGTGGTTAATTCTACGGCACCCATTAACACGAAGAGGTAGGGCACCCACGACACCTCCAGGCAGGGCAAGTTAGCGGGGGGACACTGGTGTGCATGACGGCAAAACCTGAAGCTGCCCCTTGCATTCCAAAACACCACCGCTTCACGGCTCATTCACTACATCGCTATCATCTCTATCGACCACAACTGACTCCCTTTGTTCTTGGACTTGCAAATCACCGAATCATTTCATAGCATTCCTGTCCCTTTCCTTTAATACTCGGCTGCATCAATGCTGTGATAACGCAGGCTCCAGAATCAGCAATGAATCCAACTTCCGCGCCCTTTGGAGTGCCTGCAACCCGTCCTCCTGGCGCTCCTCCTATCGTCAGACGCAAGAAGCCTGTATCTGATCCCTTTTTCAAAGGCCCCAGGAGCAAACCGACCGTGACCAAGCCTCAACTGAACGGCCACCTCACTCCTCCCGTCAACCTCAACGGCCATCCACCTCCGAAGTCACAGCCCGTATCTGCGCTGCCTCCACGCGCGGCCTCTCCGTCCACAGCAGCTCTTCCAGATCGTGAGCGCGTGAGTGGCTTCAGCGACCCTCGAGTTGCAGCCGAAGGAATTTCTTACACGGACTACAAAGTGGTGACAACAAAGAGAGATCTGCTCAACGGCCTCAGGTATCATATCCTCCAGCTCCCTGGCGACAAACCCATAGACATTCGCAATGAATCCGAGTTTGCCAAACCAGTCCGTCTGCATCGACGCGATCCTCGCGCCCCTCCTCCGGGCCATCAGCAGGACAAGAAAGAGGAAGAGCAACCAGAACCAAAGGATGGGCTCAACCCTGCAGAGAGAGAAGAGTTGAATCGGCGGAAGGAAGCCCGGCAGAAGGAGCGTGAGGCGAACCTGGCGCAAATAGCTCCGTCCCAAAATACCGGCAAGAAGTTGAACTTCAAAAAGAAAACGCAACAAGTCTTCAGACCAGACTTTTCGGCCGAAGAGAAGCGTCGAATCCAGAACAACTATGAAGAGAAGCTGCCATGGCATCTCGAAGATTTCGATAACAAGCATTGCTTCGTTGGGCATCATCAGATCGGCTCTGTCAGCACCAACGCCGCCTTTGTCTACGAGCCATCAGTGGATACTTCAACCGGCAAATTTCGAATCATCCCAATCGAAAAAGTCTACCAGTTCAAGCCAAAACGGGAGAATCTTCAAAAGATGACGATTGAGGAAGTCGAAGCAGCAATGAAAAAGGGAGGCTCAGATCCCGAGTGGCTGATCCGCCACCGAGAAGCTCGCATCCAGGAAGCCTTGAAAGAGCGCGCAGCAAGAGAAAGTAGGGCACTCTTTTCTGGCGCAGCTCGGACAACAGCCGATGCAGGGAGGACTGGCGAGGAAGCGGACCTGGACTACGAAGATGACTTTGCCGATGACGAGGAGGGCGATCTGTTCCTAGACAAGGATGAGGACGAGAAGCTCGCAGAGAAACGAATCAAGGAAGATCAGTTGCAAGCTAATTTCCTTGATTTCAAGGATCTCAAGGAGTATGATGAGGCAGAAGAGCGAGAAAAGCGGGAAGCAGAGGCCAGGAAGAAGAATTTCCGGGACCTGAGAAAAGCACTGGAGAGGCGGGAGCGGAATTACAATCATGGTAGTGATTCGGAAAATGCATCCTCTGTGAGTTCTACCTTTTGGACACGATCAGGCATGCTCGCTAATACAATGTGCAAAGACCGACAGCGAGGAAGAACGGGAGCGAATCGAGCGTGAACGTCTGGCCAACATCAAGAAGGAAGAAGAAGCAGAGGCCAAGAAATCCGCTCTGTCCTCGGGCGCCAATACACCCTCGGGTCGGAAAGAGAAGAGAGGTTCTGACCGCGACGAAGAAGGTGGCATGAGGAAATCGACATCGACTCGCTCTTTGAAACGCCCTGGCTCTCCAAATCTCTCTGATGCCTCTGGCACGGACGTTTCGACGCGGAAGAAGAAGCTCAAGTCGAAACATCTGCCTTCTACTCAACCCACGCCGGGCCATTCGAGACCTATGTCCCCGGCCAATGTTCCGCCTAGCTCCTCTGCGCCGCAGACGTTGGACCCATTGGCGGCATTGAAGGCACGAAAGCGGGCTGGGGCCGCAAGTCCCATGGGAGCCGGATCAGACACCGACACCGACGCGGCCGCTATGTCCGACAGCAGTCGTGCTCGACGCCTCAAGCTCAAAATGTCGGCCTCTCCGCCTCCCACGGGCGCGGCAGGAACAGCCTCACCACCAGCTCAACCGTCCTCGCGTGCAGCGTCCCCAACTCCAGCCTCCGCCGGTGGTAGTGTTCCTAGGCCGGTAGCATTCCCCTCGGCACAAGACATCAAGAACGCGATCCCGCCCCAAGGCATAACTGTCAAGGATCTTATGAAGGTCGTGGCGCATCCCAAAGACAAGCAGAAGGAGTTTGTGGCATTGGTTAAGGAGGTGGCGAGTTACGACAAGGAGAGGGGTGTGCTATTGCCGAAATAGAAAACGATTCGCTAACGATCCACGTTGTCGCTATTATGGACGGGCACGGAGAAGCGGCATAGGCTCTGGTGACTCCGACTGCGATTGTTGACAGAAACGGGAACAGTACAGCAGTTAGTTGGGCAGCTGGGAGGAGAGCTACTAGAGTACCTGGAGACGGCGTGCGTAGATACCTACAGACTGTACATGATGATTCTTCCCACAACCACGAGGCGAGTAAGAATCCCAAATCGACATGTTTTCAATGGAGCAAAGGCAGATAAACATCCGTTGGTATGCGCTGTATAGATGGTCTGTGACGGTCTGTGATGTGATGATGGCTCTCCCGCTGGTCATTCATTATATAGAGCAAAAAGATGCAGGGGCTCCGGTATCCAATTTATACAACTCTTCCCAGCCGCCCTCCAGATTCAAGTCTCCTCTCTTTTGCAGGCCCTCCAGCTAGATCTCTGCCCTGCCTATGGGAGGGGGAAGTTGGTGGAGGGCATTCATCAGGTGGCGGTATACCGTCCAGTAACCAGCTTCGCCTTGGTCGGCACCGCTTCCCAGCTCTGCTTCACCACCTCTGTGTCCTCGACCGCCCCTCCATCATCGGCGAAGGGGTCGTTTTCTCTGACAACCAGCTTCTCCACTCCAACGCCGCTGGCCGTTCGTCCAACAATCTCAAATTTCACCTCGACGCCGCCCTTTTTCGCCAGGCCGCCTTGGGTCACGAACCGAACCAAAAGGCGCTCTTGTTCGGGTTTCACGGTGAATTCATTCATGCGCCACACCACCGATGATGTCTTGCGCCGGAAACTCGCACCTTGGGTTGGCGCCATCATTGCCGACGTGGCTTTACCAGTCCCTTCTCCAGTGGTGTCGAGGCTCACGCTAATATGCACATTCCTGAGTGTCACCGGCTCATTGCCAAAGACAGGGTTGAGACTGTACAACACAATCACACTCACTTGTCCCTCGACAATTTGCCACGCTGGGGTGATCAACACCGGGCTGTATCGAGCCAGATTGCTCTCTTCCATGTGCAGCTGGTACTTCAAGCAGATCATGGGCGTCGGTCGTCGCAGCGAAGAGGCCAACACGGAATAACAGCCTGCGCGTTCCTCGGCTTGAGCTGTGGAGTCTTCAGGCGCCTTGATCTGGCTCATGAATATGGGGTTCGCGGCAACCTTGTCGAGGAGTTCGAAATGCTGGATGCGGATGGTTTCGGTATCGGCATCGTTAAGACCGGTCGGGTTACACGCGAGTGCCACTTCACCGAGGACGAAGGACCTGCTGATGCCGGTCTCAGTAAACCAAGAGTGCACAGTTTCGATCACAGAAGCGTTGAGGCCTGGCTCGTGCAGATCTGGATGTGGACTCGGGCCAGCGAGACTTCTGGATGAGTGCATTGAGGCCGTGTCGGAGCCCATTGCAGCATGATCGTCGTGCAAAACTCCCACTACTGGTGGTCGTTGCAGAGGGGATGCGAGGGTACCCTCGGGCGGGGCGGCGTTTTCTGGTATCGCCACAGGCGCAGGAGCACGAGTTGTGTGCGGTAGTGCCTCGGTGCTGCTTGGGATGTACATTGTGTTTCGCACATCTCTTCGTCCTCTTACACTGCCTTGGACACGATTAATGCCGGCATTTTGTGCTTGAGAACGTAGCTGGTTGGCCATGTTGTTCATCGCCAGTTGGGCTTCGCTTTCGTCTTCTTCAATCGGCTTATCCCGGATCATGAAATTTCGAGCCGACTCATCCACTGAGCCAGAAGCCAAGGCAGCCTCTTGTTGAGCCTGGACCATGGGGTTCACCGTCTCAGCAACAGGCGGCGGTTGAAACGCAGCTTGTTGATAGGGGTTATTACTAAATTGAGCTGGTGGCGGGTTGATATTGTCCGCAAGGCCAGGCTGAGTGGGAGCAACTGATGGTTGTGATTCCAAAGGACTTTGTGGCTGCGTAGTTCCGTTTGTCAAAGGGAGAGGCAGCGGCGGCTCCGACATGTCGCGAATGGGCAGGTCATGCCGTCGATCTTGAGAGACCGAAGACGTGGGCCGATCTTGCGTCGCAGCTGGTGTAAGATCCTGTCCTGACTCTTCCAAATCCTGAAAGCTTCGCGATGAATCTCCCCTCCTGAACGGCACAAATCGCGTTCTCCTCTTCTCTTCTGTGGGAGGCACTGGTGGAACAGTGCTCTTCCTTCTGTTCATGACAGTACCCAGACGCTTGAGACCACCCAGTTTGCTCTTCTCTTTGTGCGGCGTAGGAGCATCGGGCACTATAGCACAGTTAGAACCCGTCGAACAACAACCTGATCAAACTCACGGGGGGCCAGTCTGTCTTGGCCGGCGAAAGAATTCGAGCGTTGGTTCTGTCCCTCAGACGTGCCTCGAGGTGGCGGCGGTGTCGGTGGTGCACGGAGTGAGGAACTGGTCGGTCTCCCACCAGCTGTCGCTGAACTGAGCCTTCGCAGAGGACCGGCTCCTCCGCTGGCGGCCCGTGCTGCAAATGTCTTTATTTCGTCCGCTGTCTCGACGTTGAGCAGTGCGTTCAGACACGACTCCGCGCTGACCTTGTTCTTTTCGATGCAGTCCACCTCGTGTGTCTGGAACTGTGTGAGGACATCTCGCAGATGGTTGACTCGTATCTCATCCAGCACTTGTAACTGTTCAAAGACATAGGGTGCTTGGGCTTCCCACTGACGCGAGGAATCTTCCACCGTGGTGCTGGCAGTGTCGGCCCGTCTTCCACCTTTTGCAGCCTTTCTTTGCGCGCTGGACAGCTCCTTTGCAATCGAGGTCAGGTTCGCCTGAGCGGTATTCAAGCCGTGCATTGCTTTGTTGCGTGTCGCCCAACTGCGCAAGGGGGTCTCGACATCGGTTTCGATCTTAGTCGCAAGGGTTTCGTGGGAAGCCGCGAGATTCTCAGTACCAGAGACGATGCGCTGCCAGGGCATCTGGAAGATGCTGCGTCGCTTTAGCAACCGTACACAAGCGGTCGGAACAATGCATACCCAAGAGCAACAGCGCCATCTTGTTGTGGCCTTCGCGCAAGCTTCCGCAGACCAGCGACGTAGGCTTCCTCTACCTTCCGACGTTCCTGACCCAGTGTCAATGTCGCCGTCAAAGCGTTACACGAAAATGACCAACCTGAAGCCAATCGGCAATGTCATTGTTGATCTTGGTAATGAGTGTGACGCGGTCATTGAGGATATTTACGGCTTGCTCCGGTTGCAACGAGGCCTGGCGCAAACAAGACGGTAAGTTTCTCTCTACAGTCGGAGGCTCACGGGTCTTGAAGGGCTGGTCTTACCAGAAGATTTAGATATTCAGTCCGCTGGAAATCCGTAGTGGACATTGTGTATAGATGGTCCAAGCATTAAACACGCTCTATTCAAGTGAACAAACCCAGATGTATCCAAAGACAAAGTGGCATGGCAGATACAAGAAATCGGATGAGGTGTGGAGTCGGCAGTGTCGAGGAAGCAGAGGAGAAGGAAATGGTCTGGAAGCTCTTCGGTATTTGGCGGGTCGCGATTACATACCCAGGTACGTACTCGGTGTACTGCAGCGACCAGTCATAAGCGCTGAGGCTTCAGTGTCGACAACTCACCCTTCCACTCTCCACATTTCGCTTCGGAGAATTCTCAACGGCTGTCAGCTTCTCACACGATCCTCCGTCTCGCCCCTGCTCAAGATATGCGGAATAGGTGTCTGCAACCGGTTACGGAGTACAGCTGCGATTGACCGCTGCATGACCGATGCGACCCTGCTCGCTAAGTAGGTGGACTTACTGAAAGATGAACTGTCACACCATCGAGAGGGTATTATTCTGGGCCTAGCATTCAGTCCTATGCCACCGAATCCTACAAAATCCCCAGGGGATACAAGCACAGGCCAACAAGGACAGTGCACGACTTCTCTCTAGAGCCCACAGATCAACATGCCAGTGGACATCAGCTTCACCGAGAGGCTGGGCAACATCGTCTCTCTGTAAGCATAGCAGCCAGCTCCTTGTTCCATCTAATCTGAAGCAGGACGAATGCTTTCATTTCAGTGGGCAATGACGGCGATGCTGCTCGCAACAAGGCGAGAGATCTCGAGGGGGAAATCCTGCAGTCGGCTTCTTCTCCGGTATTCGATACCTCCAAATATCTCATCGATCCACCGCTAACTACCACAGGAAGAGTACCAAAGACAGCTTCAAGTAGCCCTACAAGCCTCACATACGCAAAATGTTCCGCCTTCGGACGTGTGTGAGCCTCTAGAAGAGCCCGAGATATTGAACCATGAAGGACCCAGCTTTGGAGCTTACGAATTCGCAACTTACCATACCGATGGGCAAACGTCGACCATCTTTAAAGCGCAAGCGAAGGACGCAACGTCCACCGTTCGAATAGTGGCCCTGAAAGTTACTCATCCAGCAATGATGGCTCCGCCCCACAACTCGGAACGAGAAGCTCGGTTGCTTGTCAAGGCGCGTCATGAGCATGTGGTGCCTCTCCTAGACATCATCCACGAATCAGGAGGAAAGTTCATCCTTGTCTTCCCTTTCCTTAGGCAAGATCTGGAGAATCTGCTGAGGTCAGGCAGGTTGGACAAGAAGCAGGCAAGCATGGTGTTCGACGGACTCTTCAGCGCCTTGGAACATATTCACGCACTGCGCATGATCCATAGAGACGTCAAGCCGTCCAATATCCTGCTAAGGTCGATGACGGGGCCAGTCTACCTGATTGATTTCGGTATCGCATGGTCTCCGGATGACAAGGACTCGGAGCCGGCGGATTCCAAGATCACTGATGTTGGGACGACCTGCTATCGTCCACCAGAGATCCTTTTCGGAGATCACGCGTACGACACGTCGTTGGACATGTGGGCAGCGGGCTGTGTCGTCGCAGAAATCGTGAAGGAGGGCCACTATCCACTGTTCGACGCCGGACCCTTGGGAAGCGAGCTGAGTCTGATCCGGTCCATATTCACGACACTGGGAACGCCCGGTGCCGACAATTGGCCCTCTGCAAGAGCTTGTCGTGACTGGGGCAAGATGCGCTTTCAGGACTACCCGGCAAAACCGTGGAATGACATTCTCTCTGGGGCTCCAGTGTCCGCCATTGATTTTGTCTCCAGGACTGTGTGCTACGAAAAGACCAGGAGGTTGACCGCGCAAGATGCCCTGCGTCACGAGCTGAAATCCGTCATTGGGAGGTGATGATGACGTCGTTAGAGACCGCAGCTTGTTGTGAGAGATCTTGAGCAAATACGAGGAGGCCTCTTTGCTCTCAAGTCTTCCCTGGAACGGCCAAGTTGTGGTCGGTCCTCATGGCAGGCGCTTATGAGGGTATTTTACTCGATGCACTGCGCCAACGGCGAGAATGATCGACAGGCGATCGATAACAGGACGGAGATCGAAAACAAAGGCCTACCGAATCACAAATCAACATTGACCATCTGACAAAGATCGAATTACAAAGTGAGAGGGATCTTGTTCGGTGGGTGGGACAAGAGCGGAGCACTTTTTCATGTGGAAATATTGGATGCTGAAGCGTTTATCTGGTTGTTCCTTGTCGGCAAATCTCGCGCGCTGGAGCTTCTTTGATATTTCTCGTGGCTATTGTCCATAGATCCAAGACCCGTCCTCCACCACGCATCCGAGCAGTCCGTGCCGATGAACTCTCCCACATAGCTGCCAGTCGTCGAAATCGCCAAATTGATAGACAAAGGTTGCGAAAAGCACATGCTGCAACCTAGACTGTCACCGATCCCGGACTGGCACAATCATGTGCGACATGGCGCCGTGGTGGCTGTGGTCTACGGAGTAACCTTGATTGAGAAAAGGAGCAATCTCGCTCATCTCCCACTAGAGCTGCAGGTACAGGGCCGCCTAAACTGGATTGGGGCCTGGGGCGTAGGGAGGCGTTATGGTGGCTTGGGCTAATGAGGTCTAAATCCAGGCACACCAATCATGTGTTTTAGGGGTCCCTGCTGGCCTGCGTTTAATCATTCCGCTCCATCCCTCTCCCATGCCATGCCCAGTCGCAACTGCGCCCACGCATGAAACAGCTTCAGTCAAACCACTTTCCCTTGTGTCCTTCTTATCTCACCACGGCGTCACTGCCACTCTGCCGCTCCTACGCTCTCTAGCTTCGGTTCTCTCTCTCTCTCTCTCTTCTTCTACCTCGCGCATCTTCTGCTTGAAGGTCGTTGACGCCGCCGAGTCCATTGTTGACATCCGTTCGATTCTTTCCTTCTCCCTTCCATCCTATTATTCTCTGAGTGTGAATTGTCGCCCCTCTTTTATCGACAATTCATCACTGGCCGCTCCTTTACCCTTCCTCACCAAATCATTCCCTCCTCGAACGATTCCAGCCGCGCTGTGACACACTCCTTTGTACATTGTCGTCCTCGAAACCCACATCTCGAACCACCAGCGCAGCTCTGCTTGATACCCTTGAACTTGCCCGGCGACGATCAAGAATCCGCCGCATCAGGGTTGTCAGAACTACTGTCATCAAAGCCGAGTGCTGTAGACAGTGGACTTAGGAGAGATGAAAATGAACTTTCACGACAGGGTGGTGGAGCTGGCCAGGCGTCAAGATTCCATCACCGATGGGGGCACTGTGTATTCCGTCGTTTATGTCACAGCAGAGCCAACCTTTACCGGTGTCATCGGAGGCTATACCACTCTCACTGGTGACGATTCTTCTGCCGCCCAGACAACTGCGCAGGAATCCAGTCCCAGTGCCGCCTCCACGGCTTCTGCTGGTGCCTCTTCTCCCACAACCGGACCGTCCAGTGCTTCAAGTGTTGCACCGACCACAGCGACTCCCCTGGTTGCGCCGACAACCCGAGACAATGCCTCTGGAACCACTTTCTCCTCAGTGTCAAACACTGACAGCGGCGCAGTAGCGGCGGCCACCGGCACCCCCGATTCTTCGCCAACTTCGAATTCTGGCATGTCAACAGGTGCAAAAGCAGGTATCGCCATTGCGGTCATCGCCATTGTTGGCCTTATTGCTGTCTTTTTGCTGTGGCTGCTCGGGAAGAAGAGGCGTGAGCGTGAAGCACAAGCTATCGGAGACAATGAGAAACACAATCCTGCCCCCGGAATCAGCAGCACTGAGATGGCAACTAGAAGTCCGCCAATCAGTTCAACTGCCCCAAGAATAAGTCTACGGCCTGTTTCTCGAATGTTGCCCGAGTTCATGGGGGCGTCTTCTAAGAGCAGACTCAGCGCCGGCAACCTACTCACCACCATCGGAGAATCAGGTTCTGCCCCTGCTGCTGGCCCTGCTCGAAATTTGAGTCCCTCGCCGCAACCGCGCGGCCCCAGCCCAACTCGTCCTCGTGGTCCAAGTCCAACTCGTCCATCCCAGGATGACAATCCGAACAACCCTTTTGCTGATCCCAAGAATCCGTTCGCAGACCCCGAGAAACCCACAGAAGGCCCTGGCCCGCTTAGTGCCACAGCACCCATTATGAAAGCGGCTCCTGTTGCTCCTATCATTGCTGTCACGGGTGGTGCTGCTGCTGCTGCTGCTACATCTGCCGCCGCGCCCGCTCCAGTCGCCGAGACCAAGGCAACCCCTGCGCCGCGCGAAGGTCAATCTGCTGCTTCTGCTCCCGAACCGGTTCCAGCTTCCATCGCATCTTCGGTATCAGCTCCAGCTCCCTCGGCGGCACCAGCCACAGAATCAGTGTCTCTCCCGGCCTCTGCAACCGCTCCGGCTCCTGCCCCGCCTCCTGGCCCTGTTCCCGTTCCCCTTGCGCGGCCTACGTCAAAGCAGAGTTCCTCTGTAGCTTCTTCGGCGCCTGCTTCTCCAGCTCTATCCTCCGCCACCGGTTCTGGATCCGAATCGCCTCAAGGCAATGTCTACCGAGTTCTTATGGATTTCACACCCTCTATGGATGACGAACTTGAGTTGAAGAACGGCCAACTGGTTCGTTTACTGCACGAGTACGATGATGGATGGGTAAGTGACAATATTTGTGTTGTATTCGACAAGTTCATTAATGTATTCCTAGGCGCTCTGCATCCGACTTGATCGATCTCAGCAAGGTGTGGTCCCCCGAACATGCCTTGCCGCCAAACCGTCCAAGCCTAAGCCATCTCATCTTAACCAATACGCTCGACCGCCACCACCTGGAGGACCGGGCTCTCGCCCTATGTCTCCTGCTGGTGGTCCCCGAACCGGCGGCGGCCCTCAGCGCCCAATGAGTCCCGCTGGGAGACCAATGAGCCCCAACGGAAGAATGAGCCCGGCTGGAATGCGGCGACCGATGAGCCCAGGCTTCAATCAAGGGCCGAGGTCGATGTCTCCAGGCCCGAGGATGGGACCACCAGGTCGAAGCATGTCGCCTGGACCATACGGTGTTCGTGGAGGTCCACCACCAATGGCCGCAGCAAATCGACCAAGAAGCAACTCTGCCAGCAATGTCAGGGAGAAGCGCAACTCTCCTGCTGGCCCGTCGAAGCTTGGACCTGGCTCAGGCATGGCTTTCTAAAATCACAATCTTCCAAATCTCTTTCAGGTTCACAGCTTCTTTAATGAGGTGACCATTGCAGATCCGCTTTGCCATGGCTTTAAACATGTACTTTTACGATGGAGCATGGTATCGTCGATAGCTATGGCCTTTGCGTGTCCGGACTTGATCTTTTTGTGCATTTGACCTTTCCAACTCGATGTCTTTGTTCATTTCTGGAACAAATTGTCGAAGACTTCCTACTAGCAAAGAGGTCTTACTGCTATTTAGCGGATAGTGGTTTAGGGGACAGGAGAACAGGCGTCCAGGCGAGCAAGACAAGACACGTCTTATGCCAGGAGAGATAGATAATACCCACATGAATGAACATTCCTTACGTCTGAGAATGTGTTGGGTGGTGCAGAGGAAGCCACTGCTATACAACGCTTTTGTGCCCTTTGAATGTTTCAGACGTTTTCATGACCTCCAAGTCAAAGAAGTGGCATAGTCTGACAGAGAAGACGCCATCTCAATGCCCTTTGGATTGATGGTTACTGTACGAGGTCCCTCAGAGCATCTTCAAACCTGCTCGCTCCCGTGAAAGAAATGTCGCTGCTTTAACGTAGATTCCAAAGTTTAACCGATTGGCCCACTACCAGATACTTTCGTATAAATGCTCACAGTCCTCATCAAACCACCACTTTCTTAACCACAACAACAACGTGGTATTTGAGGTCCAAGTTTTGATGATGGCTGCGCAGGAGTCACAAGGCTCACACCGTGATCGTTCTCTGGCCTCTGCGCTCCAACAGAGTCAGGCCGAGAGAATCGCTGCGGACCGCTCTGACCTGAACAGCAGTTCCATATCACCCCTCCCCCCTTCGGACTCAGAGTCACTCCTTGTACATGGCCAACAATCCATCACAACCGCAGGCGCCGCGCCATCTTCATTGGACTCACTCCCTGCACCTCCCGAAGAGCACTACAAGACTGAACTGCGACAAGTCCTGCTTTGGCTCCGAACCCAAAAGTCCCGCCTGGACGTGCCCGACCGTATCGAATTCCACCTCCCTATCGAGCAGTTCCAAAAGTTTCAGGATTTGGTGCAGTCTGGTGAATTCGCTGACGGAAAGCTGAAGTACGTGTCTTTGTATCCTCGGTGCTGAATGTCCTGGGCCCGACAAATCACTGACTTCGAGACCACAGATACGACTATTCCAGCGACCACGAAACGCTGACGCTCAGAATGGCTGGTGACAGACACGAACACGTTGTTTCCTATCTCTTTGGGCGTCTCATTCTTTTCATCGATCAGGCAAAACGACACCCGGAACCATCTATTGCCGAATTTGCCTCGAATCTCAGTGCCACCGGCTCTGCTCGTGTCCTCTATCGGTCCAGGTACGATAGGCGCGAGACCCAGCGTCGTCCTGACTTGACCATCACCAACCCGGAGAACCCCAATTACCCAATTCTGGTTGGCGAAGTTGCGGTCTCGCAGACTACACAAGCTCTAGAAAACCTTGCACGAGAATATGTCGAGTTGAGCGATGGTCAGATCCGAACTGTCATTTGCATCGACCTCGACTATCCGATGGCGAACGGAGTGGTACGCGTCTCGGTTTGGAGAGCCAAATTTGGTGAGGACGGGAAGTTCGAAAGCGTCGCCTGCGACGACAGCGTGGTCAGTTGGCATGATCTCTCGTCTGTTGTATTCTATTACTGACCGTATCAATCAGGAAATCCGAAACCAGGACGGTATCAAGAACCCCCACGCCCGAGTCGGATTATCTCTGTCGCTTGGGGACTTTGCTCTTCGTGGAGAAGTGACCAACTACACGGGTCTTCAATCTGTGGTCATGACTGTGTCAATGGATGAACTGCATAAGGAGGTGGAGAGGGCTGAGGAGTACGAAAGAGCCCGAAAGCCCTTGCAGGGTTGATGGAAGGACGAACCAGGTTTTTGCTCCAGCTGTGACCGCGCAGCCACGAGGAACAATTCCATGACCGAGTATCACTGATATCACAGGAGTGCCAGATGGGCACTTTCACGGCCTTTATGCATCATAGCAACCCTCACCCAGTACCTTCAATATTGCGCCGGCCTACCTAACCTTTATCAAGGAAGGACAGTATGCGATTGATCCTCGTCTATGGGGCGCAAGGATAGGGGGCGGAAAATATAGCGAGCTGCAAAGATAGGGGACTCTGTCGGCTCTGAATAATAGTAATTTGTTCAACACAACTCGACTCGCATATTGTCATGTCCCACACACACCCGCATATGCGTGTCCGGGTTTGGTCAGCCGTCGAGGCTTTCCATATGGCTTTCGTCCGGGTCCCGACGAGTGTGTTGAGAACGATCCACGCGAGAAGCCTAGCTCAGAAAGTCGAGGGAGATCATCCTTATTTGTCAGTGATGTTGACGGATGCCCGGCAAAGACGTCGACTTCGGTAGATTTCGGTAATCTACAAGAGCAGTGAGGAGCAAGAATCCAAAAAAAAAAAACCAGCCAGTGTGCCTAGCCTAGCTGTTTTTCGCTGTTGTTCTGTCGTTGCGCGCTCGGCACACTGCTGGTTGTTTGGATTTTTGCTCCTCACTGCAAGGAAAAAAAAAGTGACAAGGGAAAAAAAACTTCCTGCAGTTGAGAGGAGTGGGACTCGAACCCACGCGGGTTTCCCCATGAGAAAACAAGCCCCTGTTGTCCAGAAGCCAAGGAACTTTCGAGAAATTCACTTGAGTCACACGCCATAACCGCTCGGCCATCCTCCCACAAGGATTTTCAGGGTTTTCTGGAGGATGTAAAATATATAGAACTTTTATTTTTGCCGAGCTGTTTGGCGCAAGTTCCCGCGAGTGACCCTATTCGGAGCCCCCGAGGACGTGTTCGCGGGGGGTCCTCGTAGTCGTTCTAGCCTATTCTATTGCGTCAACCGCCTTGTTTATTCTTTATGTGGTCCAGTGATAAGACCCAACAGTAGGGTGACATGACTACCACATATCAAGTCGGGCTAGTGATGACATCTGCCTTGCCGCGCTACCATTTCAGCTCGATCAAATGCTCCCAAAGCGATACAGGCCGCCCCTTGCGCCGAGAAACCTTGGTCTGATCAAACCTCGGGCCTAGTCTGGATGGTTATCAGGAAAATCCTCCCATGATGATGGTTTAGTCGGTAGGTGGGCATCAGCTGAAACGGTACGGCGTTACTTATTCCAGCTCCAAGATACGAGTCTCTATTATTATCAGACAGAGTAACATCGAGATGGGGCCCTGTTGTGCGAACCAGAAACACACTAAGAACTACATATTGACAGTTGAAGACTCCCCCCGGTCTAGGTCTTGACTGCTCGAACGGCGGCTTCGAATACCCGTATCCAGCATGACCAGCCTCCTCTCTCCAATCGACCTTGCAGGTCTCAAGGACAAGAGTGTCTTGGTGACGGGCGGCGCATCAGGTCTGGGACTGGAAACAGCACAACTGTTCGCCTCAAAGGGCGCGTACGTGACCATTGCCGATGTCCAGCCCCCGCTGGACGAGAGCACCCTCACCAAACCAGGCGAGCACGTTCAGTACGTGCGCTGCGATGTGAGCGACTGGGAGAGTCAAGCGGCGGCATTTCAGCAGGCCATGTCCTTCTCGCCGGCAAAAGACATCGACGTCGTGGCCACCTTTGCCGCCGTCGATCCGATGGAGAATCTCATTGACCATGTCAAGGCCACCACCAGCAGCGGCCAGGAAGTGACGCTCGAGCGACCGCCGGTGGCCCCTTCGCTCAAGTGCCTCGAAATCAACTTGAAAGGGACCTACTACTCGGCTGCTCTGGCACTGCACTACTTCCAACTCAAGCCGCCGCAGCCTCTCCCTTCGTCCTCGGCGCCTTCCACCACTCCCACAAAGGCTCTGGTCTTCATCTCCTCGCTGGCAGGCTACCTGGATGACGACCACAGCATCGCCTACACGACCTCCAAATTCGGCACGAGGGGACTCTTCCGCGCTCTCCGCCGCCGGATCCGCGACGAGATGGGCGTCCGCGTGAATCTGGTGGCGCCGTGGGCCATCAAGACGCCCATGACCGCACCAATTCTCGAAGCCCTGCAGGGAATGGGGATCGAGGACGGCAAGGGGATCACGTTCGCGAGCAAGGAGACGTGTGCACAGGCGGTGGGGCGGATTGCCCTCGACGAGACGTTGCACGGTAAGATTTTGTCCCTACCTAGCTTTTTCTGTGTTTGTTATGGTGCCTTCTTCCCTTTCCCATGTGTCCCCTGTTCGTCGACGTCTGCTGGTCCGGAATCTGACCCCAGCATCCACATTTAATTCTAGGCCGGGCGTTTGCTATCATGCCCGAAGGGGCGTTTGATATCAAAGACGACATTGAGGGAGGGTACGGGGGTGAGGAGTTGAAAGTGCTGATGGCGTGGAGGAAGGCGGCGGGAGATTTCCTGCAGGGTTAGGAGGAATGCCTATCTATGTCTCCACCTGTCTCTGCCTGTATAGAAACAATTCCAAGCGGGTGCGACTTTGGCCAGGGGTATCTTATGACCATGAACAATAAGGGCTGTTTGATTTCCAGCCCATCTATTCGTGGACATCTATGTCTCCATCGTCGTCAAGTAAGTAGAGGTCATGGATAAATTTGCACACATACATATTACCTCGATTATATACTTATCGGAGGAGCGCGAGGCGAGGCTGATATTAATGCGGACTTCCCAGCTCTCCAGCCCAAGGCTTGCCCTCTCCTTCTCTCTCCTCTCTCGCTCACATCTCTTTCCCCGTCTCGGATCAAGCTGGGTATATGTAGAGAACTGTATGATCTACTGCTTATAACCGTGTCCCCTTCCCTGTCCCCCCTTTCACACACACACACCACGCCGAATCTCCCCACCGAGGGTTTTGCCCCAAACGGACCCGGCGCGACGACCATGTCAGAAACAGACCCCGGCTTCCTCGCCGCCGTGGAAGAGGCTCGACAGGGCTTTGCGGAAGGGGGCGTCCCGATAGGTACGTACATGGTGCAATGTGCCCCAGTGGGATTACTATGCTTCACCCCTCGTGGGTGATGGATTGCTGGTTGCGACCCCCAACGTTCGTGACGGAGAGAGGGGGGGGGGAGCAAGAATGTGTATCTCTCTGCGGGAAGAAGCGCAGCAAAAAAAAGAGAGTTGACGAAGACCTGACGGCGAACATGATTAGGGGCCTGCCTCGTCTCCAAGGACGGCAAGATCCTCGGTCGCGGACACAACATGCGCGTGCAGAAGGGGAGCGCCACGTTGCATGTAAGTTGTCACTCTGCCTCACTTCTCACTTTCTCTCCCCCTCCCCGTCTCGGGCCTTCTCGCTTCGATATTGTTTCCGTGCTGAACAACGCCCCCCTCCCCCCTCCCGTCTCTGTAGGGCGAAATCTCCGCGCTGGAAAACTCTGGCCGTCTTCCGGCTTCCGCCTACGCGGGCGCCACGATGTACACGACCCTGTCGCCCTGCGACATGTGCACGGGCGCCTGCATCCTCTACAAGATCGCGCGGGTGGTCGTGGGCGAGAACCGGACCTTCGTGGGCGGCGAGGACTACCTTCGGGCGCGGGGGGTCGAGGTCGTGGTGCTGGAGAACAGCGAGTGTATGGAGCTGATGGCGAGGTTTATCACGGAGAAGCCTAATGTTTGGTACGTCGTCTCTTTTTTATTTTTGGGTCAACCGGCATTGCTTCGACCTAGCATCTCGTCTTTTGGTTTGTGGTTGGTGTCTCATACTGAATTGAAGCCTTACTGAAACCTTGCTACGTAGGAATGAGGATATCGGCGAGCAATGAGACACAGCGAACCTCTCCTCGACCGTCCGTGTGCCCCCTTGGACCGTAAGCGGCGGCGTCTATCCTGTTTTCCCTCGCAGAGATCATGCAGTACACCGGTGGATCTCCTCAAAGAAGAACTTCAAATCATCAGGATTGACGCCCGGCGTCACGCCGTGGCCCAGATTGACGATCCATCGTTCCTTGCCTCCCCCAAAGCCCTCAACCATGTTCTCGACTACTTTCGTGATGGCTTCGCGGCTCCCGTAGAGCACGCCCGGGTCGGCGTTGCCCTGCAGGGTGACTCTGCCTCTCGCAATCTTGACTGCCTCCTGGGGATCGTGCAGCCAGTCCAGGCCCACCACATCGTACCCCAGCTCGCACAGGTCGTCGAGAGCGTACCACGCGCCCTTTGCAAAGACAACCATGGGGACCACGTCCTCGCCCATCTCCCGTAGCCGCTTGGGTAGGTTCTCCGCAATGTAGCCTAAGGACGGCAGACAGATCTCCTTGAACGACGCGGGCGACAGTTCCCCCGCCCAGGAGTCGAAGACCTGCACAATCTGCGCCCCAGCGGCCACCTGCAGGGCGAGGTACTCGACGCAGATGGCGGCCATCTTGCGCAGGAGCACCTTGCTCTCTTCGGGGTACCTGTAAACCCAAGTCTTGGCCTCCCGGAACAGCTTCGTCCCGCCGCCTTCAACCATGTAGCAGAGCAGCGTCCAGGGCGCGCCGCAGAAGCCAAACAGCGGCACGCGGCCGGCCAGCTTCTCCCGCGTCAGCGCGATGGCCTTGTACACGTAGTCCAGCTCCTTCTTGACGTCGACCTCGCGCTTCACAATCTCCTGGTACTGCGCGTCCGACGGGCTGCGTAACGGGTGCGGGAACTTGGGCCCCACGCCGTCCACCATCAGCACCTCCATGCCCATGGCCTGCGGGATGACCAGGATGTCCGAGAAGATGATGGCCGCGTCGATGAGCCCGTCGTACCGCTC
The DNA here is from genome assembly GCF_000835495.1 of Cladophialophora immunda. Taxonomy (NCBI): domain Eukaryota; kingdom Fungi; phylum Ascomycota; class Eurotiomycetes; order Chaetothyriales; family Herpotrichiellaceae; genus Cladophialophora; species Cladophialophora immunda. The sequence goes on from NW_015622545.1 coordinate 324,560, forward strand.
GATAGGTTGTAGCGTCAGCGTGGACGCGATCTCGGGCGACCGGCAGCACTCGAAGAAGTCGTGCTTGCCCTTGGCCTGGTGGTACTCGGGGAGATAGCGGCCGGCTGTATTGTATCCATGGCGTAGAGCGGAATGTCAGCAGGAAGCTGGGAGAAGGAGAAAAGACGGCGACTAGAGATAAAAAGAGATTTCAAATCGAGGCAGAGGGGGACATGGGCCATGGGCATGGGCACTGACAGCTGCCACAGCAGCAGCAACAGCACCAACAGCGTCCTCCGTACCTTGTCGCATCACCCATATTGGTGGCCTGTCAACTTTCTCGCCTGCACATCTGTTTTAGCGGTCGGGGTTTTGTTCGGGTTGTTCTCCTGCACACGTCTTGACGCCATGTGTGACTCGGTCTCAACGCACCTCGCGCGGCTCGTAGGAGTCGGTCATTCTTCAGAGGCGGCCAATTCTTCGTCATCTTTTGAATATCGTCAGAATAAATTGTCCTCAGAGATTGCAGATTGCTCCGTGCTGGGGGGGGGGAGACCTACAGTTATTACCTCGTGGTTGAGCTTCGGAAAAAGGTCACGACGGCTGCTCAATGATGATGCGGAGAGGGGCGATGACTTTTTTCCTTCTCCAATCGCGCCGAGGTTTTGCCAGCCTTGCAGGTACATAGCAGACCCAGAGTTTCCCCTCGCAGCAAGGCTGAGGCTGCGTCTGCGCAAGGAGCATCGAGTTCTTGGTAACTTATTGGTCCATCATATTGTGGTTGCAGTCTCAAATATCTTCGAGAGAGGAGTCATAATTGATTGCTATATGAGACAACCTCGATCACGACATCCCTTCTACCTCTGCTGGACCACCTTCTCCAGCATCTTCGTCCTCAGCCTCCGCCCCGGCCTGGCCCCTTTTCTTCCGGAGATTTTCCAGGCCGTACAGCATCTCTCCCGCAGCGCTGTATGCCCCTTTGTCCTTGGCCCGACCTTCTGACGGCAGCGTACCGCTGGCGCAGTCCAGGGCCGAAGCATTTAGAAGCATGGCGAGGCTGGAAGTCTCCCATCGCAGGTCCGCTTCGGGCGAGCCCTCCACTGGGTTGCTCGAGTGGGTTTCGTCGGCGGGCAGGTTGGAGAAGAGTTCGAATGTCTCAAATGCATCCGCTGCTGGCGCCGCCTCAGGTCTCAAGGCCTGGACGGAACCAAGTTCATGCGCCGTGTCAAGACTCACAACAATTCCCCACAGCGCTGGGCCGACCGCCACATCCAACACGTTTCCCCCCAGCGTCAAGGTTTGGTGATGCCTCAAGCGACCTTCTTGCGTAATGCTGTAGCTCAGGAGCATCGGGAGTCTAGAAAAACATTCAGCCGCAGCTTGAAAAGTCCGGGGTGTCATCACCTACCCTTCAAGGGCAACCAGGAGGAAATGGGGAGGTTGGCGCGAACGTGGTGAGTTGCCTGACACGGTGTAATGGACAGGCCAAATATTGGACACTGCCAAGGTTTCTAGGGAACGTCCACCGCCTTGCAAGTCTAGACAGTTGACTAAGTCTTTCCCGACATCGCCTTGAAAGAGTTCCTGATCCAGCAATGTCCCAGTCTGCCACTGGTAGACCCTCACAGAAGGTTCGCCGCTTCCTGTTACAAGGATTTCCGGATTCCAGGGAACGATACACAACTTGCTCACGAATTCACGATGGCCAAAGCAATAGTTCTGGATGATATGAGCTTGTGATATTCCCCGAGACACGCGAATGTGCTCGTCCCGGTCCGCTGTCAGAATGTATTGGCGACGCTTGAGCCCGGATTGGACTTCAGTGATGGCGACATCAGTCAGGAGGGACACATGGCCAAGCAACAACTTGCATTCAAATTGAGGGCCATCCTTCTTGGGTTGGGCCGCCTTCTGTAGGCGCTGTTGCCTTAGGGCTTCCAAGTTGCCCTTTGTATGCACCGTCAGCTCTGACGCAGAGGGAGAGTTGGTCGCCTGTTGCTGGTCCTGAAGCTTTTGCGGTGTCCACCCGGCGGTGGGGTGTAAGGGTAACAAATAGACATCGCCAAATTTGTCGCCTAGGAGAAGACTCTTCTCGTCCGGTGTTAGGACTATTGCGCATATGCGCTTGGGCATTGACCTCATGAAACTAAGCACCACAGCCAGCTCACCCACTCAGGCAGAACTTACCTGCGACTCTTCAACTTCAAAACCCCTCCCGCCAGTACATCGAACACAAGGACTGACTTGTCCTCTGCAGTAACGCAGATGGCCGTCTTTCCGTCACTGGCAGCGATGATATGAGAGACGTTCGGCAGTGTGGTGTCTTCCACCTTGGGCTTCCGTCGCTCACCCTTTTTTCTCTCCGAGATGATTTCAATCGAGTCTTCTGACTCCTGATGGGAGGGTTCCCCACGATCTCCTTCCCCCAATTTTCGCCTCTTTGAGGGTCGAGCATCCTCGCCGTTGGGGTTGGCCCCCTCATACTCTTCGTCCTCGCCATCAGAAGGCAGCCAACGGCTCATTAATGATCCGTCTTTCAAGTCGAGCGAATTTATGACTGGTCCTGAAGCTGCCAGCAGGAATGGTTGTTGACCGTCCACCGGCTGAACGCAGCATAGCTTTTGAAATGGGTAAGGGACCATTTAGATATTTGATTGCTGCTTTTCAGCCGTCTCTTCCAACGGTGGACGGGGCTGGTTTGAGTATTTGCAGGAATATTCCCTGTATAGAGTCCTAACACGACTGGAATATCTTTCTGGAGACTTGGAGCAAAGTAGACCAAGACAGAATCAATCAATTCCAGGCGGGAACGAGAACTGCTTCAACACCCGATGAATTTTGGCAGTGCGGTTACCGATGAAATGATTCGCCGTTGATGCCAAGGCTAGTTCACGTGACCGAGATCGCACTCACAAAAATAATCCCAAGGACCGTCCGAAAAGTTGCACCTCGACCGCCAACACAACCACCTCATCATAATCCCATCAGTTGCCCTTAAATATCCTAACTTCATCCCATAAGAAGTCATGGGGGGCAAATCCGGCACCAAAGCTGTCTACTTCGACAAGCTCAAGGGCTTGCTCGAGGAGTACAAGTCCATCTTTATCGCAAGTCCTCCTGAAAACACCAATCGGCCAGCCAATTAACAAGTCCACAGGTCAGTGTCGACAATGTCTCGTCGCAACAGATGCACGAAATCCGCCACAACCTGCGCGGCGAAGCCGTGGTTTTGATGGGCAAGAACACCATGGTCCGACGAGCTCTCAAGGGTTTCATCGCCGACAGCCCGGAGTACGAACGTTTGCTGCCTCATGTTAAGGGTGCGCTCCGAGTTTCAAGGCGAAAAGAGAAAGGAACATATTGATCTGACCTTTGGCAGGAAACGTTGGATTCATCTTCACTAATGGTGACCTGAAGACCATTCGTGACAAGATCCTGTCGAACCGTGTCGCAGCTCCTGCCCGTGCTGGTGCCGTTGCTCCCGGAGATGTGTACGTTCCAGCTGGAAACACTGGCATGGAACCCGGCAAGACATCTTTCTTCCAGGCCCTCGGTGTTCCCACCAAGATTGCTCGTGGTACCATTGAAATCACGACTGATCTCAAGCTGGTCGAGGCCGGCGCAAAAGTCGGTGCCTCAGAAGCCACCCTGCTCAACATGTTGAACATTTCCCCTTTCACCTACGGCATGAAAGTGCAACAGGTGTATGAGGAAGGACAAACCTTCTCGCCGGATGTGTTGGACATTGAGGAGAGTCAACTGCTGAAGTCACTTACATCGGCGATCACCACCATCACCACCATTTCCTTGGCCGCCAACTACCCGACTCTTCCTTCGGTCATCCACAGCTTGATCAATGGCTACAAGAAAGCCATCGCTGTTGCCATTGAGATTGACTACGAGTGGGAGGCAATTCATGAGCTCAAGGATCGCATCGCCAACCCTGACGCATACGCTGCTGCTGCGCCGGCGGCTGCGGCCGTTACCGAGGAGGCTGCACCGGCGGCGGCCAAGGAAGAAGAAAAGGAAGAGGAGAAGGAAGAGTCTGACGACGAGGGTAAGCACTGCCCTGCCACAAAGATCAAACAGTCTAAGCTAACACGTACCAGGCTTCGGTGGTCTGTTCGACTAAGCACCTCGAAAGTTGGCGGGTTTTAGCGCGAGCACATGCAAATGAAATGCTTGAGGCGGCCACAGCTAGAGCAATAGACGTGCAACATAGGTGCAATAGCATGATTGCCACACAATACCGATCAGAACTTTTCGCACCTGATAAGCTGGACCATGACTTCTCTGCTACGAGTATCCTTGGGTAAGCGGTGTTCCTTTCCTCCTCACACCTCAAATTCAACTATGTGATGAACCATTTTTAACCCCGAGAACTTGTTTGCTCCATGAAGAACAAAATCATGCAACAACACTCTAATTTTTTACTGACCCCACTCCTTCTACCATTGCTTTGCCTTTGCCTTTTGCTGTTGGAGGGAAAATACTGATGTTTGGTTTAAGGCTTGGTACCCACTCAAAAAATACGGACACCGCGTTCAGCCTCGTGCCCATTGCCAGCACACCTAGCATCAATACCGCGCCCAATGGTCCAAAGTCTGTCTCGAAGCTCGGTAGTGTTCTCGTGTCTATGTCGAGTCTTGAGGTTGTCTCGCCCTTTGCCTCTCTGTCCCTCCATCTGTTCCATCTCTCTCACATTCCATTGTCTTGATCAGAAACTCGCTCGCTAGATCCCTTAAAAACATCCCAAAACGTGGCCAACAAATTAGTCGCGACTCAGTGGAGCGCGCGTGGCGCAATGACAAATGCTAGGCGGCGAATTGCTTTGGTTTTCTTTGCTCTTGAACCACCACCTACTTTTCTTCTTGATGCTCCACATCCTTTACCTCTGATCCATCGCTGCTTTGCTCCCCGACCATTGGACGGGAGTTTTCTTGAACTGCAGTTTCCCATGTTGCTTTGTAGCGGAGCCAGAGCCGATCCACGGATTCCCCAAAGATATCACTCCAAAACCTGTGCTCCTGATACCTCCCCCTCCGCATGGTTTCGTTCATCCGACTTACAGTACCAGGCCCTCGTAATTCCTCCAGCCACTCTAGAAACCACGCGGTCTTTTGGTAACCCTCATCCCATCTCTGCCCTCTGTTCTCAGGCGACTTGCTCCAATGCGGCGGCGAGAGTCCAGCCTTTAATCGAACAAAATCTGCAATGCCCTCGATGAGCCCACCTGGCGCAGTACCTTGGCAATTGCCCTGGAAGCAGTGAACCATTTCATGCGTGATCACCCCAGCTATCTCGTGGCGGAGCCCTGCTGAGTTGTGTGACAATACGCCGTGCACGTAGTCGAGGGACAGATGGATCTCTTTGTGGAGGTCATCCAGTGGCAATCCAGTGGTGTACGCGACTCCACCCATGGCGCGTAGGACCACCGTGACCGATCTGACTCTGGGGATGTCGCTCAAGCCGTAAGGTCTGTACAAGATCGTGACGACATGTTCAATGGCTCGCGTCAAATATAGGCCTCCATCCAGGGAACTACAAGCCACCTGGGCAGCCGGGTGACCAATGTCGTCGAGGTGAAGTCGCAGGACGGGCTTGTGATGTAGCTGGGGAGGGATGACAGGAGCGGCCGCGTCGTCCGGGGGAGGCGTAGTCAATGGCAGGTGTGCCATGTTTCGATTGAGAGATGGAGCTCGACAAATGGAGACCGAGGGAAGAAGTAGTCAATGGTTCGTGTGTTGGAGGTGGCCAGAGGTTGGCGTTCCAAAGGGAGGCTGAGGCTGGTGAGGCGGGTGGCGGGTTCTGATTGGCTCTCCGCGCCAAGGCCAGCCCGCTCCAACTTCCCGCTCCGAGTCGCTGGAGCCAAAACATCAACACGAACCACGACGTCGTCGCCCTTCTTCTCCTTCGACCATCCTCTGCCAGCAACCTTTTCCCTCAACCTTTGGAACCTACGTCGACATCCATGAACAGCCCGACCTTCTATCGCAGATCCCCTCGCCTCCCGACGACACCCTGATCAGGTATGAGTGAAATTTTTCTCATATAATGGCCCGGTTTCCCCCCTGTCGATTTCGTGAAGACTTCCCCCCACAGACATACACCCATACTCAAGAGATCACACTTGTTGCTGTATGCTGTTCAATTGAAATCGCCTCTACTGCACTGCTTCATTGCTCTACCCTGTTTACCGCTTTACATCACTCTTCTCCCTTTCCCATCAACCCTCTATCTTCCAAGCCCGTCCAAGAATACCATTGAGTATCTCGCGATTGAGACAAGATGGCCTTCTTCCGTGACCGCTTGTTTTGGCGTATGCCCTTGTTGTTCTTAAATGGCTGTGTTGTGCTTCATTTGCTAACTTGCTTTTGTACAGTCAAGGCCAGTACCACCAGAAAATTCAACCACACATCGCAAACTGTCGACTCTGCCAAGGCCAGCACCGCCAGAGGATTGAAACAGACAGCCAAAAAGGTCGACTCTGCAGTCAAAAAGGTCGACACTGTCATCCCTGCTATTGGAAAAGCCGTCTATTTTGCCATTGCACGCGCCAGAGCCAAGATGCTCGGCAAGACCTATGCTGATGTGCTCAACCTCTTGCATTACGAATTCACCCTTCCAGAGACTGAGGAGAGCTGGAAAAAGCGCCAGCATCTTCTCGCCCAGCTCTCGGACATCTTCGAGAAACGCAAGGATAACAGCACCATCCCAACCGACTTTGTCCAGAAAGTCAAAGCCATCCTACCTCACATTGTCACCACAGCCGGTTCTGAGCGCACCACTCTGTCTGCTCAAGCCTGCCGAGCTCTCAAAAACATTGCAAAACACTTTCAGACTCAAATTCAGTCACAACTCGATCTTCTCCTTCCAGGCCTCATTGCCATTTGCGGCTCGACCAAGACGGTCAATCAGAAAAACGCCAATGACGCCATCATCATCATCTGTGAACATGCCGGGTACAGCCCCCGGCTCTTCTACCATGTCTGCGCTGCCTTCAAAGACAACCGCATCCCTCCCCGCACTTATGCGCCCGAGTGGCTGCGCATCCTCATCGACACCTACCGCTCTCAGATGGACCGCGAAAAGGACAGTCCTGCTTGTGAAAAGGCCATTTTCCAAGGTCTCACAGATGGACAAGTCAAAGTTCGTGAGAATACCCGTGCCGCCTTCTGGAGATTCTACTCATATGACCCGCGAGCTGCCCGCGCCATCTTGGATAACCTCAACACTCATGCTCAAAAGGCTTTGAAAGCCGATCCACACAACCCCGACAGGCCCTCGCTTGCTACTGCTGCTTCGCAACTCAACGCAGCTAACGCACCTGCCAGACCAAAGTCAGCACTTGCCTCCATCAAAGCTCAGAACAAAGAGCGCATGGCTCAAAGTCAAGAGTCGTCCCAACAACGTGGCTTGACTCCCGAACCCATGAAATCAGACGACTTCAAAATCTTTGGCAGCATGGATGACGCAGAAAAGAAACCCACCCTTCTCTCAGCACCAGTCAGGAGACGCATCGTTGCCACTCCAATGCCTTCGGCCAGCAGTGCCCAACGCCCTGAGTCTCGTGGCCGTGCTGTAACATCGGCATCCTCCGTCGCAAAAGACAACACCGCAAACACAGTACCAGAGACCGTGCCCAAATCCAGTTATGAGACGGTCACCAAATCCAGTTATGAGACGATCAAATCTGATGGCAAAGAAAATGCCATGGTGATTCGTCCTCGCAAGAAACGATCTCCAAAGAGATCACCTCGTCGTTCGCCCGAACACGATCGCCTTGCCTCCGAGAAAAAGACGCTCATGATGGCGATGGAGGCACTTCGACGGTCCAGCCTCGACGCTCTCGGCTACCGCAGGCTCCGGAAGCTGATTGAAGAAAACCCCGGTGCTTTGATCATCAGATACGCACAGTATAGAGAACTCTTTGAACTACTCATCAACAACATGGTGTCGCTGGATATGATTACCGAATCCCGAGAAAAGCGCGCCAACATCAACCATCCCGCCTATAACACACACACGATTCTCATCACCTTGGTACATCTCTTCCAACAATATCCACTGTGGCCAGAACCCCAGCCTGGAATGACGCTGTCGGCCCTCCTCATTGCGCGATGCAACCACAGCTCGTCATATGCATCCGTGCTTTCGGCCATTGACGACGGTGCGTTTCTCCTGTGCAGCCACACGGGTCCTACCCTCCTCCCTACGATCGATGCCGTCCTCGACACGCTTGAACAGATCGAGTATATCCTTACCACGAATGACCCTATTGTTACCCCCAAGTCAACGGACACTCTTTTGCACAACAGCCTCCAAAGCCTGGCGTCGGATTTTGGCCCCGAAAAGCCGAGCTTTGCAAACAGGCTCCCTATTGTCATGGACTTTGGCCTGAAGATCCTTAACGCTCTCCTCATCCGCGTTGTCTCCCGCAACGAGAATCTCTACGAGATCCAAGAGGACCGCCTTGCCGCCTTTGCTGAACACCTCCTCGCCACCTACACATCCATCATCAAAAGAGCGGTCATGAACTTTTGCATCAACCTTCATGCCGTTATCAAACCCGAACCCAGGTTCTACAAGTACTTCAAGAAGGAGTCAGACAAGAACTTGATTCATTATTATGTCGACGTTGCTGGATCACCCTATTGAGTGGGTCGTCTGACGTATTGTTATCACCATTATTTGTTAGTATGGAGGCTGGTGTCGAATCCACTGCTGGAGTTCAAGGAGTCAGGAGGTTTCGGGTTGTGGTTTTCAGCAAAGTGCTTTTGTATTATTATTATTATCGTTATTCACATCATGAAGGTCAGTCTCGACGACGTCTTACGAGCAGTGTGCTGGCATTGGAAAGAACCCCAGAGGACATGTCCACGGGCTTTTGATAAGTGGCGTTTCTGGATACTTGTGGGATCAGGCAGGGCAATGGATAGAGAGCAGATGAATCCAAATTGTTTTCCAAATTGCTTCTTCGCCTTTCAGCCAGTGTCCTTTTGATGGCCCCCATGCTCATCATCCATCAGCACCTATTACGTACCCAGGTAGTAGTCGGGGAGGGGTGAGGCAAGACGCATCAGACCAGGCTGAGGTGGCCCAAGCTGGAGTTCAGGGGCTGTGCCAAGTGAAACATAGACTTCTGCACGCGGCCTGGAGTAATCTGCCATGGTGGTGATACGCAACCTGAAGACTCCTACTAGAATCGGACCCATCAGTGCCAGAAGACGTAAGCCAGAGACGGCGGGAGATATTGGCAGGAATGTGCTGGTTATTATTGCACAGATGAGGTATCCACGCTGGAGGGCGACCATGGGCACTTTCATGTACTTCTGAGTATCAGCACCGACTGACTGACTGATGACCAGGTCACTGCCAGTCCAGCTCGATTGAGGCCAGCACTACCTATTAGTATTAATACGAGGTAATACGGAGTACATGCTGTTCACCTCTGGCGTGGTGATGGCGGGTGGACAGTGTGATTGCGCACTGCATCTCGCGTCCATCCTCCCCAAACCCCCTGAGATGGACGCTTCACTAGATTTTCTGACTGTGTTGACGCTACGCCCACTAGTCATTTCGCCATCGCAGGACGACTGCTAAAAATGCCCCGGTGGTGCGAGTCGATCCAAGCGATCAAATGCGATCAAGCGGGACTAGCAATGCGACAAGAGTTTAGGTGCAGCAAAGCCACTGGAGCGACTGGCCACTTGGGTGCACTCACTCGCGCGATTGCGCGTGTAGGTCCTTTTAGCGGGGCACTTGGGCGTGCGTCGCCCACTAGCTCGCCCATCTTTAACTAAACGGGGCGCCCTGGAGTCTCCTGAACGGTGCACCTGGCGCACCACCCAGCCCGCCAACGTCTGTCTGTCGCGGGCACACCCTGGGTACCCTGGGCACCCTGCACACACTTTGCTTGAGCACACCCAATAGTCCACCTGGACCCTGAGAGGCCAGTTCCGTCTGCGTAGGTGAGCCTGGTGAGCCTTTCGTCGCCGTCTGAACTCTGCGCGAACTCCCCCAGAGCAAGCAAGATCTTCCACACCACGCCTCTCGTTTCCCACAGCCCGCCACCCTCCATTGACAGCAACGGTCATCTCTTCCATGCCTTCCTGTTCTTCATCATCACCTGCGTATCATCTTTGCTGCGAGCAATCGCCCCGTCATGATCCTTCGTTGACCGTTTGACTTGACACCCCCCGTCACCAGAGGCTGCTGTCTGCGCAACCACACCCCGGTCTCTCACTCTCCTCAACCCAGCCTTCGCTGCACGAGCTGAACCACCCACGATCCTTACAACTTGTTTACCTTGATTCTCTCCGCTTGCTCTTGTACGACATACAGAGATAGCCTACTCGAAGCATCTTCTCTTCCTTGCCCTTCAAACTCCCAACCACTTTCTTTGGCTTATTGCCCACCAAGGGGATAAAACCACCATACACCGACCCTCCGCCGCCGCGGGTCGAGCATCGATAGTCCCTCCAAATTGTCCGAGCTGCAGGTCAGCACACGACCTTGCCTATCCATCAGAAGAATTAGAATAATTTCGCCAGCCGCACAATGTACAGGACTTGAAGGTGTTTGAGCTTTGTTTGCAGCGGGAAAAAAGTGGGATTATTAATGCTATAAAATCATCTTGTCCCTCTGAAACGGCGATCTCATGTGGACATAAATCCACCATATGTCGACAATCTACAGCACATACCGATAACAGAGGACATAATGGCCACCGCGATGGAATCCCCTGTGGCTTTCCCTGACTCCCCCATGGAGCCAGATGAGGCGTACCCCTGCAAAGGCTGTGGAAAGGTGAGAACGCTCCATCTCTGTTCCCCGGACAAACAGCTGACGAGAGAACCAAACAGATACTCGAGGAAGGCAAAGCATTCGAGCTCGGTAACATGCCCCCGTCCTGACGGATTTTGTTGGAACACACTGATAGCTAACACCGCCAAGCTGGTAACAGATGGCACATTGACTGCTTTGCGTGCAATACCTGCGGCACCCTCCTCGATTCCGACGCAAATCTGCTTCTTCTGGGCGATGGATCTCTGATATGCAACAACTGCACCTACAGTTGTAGCAATTGCGGAAACAAGATTGAGGATCTGGCAATTCTGACCGGAGATCAAGCATTCTGCGCCAATTGCTTCAAGTGCAGGAACTGCAAGAGGAAGATTGAAAATCTACGCTATGCCAGGACGTCGCAGGGCATATTCTGCATGGACTGCCACGAGGCTCTAATGGCCAGGAGACGCAAGAAGACGGCCAAGAACACCGCGCAGCGCTCCAAAATGTCAAACAATGTCCAGCTTGACAAGTCTTTGCCCGCGATTCCGCCCCCAGAAGCCAGGAAGACCGCCTACATCCCGGAAAGCCAGTCGTCCCCCTTTCCCGAGGTCTATGCAGAGCCCCCTATAGCGGGTGTACCTTCTGTGAGTAAGACTGTCAGCGAATTGCAAGCAGACTCGGACTCGAGGCCATCTACATCGGATCAAAACCATCCGCGCGGTAAGCGACTCATCTCGAAGCCTTCCTGCTCGCATGCTGATCCTAGTCTATTTCTAGATATGCTCACCTTACCTTCGACAACATTCCGCAACAATCGACATTCTATGATGTCGCAACGATCAGATTTATCGGGAGGCGGAGGTGGTGAAGAATTTCTGATACCGCTTGCCTTTGACCCTACCCCACAACCTGCGACACAGTCGCCCAGCATCTCTAGTCAAACATTACAAAGAACAGTGGAGGAGAAGCCCACCGATTATTTTACGAGCAAATCCGCAGCGCCAATTGCCCAGCCACAAATCTCTAAATCGAATACCTCAAGTCCCCATATCGCCTACCAAGAGAAAGGCCGCCTCCCTTCGAGAGAGGCTGTGGAGCAAACCCGCAAAGGAGGAAATCTGAGCAGATCGGGTTCTGCCACCGCATCACCCTACATCCCGGTGGAGCAGCCGAAGAGATCGGAAGGTTCCCCACGGTTGTCGCAGATTGTACACCCCAACGAGGCGCAACACAATGAAAGATTCAAACTGCAAGAAGCACCGAAATCCAAGAAGTTCTCCACCTCGACGCCCGGATCGCGCTCAGAGGGTTCAACTCCTAAAGCCGACGTCTCTGCTGATCCCATGGAGCAACTTACCGCCAAACCTTTGACGGTCCCGGATATTGGGTCACCATCAGATCGCGACTACTCGACACCCATGTTGTCGAACGATTCGAGTCCGGCATTTAGTGGGTCGCACGGTTCTCCCAAGGCGGCACCGTTACCCGCGACCTCGATCTTGCAAAATCTGCCTAAGCGAGGCGATTCTTTGGACAGTGCAAAGCGAACTCAAACGATACCTCGTAAAGAATTGGGCGCTGCGGCGAATATTGGTCCTCCATCAGGTGGCAGCATCAATAGTGGCTCATCCACCCCGAAACCTGCACCCGATCTCGCCAAAGCAAATGGTGGGAAGGTCATTTCTGGCCCAATAGGTTCACCGAACTCAAGGGCTATCTTCGATGCCGCCGATGATTCTCTGATTCAAGATCTTCACAATGCCGGCAAGTCAGGCAACGAATCTTTTGTCGACCCCCGGATACCACCACTACCCCCTTTCGATCACTCAAGGTCGCGAAACGAATCCTTCAGCACTCTTCAGTCTGAGAATCAGCGATCTGGAGATAGCTTCAAGTCTCCGGGTCTACCTAGGTATTCGGCAGGCGGGGAGTTCACTATGGACGAGGATATGGCCCGGATAATGGGCGGTGAGGAACCCAGCGCGCATGAATCATTCCTTAGGAGGGTTTCGAACTCTGTTCGCCATGGTCGCAGCTACAGTGATAAAACCGGTCGGCTTTCGAAAGACCGCTGGCCCCGATCACCGGCTATGCCCATCTCGTCAATCGGTCAAGAAATCAGCAGTCCCAGCACTGCTTCTCCTGAAAATCGCGATGAACTCGCCTGGTTCAAGAATGAGCTTCGACGTGAGCGGCAGAAAACCATTGAGCGGGAAAAGAGGATAACCGAACTGGAAATGCAGCTCGATTCGGCCGCAAATATCAAACAAGTGAATGTCGAACTCAAGGAGAAGAGATCGACGATAGTGGTACTCGATACGCAAAAAGAGATCGTCATAAGAGAGTTGGAGGTTCTTACGGAACATTTGGCGGCTGCGAAGCACAGCGGCGAGCGATTCGACCTTGGCAGATTGAGCAATGTTGTATTGCGTGATTTTGCAGAGGCGTTGGAAAAGCTGAAGGACTCGTTCGCACCTCAGATCGAGGCTTCGATCCAGAAACGAAATGATCTGGTCGACGAGATAGCGAATCTCACTCAAATGAAAGATAAGAGCTTCATGGAGTTTGAGCAGCTATCGTCAAAGAATGCCCAACTGGCGGAGCTCAACAATCAACTGGTGCACCAGATCCAAGGTCTATACAAGGCCAACTCTGGCACACAAGCTGATCAGCCAAAGTCGGCCATGAACGGACTCGGGATTTATTCTCACCACAAAGAGAAGTCGAACGTCTCTTTTGACTCGAGGGAAATACGCAACATGTCCACCGACCTGACCAACATTGATTCAACAAGTACTTTACAAGGTGAAGCAGAACCAGTGACCGTCCTTCAGGGTCCTCAAATGGTGAACATCCGCAAAGGCCAACCAAGGAAATTTGACTGGAGAAAAGGACAGAAGGTCGCCAAAGGCGTCACGAAGGGTCTGAAAGGAGCCTTTTCCTCCACTCAACAGAACTACAGCCGAGACCTACAGTTTGCGGAAACAGGGGCCTATGGATCGACGACTGGGCCTGGCCAAGAATATTCGAGTCTGCCGCGAACTAACCCAGAACCTGTCAAGCAAAGTGGCTTTGGCTTCTTCAGCACGCAGAAAGTCGCGCCTAAGTCCAATGGGCTATATGCTACGCAAGCCAATGCGAGCACACCGTCTTTACTGGCTGAGGCTGGCGCACGTAAGGAGCCTCGCTTTGATGTAAGTATGCTTCCGCTGACGTTGAAAACAGAATTGTTTGGCTCTGAGCTCGAACAGCGGGCTGAATATGAGAAGAGCACAGTTCCTGCCATTGTGAGGAGGTGTGTCGAAGAAGTCGAGTCACGTGGTGAGTACTGTCGACATGCTAGTGATCTGGCACCGCTGACCGCCATCAGGCATGGATGTCGAAGGCATCTACCGAAAATCCGGAGGTAACTCTCAGGTGCAGCAAGTGAAAGACTGGTTCGAGAACCCCTCGAAGGAGTTTGATCTTTCCGATCCCGATCTCGACATCCACGCTGTCACCTCTGGACTGAAACAGTATTTCCGTCGGCTACCCACCCCACTCATCACCTTCGATGTCTACGACAAACTCCTTGACACTACGACAATTGAGGACAAAACGGCCAGAATCGACGCTATGCAACGAGCGTTGGAGGATCTGCCCAGGGTCCACCTCGAGACCTTGGAGTTTTTGATTCGACACCTTGCCCGGGTGGTCCAACAGGAGAAAGAGAATCTCATGACCAGCATGAACATCGCCGTGGTGTTTGCGCCAACCATCATGAGACCGGAGAGTCTGAACCGGGAGCTCAGTGACACGAAGATGAAGAATGAGGCGGTGATGTGGATGGTGGAAAACAGTGCAAAGTTATTTGAAAAGTGATGGGGGAAACGAGTTGAGCTGCTATATTTCAGGGCATTGAATAGGGATATCTTTGGATCGGGCTGAGTTCAGGGGCGCAAAGAGCAAGGCCGGCTCTTGCGGCAAATCATGACCACGATACTCTGTGTGTTCTTCATCCATTTCAGCCTGGCGTTCATACGGAAATGGGATCGGATCTTTGTGAGGGCCAGGTGGATGACGGTCAAGGTCCATCAGTGTCTGTCTAGAATGGGAAGATGTTTGTTTGGCTGGGCCTTTTGAGATTGCTGTATCTATCCATTTTTTCCCGAAATGGGTGCAGCGAGACACTGTCGAGTTATGGAAGAGATAGGAAAGAGACCAGGGGATACCAGCCCTTGCAAGATAGAAGTGTGCGGGTGATCTATGAGACTGATTGGATTGTGGTGATTGACCGATTCATCTTCCAGTTGTCCCTTGTCCCTCTTGCGAAGTTCACCACTGGTGTCCCTCCATGGTTGCAGAGAAGCCCCCTTTTCATCCCCATCAAACCATGGATCAAACCTGACGTCTCAACTGGCGCAGCCAGATCGCTCCACTTTTGGGTATTCACTGTACGGCTAGAGCAGCGCTATTCCAGTATTGCCAATCAGAGCGCTCCCAGTTCCGACGTGGTTAGTCCGTACTATCCCTTAATAGGACTAGATCAGGTATTGGCATATCAAGCCTTGAGGCATTTGAGGCACGAGTACGGAGTACCTCGTAGACCTCCGCGAGGGCCATGTACGAGTCGATCGATCAACAAACATCAGACACATTCATTCAACCTATTCTTTGTCTCTGACTCCAAAAATGGCAAGCACAATTCACTCAACTCGTCCTTTGTCTCTGCCAACAACAAAAGCGTCAAGAACGTTCCGCTCGATCACTCTATCGTTTCTCTACCTACAACAAAGGTGTCGACGGCGTCTATATTGCAGCTCAGACTAATCGGAGGTCATCCATATCTCTTTATTTTGCGGGATAAATCGAAATGTCTGGTGTCACAGAGAGACATTCGCCCAGGAGGGCTGTCCTACTCGATGGCTTAAAATCGCCTCAAGAAGCAGCCCGCCTGGATAGACTCCATCAACCACAATCTCGTGCTCCAGAACTTACAACATACCTTAGCCCCCAACGCCCTTCTCTGATTCCATACGTTGATGCCCGGCTGGAAACGTTAGACGAGGACCGAAAACAGTATTCAAAGTCGGGAGAACCGGAAGTTGACTATATCAGGAACGTAACCGATCTAACGAACCTCACTAATAAGAACGGCGCTAAGAACATGGTGATTCGTCACTTTCAAATATGTGTTTTCAAAGGTCCCACGGAGTCAAGAAGACTCGGAGGTCTCGGTATGGCGTCTGGAGGTTTCCCCATGCGCAGAGAACATATTCCCGACTCATTTGATCCGGACATCAAGCTTAGACTGAGCCAGTCGAAGCCGGATATCCTCTATGGCTACAACTAGGAAGCCTTCACATCGAGCCAGTAAACACAATTGTTTAAGATGATGGATATCGATTATACTGCCAATAGCCAAAATCTCATCTATCCATTTCTTTGGATCGAATTCAAGGGCGACGCGCCTGGCTCCACCACCGGTAGCCTCTGGGCTGCGACAAACCAATGTCTTGGAGGCGCGGCCGCCTGTATCAATATGATCGAAAGCTCAACAGACACATCGATGGGCTCGATGTCGGAACTGTTCAGCCCGTGGACACCACCGTCTTCAGCATCGCCATGAACGGGAGCGAAGCCCGCCTCTTTGTCTCGTGGAAAGAAGGCGATGGGAAATATTACACTCAGCAAATCGATGGACTCTTGGTTTATAGGCCTGAACACTACCTCCTGCTCCGCAGGTTTGTCCGTAATGTCATTGAATGGGGGAAAGACAATCGGCTGGCACGGATCGGGGCCGTTCTTGACGCCGTTCTGGAAGGACCTCGGAAGAGAACACACGATGCCATCACCGATGCGTCTGAAGCTGAAGACGCTATCAAGCACAATCACCAATGCCAGAAGCGTTCACCCAGACGGTGGAAGCATGGAAATGGTGCTAGAGCGGGCGTCGACATTTCCCAGTTTCACGAGGACCCAGGAGAGATCTATATGGACGGCGTTTTGTGGGAGGGTAGGACAGGCACCGTTGGGCTGGATCCCGTCCGTCCTTTCTGCTAGAAATGTAGAAAAGCGCCATGTACCAAGCAATATTAGATAGTAGGGGAGAGGTAGGGAATGAATCTGAATTTATTCTTAAGTCAGCGTTGGTGCGGCCATCGCTCCTTTACGTACCTGATTGTATATGGCAAATATTAGGTGGGTGGGTGGTGTCTCGAAGAATAATAGGGGACCAGGCTAGGGGCAGCCATACCTAGAGGTACCCGGTAGGGGGCTGCCTGCAGCCTAGGAGGCTAACCGTAGGCTAACGGCCGCTGGGGCTTGGCCGCTCGACCCTCGTTTTAGCCTTTCGGCTAGTGGCTCTCCGTGCTCGCCAATGCCATGCGCAGTTCTATCGCCCTCATCTTCTGGTGCACGTCTCGACCATCTGGATGAGGACCTACACTTCGGCTGGAGTTCAAATCTCAAACCACGACAACTTGGGGCAGATCATGTCCTTTCGTCTGGACATTTGCAAGCAGCTATGAATGATCTATCTTCCCCGTTCGCACCATTCTCCACCGCCGGAAGATGATGTTGTTCACCTCACACTCTCCAAACCATGAATCAGCAACCACCTCAACCTCTCTACCCCGGGCCTCGACAGCCTGCGCCCGTTTCCAATGGCGACCATAACTTCTCTCAACCCAAACCTCCTACGAGGCAACCCGACCAGCAAGACAACAACCAGTCTCGCGCCGCGCGATTCGAAGATGAGAAGAGGCGCATCATCGACGCCTGCTTCAGCAAGCGAGATCCCGAGGGGATGCAACTCGAGTCATACATCACCCACGTCAGAGTGCTCGAAGATGCCTCATACCCATCCTCTCCTCCTCCTCCGGACTCTCCTCAACCCAACAAGAAGCACAGAGTCATCCTTGTTGCCGTCCGACGCTCCGGCAAGGTGAGAGTCCACAAGGCTCGCGAGAACCCGAACGGCTCCTTCTCCATCGGCAAGACGTGGAATCTCGACGAGTTGACCGCCATAATCTCCTACACGTCCCTCGTGCCGGCGAACCCCCAGCAGCAGATGGAGAAGCAGTGGGCATCCAATACTGGCTTCACCGTGTCTCTCGGCAAGCCCTATTTTTGGTCCGCCCCCACACCGAAAGAGAAGGATTTCTTTATTGCGAGTCTGATCAAGATATACCGAAAGTACACAGGAGGAAAGCTCCCAGACCTTATAGGCTTTGCTCCGCAGGAACTACAACAGATCACCGGTGTACCATCCGCCCAAAATACCCCTACTTCGAGGACCAATTTCTCTCCGATCGTCCCATCCCCAACTCCTCCACCTCCTCCAGCCCTGAGTCAAACTGCTGCCGTACCTCCTCTCAGTGCAAACCGACCACAATCTCCATATGTCACTCAGCCGCCTCCGAGCCGAGATGGGAGTCGGATGGAGCTGCCGGAACAAAACAGGGCTTTTGGCCGACAGGAATATCGTCCACCGACCAGAGACGCGGTGCGGCCACCTTCTCAGGCAGAAGAACGGCCTCTGGGCCTGCCTCCGAGACCGAACCGAGGCGCACCGGTGCAGGATAGCTCTCGCGTACAGGCTTACAGTGCTCCGATGAAGCGCGATGAAGCGCGCACGCCGTCGCTGTCCGACAGCCTCCAACCGGCTCCGCTCCGACCGTCCATCAGCCCCAAGGCCTCTCAATCGTCACTCCAGCGACCCGATCCCGCCCTTGAACCACCGCCTCTGAGGCCCAACGGTCTGAATGTCGCGAAAGTTGGCACGCAAGACTTTTCGGCAAAAAGAACGGGGCCTATGCAGGATCAAGACTCAAACAGGGATGGTGGTCGCAGTGAACCGTTAAGCAGCTCAAGGCCGAGCACGGCAACGAGCGATCGCAGGGCGCCGGAACCACCCCCTAGTCTTCCAGCACTTGACTTTGAACTCTTCCCCGAGCGGAAGAAGCCCACCTCTGCTATGGCTGATCTCAAACCCGAGCACCCACCTCCCTCGAGTCAGAGTAACAGTGCGTTCGTAACACCACTGGGGACGCCGACCGCGCACAAAGAAGAACAGTCCCAGCGGAAACCGGATTACTTTGTGGTTGAGAAGGCTGCGGCGGAGAACAAGCTGTCACAAGCAAACGACATTGTACCACCAAAGGCTGTGTACAACGAAGTAACTACAGCAGAGCCAGAAGCTATCAAGCCTACAAACGAGCCCGTGGATGTCGAGCCGTCCGAGCCGCTGCCCCTTCCAAAAGTTGAAGAGGAGCATCGCCCTGGCCTTGGTCCTATGATCAAGAAGAGATCCGGCAAGGATATCGCGAATCAATTCCGAAAAGCTGCTCTTGCCGCTGGCGCATTCCAACCCCGTCAAGGTGGTGCCGGTGCGCGGTTGAAGGCGATGCAGGAAAAACTCTCCAATGAGCCAGATGGCATCACCAGTGTTGTCCCGGCGCCATTGAAGAGAGGGATGAGCTCGGATGGCGCAAGGAGTGGGACCCCTGATCTAGCCACCACTGAAAACGAGAAAGACCTACCGACGCCGAAGTTTGCGCCTAGTGAACCCCCTCCCCGAGTTCAGATCGAGCGCACCGCGACCTCGGACAGCGTCGCCAGGCCGGAAACGCCTACGACGAAGCCCATCCCTGTCGAGCCCGAGGGACCACAGGGAGAAACAAGGGCGGAGTCCCCGGATAAGGGCCGGTCATCTTCGCCACAAAGAAAACGTCGACAAAGGCTGGAGGCGGAAGTTGAGAAGCACTGTACAGCTTTAGGGATCGATCCACGGGTCATCGAGGGCCGTGGAGCCGACTTGAACGAACTCCTGGCAGAATTTTCATGGGATGGGAGACTCGCAAATGACCAGCTTTTGGACAACTTCGAGACCGACATTCGAAGGGAGATTGGCCGTGCCCAAGCCAGCGGCTGGCTCGGCCATGTCGAACACCAAGAGACCAAGGTACAAGAGCTTGGAAAGGCATTCGAAAAGGCAATTGCCGAATGTGAAGAGCTTGATGGGCTGTTGACGCTCTATGCGCATGAGCTCGATACTCTGCACGAAGATATCGAATACATCGAGGCGCAAGGACAAGGATTGCAAGTACAGACTGCCAATCAGAAGTTGCTGCAGGCTGAATTGCAAAATCTCCTGAGGACGTTGACAATCCCCCCGTCCGATCTTCGCGCCTTGCGACTTGCACCAATCGACAACTTTGAAGGCGTTCAGGCAGTCGAGCGCGCATTGGCTTTGCTCTACAGGGCAATGCTGACGATCGATCCAGACTTGCGCCAGAACAAGCTCCGTCAAGCGGCTTCTGCAAACCGCACTGGGATGGGAACGAATGCTGAGGCCGACCTCACCAAGATGCGGGCGGTGCGCGAGAAGAAGGAGGAATACAAGGACGAGAGCATGATGTTCGTCAACCGCTTCAATCAGCACATGAAGGCCATGTTCCAGATGGCTGAACAGCGGACAAGTGAGGAAAATGCTAGTGTGAGCATTTCTTCCGGAGCCTCATCTTTCACGCCTAGCCTGCGGGCTTTCAATGCCTCGCGGCAAGAGCTTTGGGTCTACAATGCCATGATGCTTTTCGTACGAGAGGTCAATCAGTACGAATGGCAGACACTGATTGGCAGCTACGAGATCAATGTCAAGAGCATCTACCAGGAGCAGTTCCGAGAGTTCACCATGGGTCTTAGAAGGACCGTCAGACACCCCATGGGAGAGGAGCAAGAAATCCTTTTCACCCACCAAGACAAGGAGAAGGCCGAGGAGTCCAATCTTTCTACCGCAGCTCGCAAGCTGACGGTCAAACGTGGCAGGACGGTCAAGACGAGTGCTATGAGACATTCAATCAGCGAAAGACGAGATGGCAAGCCCGATGCCTGGGCCGTATTCGACGGGGTCCTTCAACAACAAGCCACGGCTATTTCGGAAGAACAGAATTTCATCGTCCATTTCTTCCATCTGAACTCGCAGTCGAATGAGGATTTTGCGGAGCTAGTACAAGGCCTGACTCCTGAACAGCGCAAGCTGCCCAACTTGCAGGCCAAACAAGCTTACGACCCGGATCGTAATTTGGCCAAGATCGTACAGAATACTACGGAAGGGATCTACTCCTTCTGGCCTTCAGACCTCCAAGCGTTGGTGGAATGGGTCTTCAAGATGGATCAATTGCAAGGTGTGGGCGTCCTAGTCTCGCTCGAACAGTGCCTGTCCAAGTATGAGGAAACAAACCAAGAATTCATTACTCGGACAGTAAGGACCCTTCACGAGAGGCTCGTCGGTCTTTTCCATAAATTTGTCGAAGAACAAGTCAAGGCGATAGAGGAAACCAAGGTGAAGGTCAAGAAGAGGAAAGGACTGATTTCTTTCATGAGGGTTTTCCCAGACTTCATGGCGGTGGTGGAAGAGATGATTCCCCAGGAATTTGCCCACCAGGAAGCTCTTGAAGTGCGCTTTATTGTGAACGACGCGTACACCAAACTTCTGAAAGCCATGTGGGAGTCTCTCAACTTCATCGCCAAAGACAATCCGGCGGCCAACTCTTCCAGCGGGACAACAACAGGGCACTCGAACGCACCCACGAGCGGCGACCCAGAAGATAAAGAGGTATTGAACTATCATATTCTCTTGATCGAGAACATGAACTACTTCGTCGAAGAAGTCAAAACGCACAACAACGTGGTTCTCGAAGAGTGGGTTGAGCGAGCGTCGCGCGATCAGTTATCCCATCTAGCACAGTACACGGACGCCGTGATCCGCCGGCCACTGGGCAAATGGCTCGATTTCCTGGAAAGCACCGAAGCCCTGATGAAGACGAACGAGGCGTCGTTGACGTCGATCGCGAGCAAACCCTCCCACTCGCGCAGCGCGGCAAAGAAGATCCTCGGCAGCTATGACGCGAAAGAGGTGCGCAAGGGCGTGGAGACGCTGAAGAAGAGGATCGAGAAGCACTTCACGGACGCGGACGATCTTCCCGCGGCCGGCTTGGAGAGGCCCGGCAAGAAGGATTTGATCACGAGGGTGTTTGACGAGTGTGCGGTCCGGTACGCCCACGCCCACGACCGGATGAGGATGGTCGTCGAGAGAGTATACGAGGGAACCTTGGAGATTGAGTGGAGGAAGGAGGATGTGCAGGGCATGTTCAAGAGATGAGGGGTCGGTGCTGGAGGGGAAAAAACAGAGTGCTGAAGAACCTGACGAGGAGTGCGAGTGATTGATTGATTGATGGGTGGGTGGATGGGTGGAATGGATGGATTTGGAGCAGCAACGGCCACTTCCCAGAAAGAAAGAAAAGGCAACAAAAACAGCCAGACTCTTCCCAGCCGGCTACCTCTCTTCACCCATGCCCTTTGCGTTCTCTAGCGGCAGCGACAGCGACGGCAGCAGCAGCATCTTGTGCAATGTTCGCGACGCGCGACAGGGATGAGAGCAATCTTCTTGGAATATCTATCTGTTACTACCTAAGTACCTACCACCTACCTATGGAGAAGAGGTATATGATTTGAGGATGTCGGCGTCCTGTGTACAAACAATGACCTTTCTGAAGCACACAAGTTTTGTCCTAGTTCGATTTGTCCATCCATCTATTCGTCCATCCATTATTCGTCCATCCATCTATTCGTCTACCTATCGAGCCGCTGGGGGTTTGTGGGCTTCCTAGCGAAAAGGAAAAGGATCATGCATGTCAATTTCAAATTATTTTGATGACGATGCTGACGATGATGGACAGCTGGCTAGCATTGCTTTGTCTATTGAATTTACCTTTTTTCTGACTGAAGAAACTGTACTTGGTATGCTTCCACCAAAGTCGAGAAACGTGCTCAAGTGGTGACATATTCGCTTTGAATACAAAGAAGATCTAGAATCCAGACAAGACCTCGAACTACGTTGACCAGTGCTTTCCACGGATGTGGTCTTTGTTTTGTGCGCTTCCCAGGCTGGGGCAGAGGCTTCGTTCGGATCCGGTTTGATTGCATCGCTCCCATGGAATGCATGTGCCATCGTCCAGAAGGGTTGGACCGACCACTTCCTGCAAAATAATGAGTAGTGCGCATTCGCCATAAGCTCCAGCACAATGACGCGGAGACATGGGGCGTCTTTGAACATGCATACTTGTGCCTGATCAAGGATCTGGGTCAGACGCCGCTTGCACAGGCAGCAAAATGATCACCGCCGCCAGGTCCTGTTCAGCAGGAAGATCGAGGCCCACGTCTCTGGTCTAACTCTTTCCAACAGAGGGAACTTGCCGGTAGCTGCCTCGATTGGGGAAATTATTTGACCTCGAAGGATGTGTGGTGTACGGGGCATGGAGTGACGAAAGATCCATTCAAATGCCCAAAGTTAAACTCGAGGACAATGGATTCTGGGACGTTGATTGTCGAGAACACACAAGACAAGCCTGGCAGGGGGGTTATTTGTCCTTCCCTCAGATTATTTTGCTGATGCTGACAATCCTGCGTTCACTTACAAGGCAGCAAGTCGACGAGGAAGGGGGCCATCTCGCATCTCGGTAGATGACAATTGGATCTTTCTCGGTCCATCAGTCGTATCATGAAGCCCTAAAAGGTGGTTACCTTGGTCGGGTTACTTCCATCCCATGCCAGCAGTAGCAGGACAGCGAGAGAGACATGTGCGCGGCAGATTGTCTCCCGTAGCTGAGCAGGTTGAAGGTTGTTTCCGTTCTCATCGTGGAACTGCAATTGTATGAGGTACTCGTGTGAGGTGTGAGGTATGAGGTGAGAAAAAGAGCCTTTGGGTTAGACTCCAATGCAGGGACTGCAATATCTTGCGGAGAGGCTCGTTGGTTCGACACTGGCACCGTAGAATCTGCCAACAGGCTCTCGCCGTCATTTGCCTGAGCCTAAGTTAGTAGGAACGCAAAGTGTGAGAAGGGGGAAGACTAGAATGGGAGCTGTACCAGGTCTGATAGAACAAAGGGTGGATGACACTTGGATGGAGACACCAGAAGCACAGAAGCTCCTCTTGGCTGCACAGCTGCGTCTGGTTAAGGGCCACCGGGGCCACCAGGGCCCTGCCGCCGTTTCGGATTGGCAAACCCCAAGTTCGTTAGGCACTTAGAGCGCCTGAGCGTCTGCGCCTCCCCCCTCCTCTTCCCCCCGAACCCATCCTCAGTTCCCACCACCAGCAACGGCCTCAAACTTTTTGCAAACCAAACCACCACCGCCGACCCGACGACCGGACGACCGCCCGACGACGACGTGGACTCAAACTGCCAAAAAGTCATGATGTGTTTGAATTCCTGAATTTGCCTTTTGTTCCCCAATGCGACTCCAGCTGGTTCTGGCAGTGCCCTCGAGAAATACAGAACGATACCCAACTTGCTCCCTGCGTCCTGTGACCCTTTCTCAGACCATCCGTGCCTGACCATCTGTTGTCTGTGCCCGCCTATGCTCCCGATTCCACGTTGTCGTTACTATTGCTTCTCCCAGAGAGACCGCGCTCGATGCACGGCTCGTCCTGTGCTCAATCGTCAATCCCACCGCTGTCGCTCCCTTCAATCGCCTCAACGTCTTCCGTGCAGTCCAACGCCATCCCTTCACCTCGCTGCTCCTACACTCCCGCCCCCAGCAGCCGCCGTTCCGATGCTCCCTACAAAGCCAGCCAAAACTAGTCTTGACTTTCTGGCTCCTTACGTTTGGATCGACCTCGCTGTTCGAGAGGGACGATTCCATCGGCGTTGGGATTGTCTCTAACGGCTCGCAATTGGGGTATTGGAGGTGCCGACCGATTGAACACTGGACATTGAACACTGGACATTGAACACTGGACATTGAACACTGGACATTGAACACTGGACATTGAACACTGGACATTGAACACTG